>NC_050451.1:66832057-67132057 GCF_903995425.1 Onychomys torridus | reverse complement strand
GACATGGTGTGTATACAAGTGTGTGTGTGTGTGTGTGTGTGTACAAGAGTGCTGGACATGGTGTGTATACAAGTGTGTGTGTGTGTGAGTACAAGAGTGCTGGACATGGTGTGTATACAAGTGTGTGTGTGTGTGTGTGTGTGTGTGTGTGTGTACAAGAGTGCTGGACATGGTGTGTATACAAGTGTGTGTGTGTGTGTGTGTGTGTGTGTGTGTGTGTGTGTGTGTGTGTATGAACAACTTTTGGAATAAGGCTACTCCTAGCAGGTGGCTCTGGGAGTTGTCGCTTCCTATGAGAGGCACGCACACATCTTATGGAGAACTTTGAGAATGAAATGAGACAATGCAGGGGAAAACTGATTTCTTTTTAGGACCTCAAAAATATACCCCAAACTATATCACAATTCTTTCAACAAACTCGAGGCACGCACACATGTTGAGAACTGTACTGGAGCCAGGAATATGGAGCAAGTCAATGATAATATTTGCTACCAAGACAATTATATGTAAAAGCTAACTTAAAAAGTCTGCTAAGGCTTTATGATAGGACGGGGTGGTCAGAGGTGGCATGTAGTCGGTGTAGAGGGAGCAGACAGTTCTTACCACGCAGCAAGGTCAGGAAGGTAACCCTCGGGGTGCAAAGTGAAAGATGGACAGGTGTTTTATAGGCTGAGTAAGAGGAAGAACATTCCAGAAGAGGGCACAGCATAAAAACAGGTGGCCTGAGGGGGCACTGCCTGTTAGGAACGCAGAGCATTGGAAAACATTGTTGAGGAAGGTTCTAGCTAGGACTTAAACCTTGACTCTTTAGGAGACTAACTGGTCACAGCAAGAGGGAGGGCATGTCAACCATTCAGAGGCAACACAGCTAATAAGTGGAGCTGAAGGGACAGCTCAGTGGGTCAAGGAACCTGCTGCCAAGCCTGCTGGTCCGAGTTCAATCCCCTGCACTCACATGGTGGAAAGAGAGCACAATGCCTGCAAATTAGCCCCTGACCTCCACACTTGTGCCTGGGCACACACACACATAAATAAAAATACAATACAAAATTCAAAATTAATAAGAAATTAATGCAAAGTTTCAGGAGTCTGAAACCAGGGCCCTGAATCCAGGCCAGGGGGCGGGGGTGGGGGGTGGGGGAGAGAGAGAGAGAGAGAGAGAGAGAGAGAGAGAGAGAGAGAGAGAGAGGAAGAGAACAGTGAGAGAGAGGGGGAACCTAGGATAATATTTTTTCCCTTCTCCTTTGCATGACTAAGTGAATTGTGGTGACATTTACATAAGACTCGAGAGAGAAATCAGCTGTCAGGAAAGCACTTTGTTTTAGACAGGTTGAATTTTAGGCCAGGGGGAAGAGAGGTAGAGATTTCTGGTTAAGAAGCTGGCTGGCTTCTGGGCTGGAGAGATGGCTCAGCATTAAGAGCACACACTGTTCTTGCAGAGGACAGGGCGTTTGAGTCCTAGCACCCACTCTGGGTGGTTTGTAAGTCCAGCTCCAGGGGGATTAGATGCCTCTGGCCTCCATGAGAACTTGTACTCATGTGCACTAACCCACACACGGACACATACATGTAAGCAAAAAATACAAGTAAAGAAGTTAACAAATATGTTTGAAAAAAAAAGTTTGCTTCGGGTCTGGGCACATAGCTTGGTTGGTAGATTGAAGTCCTGGGTTTGAGCCCCAGGGTACAGCTGTGGCCCTTAGTGCTCAGGGGTGAAGGTGGCATGATCAGAAATGATGGAAATATGAGTTGTCATCACCTGGCTGGCAACTAAAAGCAAGGCTTGATAGACCGACCACTCATTCACTTTACCCCACCCTCACTAGAAGTAAACTTGGGCACCTCAGCGGGCAGGAGGTCACTTAACAAAACATGGTCAGAAACACAAGACCCAACTATCGAGGGCTAATTTAAAGGAGACATTCAGGAAGACAAATCTAGTCCATCAGGTCATAGAAGGCGAGGGTTGGTTTAGGCTCTCTCCACAGACCTTAGGTGACCTTTTATCAGCTCCAGCGGAATATTAGCCGCGGAAATTAGAATGACGTGGGAGCATGCTGGATCAGGTAAGTGTTTTGATTTTTCGGTTTCAAAACGCGTGAATGCATCTATCTGTCTACCAGACTATGGGGCATGAGAGGATGCTGGCAGGAGCCTGAAAGTCCACGAGAGGAAATGACCCATGTAATGCAGTCACTGCTCTGTTGGAACTAGATGGAAACCGTCTTCACTGCCAGTAGAGATGATCTGAAACGCTAGTTGCAATTTTCGTTTTCTTTTTTCTCTGAAAGCAGCAGGAGGAGACAGTTGACATTTAAGGTCTCTCTTCGAACTGTCCCTGCCCCTAATTCGAGTGGAGCGCTCACAGCGGACCGCAGACCGGCTCCTTAGCTGCTTTTCTTTCCACGAAACTGTTTAGCCACAGAAAATGAGTAAAAGCAGGGCTCCCCAAGCTTAACCTCTCCTGCAGATGGCAAAGCAGCCAGTCATCCCAGCAGCTCAGAGTAGGCCACCCCCTGATAGGGGTGCTTGGGGAGCTGCTCAGGGGTGCGAAGCGCAGCCTCGCTCTGTTGAAGCCGGGTGTTGGCCTGGGGGAAACGCTCCAGCCTCTGCTCCAGAGGAGGCCGGCGGGGGCTACGGGAGACCTGAGCGAGGGAGGCCAAGGGGAAGGGATGCCAGGGCGAGCTCCCCCGGTGCGAGCCACTCGCCCCCGACTTCCCCCCCGCCCCGAGACTCCTGGCGAGCCCGGTCCCTTCGGGGAGGCTGCCTCTCCCCGCGATGCCACCGCCCGGTGCCCGTGACCACCCGGTGGCCGCTTTCGGTTCCGCGCCTTATAAGGACTGGCAGGGGGGTCACGTGCGTCCCGGGCCGCCCGCCGGGAGGGGCGGCTGGGGGAGGGGCGGGCGGCGGGAGGAAAGGGGAGGGAGCCGGGGGCGGAGACAGGAGCGAGGGGCGGATTCTGTGGCCGTGGGAGGCGGTGGCGGCGGTGGCGGCGGCGGCGGCGGCGGCTCCGGGAGCCGAGCGCTCGCGGCCGCGCCAAGGGAGCGGGACGCAGGCGGCTGCGGAGGCGGCGGCGGCGGAGGAAGGGACCGGCGCGGGGGCGGGCGAGCGCGGCGGAAGCCAGAGATCGCGGGAGGGCCGGTGGCTGGCTCCGGGCGGGAGCCGGGGCGGCAGCGACAGCGATCTCGGCGAGCCAGGCACAGGCGGCGGCGGCGGCGGCGGCAGCGGCGGCGGGGGCCCGTGTCCGTGCGCCCCGGCGGCCAACGGGCGCGGGCCGGCGCGATGGAGCAGCAGCACGTGCGCCCCGCGCTCGGAGCCCGCAGCCCGGCCTGGGAGGAACCGGTGGGTACCGCGCCCGCGCCCATCCCTCCCGCTTGTCCTTGCTCCCTGCTCCCCCCCTCCCGGCCCGGGTTCCGTTCAGGAAGCGGTCCGGGATGAGGTCCCCAGCTGCTTCCCAGCCGGGGCAGCGCTTCCTCCGGCGCCCGGGCTCCTCCTCGCGCGCCGCCCGGAGCGCCTTTGTCCGGTCGGCTGGAGCTCTTCCCCGAGGGGCATCTGGCGACGGTCCTTCGAGGACCGTTTCCGCGCTTCATCCGCTTCCCAACTTTGCACTTCATTCCCGAGTGTGGCGCGGCGGCCCGGGGAGAGGAGGCGGCAGGGCCGTGCGGTCAGCGGGTGGCGTCGGGAGGAGACGGGGCTCACCTCTTAACCGCGCCCTGGCAGTAGTTACCTGGGCGCGCAGGTTCCCGAGGACCGCCGCCTGGGGAGGCGAGTAGCAGCCTGAAGCCCAGAGCCACGCCTCCGACTCGGGTGGCTGCGGTTGTCCCGGGCTGCTCCGGGGGTCAGGGGACTTGGTCCGAGATCCAGCGACGAGTCAACTTAAGCTTTCGTCTGGGTTTCACGGCACACGCCACGCGGAGGTTGAGTCATTTTAGGGGCCCAGAGTGGTGCGTGTGTTGTATGTGCGAAGATGAGGAGAGTTGGGATCTTTGAATTTGTTCCCTAAACTCCTTTAACTTATTTCTTGCATCTCAAACAGAACCCTCAGGTATCAATCCCTCCAGGGATACCTCCCAGGAATATCCATCCTACGCAGACCCCAGTAATCTTGAATGGGCAGTGAATTTTCGGCTCTGCACGCCCTGTCTGCGTATTTGCTACTGTGTCTCAAAAGCCTGGTCCAAAATTTCTAGCTTCATCCGTGCTGCGGGCTTGCTGTTCGGGTGATGTTTTCCCAGGGACTTCCTGAGTGTGCTCAGGCGAGCCCTCTGCCTGTTGAGAGCTTGTAGGTCAGGTGCCAGGCTTGCTTCTCCTTTTCTGACCTGTAGACTTCCAGCCCCTTTGCCAGGGTACGTTTCGCTGCCTCTTGCTTTCCTGACCTTTCAGGAGTGTCCTTCGACTTTGATCCCTCTGCAGCTGCTTTTGCTTTTGTGAATTTGCACGTTAGGTAGCCCATCTGCTCATGTTCTGTTGCCTTCACCATCAGGGTGGTAAGCTGTTCTTGGTTGGAAATACAGTTCAGTTTTGACATTTAAGGCCGTTGGGAATTAAATCCAGTGACCTGTTTTGAACTTGACTATATGAAGTCCTGTCAGCCTACACCAGTCACAGTGGGACACCCTGAGTTGTTATGTGTAGTGTTTTTTTGGGGGATGATAAATGTCAGGAGTACTTTTGCAGTTAGAAAATTAGAGACCTCCATTTTCTTCTCAAAAGTGCCAAGAACCAAAGTGCTTTCTTATTCTTACAGAAATTATTCAGCGCTTGTACCTCCACATGAACCTTTAAAACTAAAACCTTCACAGAGTTCTGAGAGCTGTAACACTTGCTAGACTGCGGAACTCTTAAAAAGTCGGCGGATTTAAATGGCGAAGGCATTGTATTTGTTCAGCGGATATTTTTATCCGACACCTATCATGTTCTGTGATGGTTGGGCAAGCTGCTAACACTCAGGCGAGTTTTGTCCCCAGGAAGCTTACATTCTTCTAGCTAAAGAGTGAAACCTATTCAAGTATGTCATAGAACGTTTCTCCTTAGTGATTTTATTCTGAACCTTCTGTAATGACTACAACATTGAAGCATTTTCAAAGGAAATCTTTATATAATTCCTTAAGAAAGCTGAGTTACCTGCATTACTAAAAAAGGAGCGTGTACAAGAGAAAGAAAAATGCATTAGAGCGAAACTGTTTAAATGTTAAATATTTCTGACACGTGGAGCAAACGGATTGGTGTTAAACTTAATCTAAATATATTTTGAAGGAACACTGGGTCCATCAGAATTGGTTTTGTTTCTGTGTGTTTGGGACAGAGTCTCACACTGTACTCCAGTCTCGTTTGGGATTTACTAGGTAGCCCAGGCAGGTCTGGAACACCCTCCCATGCCCTCACCTCAGCAGAGTACTAGGATTCCAGGCATCATGGAATTCTCAAAAATCACGTTCTTTAACTTTGTTTGGTCAGTGATCTCAAGAATCTGAATGAAGGGAATTCTGGCTTCCTTCAGAATGAACCTATATGACATATAGTCAAGCAGCACAGTATGTTTAGAAAACTAACTACTGTAGCCTCTGTAGGCCTAAGGAACCAGTGTCTTACACACACACACACACACACACACACACACACTTACTTAGTGCAGTCACCTGTTTCCTTAGGTCCAGTCTATGTGTGCTCAGGGACTCTCACGTAGACATCCCAGTCTCCCCAGTCGCTTCCTGTAGGTGCTGCAGAAGAAGCAGCTGGGGCATGCATGCTCTGGCTACCACAGGTGGAGCCCCAGCTGCCAGGCCGTCCCCACCAAGATGCATTTATCCTCTGAGCCCAAATAAATCCATCCTCTCTTAAAACAAAATGAAACAACAGCAAAGAAAACAAACCTGTTTTCATTTGGATTCCAATTCTGAGTTCTTTAAAACCCTTTTTAAAAAATTGAAATATAGGCAGTTTAATACTTTACCATACAACCTTGCAAGTTTACATTTATAAAAAAAGACCTGTGTTGAATAAATGAGATTGCTGTATTATTATGGCATGTAACAGCATGCATGTGAGAATTTGTTTTTTCTCTCTCTCTCTCTTTCTCTTTTTTTTTTTTTCTGATGGAGCCTAAACAATGATGGTATGTTTTCTACTGTTCATACAGAAAAGCAAAGGATTCCTTGGAGATTATGTGGCTACCTGAAAAGAAACAGTACTTCTTGGCTAAAGTGTACCAATTTCTGGCACTAAGGGAGTTTCTGGAACTTCATGACATTCTCTCTGTGACAGGGTGAAATTAAGTTATTTAGCTAAATCAGAATATTTGGATACATTATTAGCTTTATTTAGCTTGGATACATTATTAGCTTTATTTAACATTGTTCTGGCTAAGTATTGAACTTGAAGATACAGGCTATCATTTAAGTTTCTGTTTTCTTTGATGCTAGTTTTAGAATATATCAAGTGTTAGTGGAAATAGAGGCATCTGTTAAATTTCACATAAAAAAATACTTGGGGAATTGGGTGTGGTAGTATACATCTGTAACCACAGCCAATCAGCTGAGGAAGGAAGGCTCAGAGTTGGGGCCAGCATGGGCTACATATTGAGAGCCTGTATCAAAAAAAAAAAAAAAAGCAATTAGAGAAAGTAATTGGAGGCTGAGATGTAGGTTGCTGATAGAGCATGGGATGCCCTAGGTTTGTCTCACTAAAATAAACAGAATCAAAGTATTTTGCTGTTGGGAATGAGTGGGTAGGACGATGTTTAGCAAAGCAGTCTCTAATCTTGAGTGGAAGTAGGTGGAAGATAGGTGGTTGGAATTCTAGTTCAGTTTAAAAATGTAGGGGTATAGCTTCTGGTGGTGGTGGTGGTGGTGGTGGTGGTGGTGGTGGCGGAGGCGGCAATGTCGCCGCACACCTTTAATCCCAGCACTCAGGAGGCAGAGGCAGGTGGATCTCTGTGAGTTGGAGGTCTACAGAGTGAGATCCAGGACAGGCACCAAAACTACACAAAGAAACCCTGTCTTGAAAAAACCAACCTCCCAGCCCCTGCCAAAAGATAGAAAATGTAGAGGTATTTACAAAATACCTTTTTTTTAGTTGTGGGAAGCTTGAATATGCTTTATTCTCTAAAATTTGTTTCTATTTCCAAATGGTTTTGTACCAGTTAGTGTCACGAGTTAACAATATACTAGTTAATAATCCAGGATTAATGGGCATGAAGAAAGGGAAAGGTTTCAAAGCAAAAAGTCCAAAATGCAGACAAGAGGTTGCACAGTTGCACTATATGCCAGGATGATGAGAGGCTTTGCCATGTGCGCAGGGACCACAGCATGTTCCCATAATTTACAGTACCATTGCTCTTGGAAAGTTTTGTTATCCGGATAACAACTAAGAAAGTTTCAACAGGGTAAACCTTTCCAGTGTTAACTTCCGAATCCGTAACAAGTAGTGTATTATGGAAATAGTTCCACATTGCCGTCACCGCGGCCTCCGGGGCCTGTGTTTGTTCAGTCTGCAGTCTCTTGATTCTGTTCTGAACAGGAGCATGAGGTCTAGAAATTTGGGGTTAAACACTTCAAGTGACTACCAATCCACCTTGCTGTTAGTAGTTGATTAATTTAAAATACCTCTGTAAATAGTAATACAGTGTTCATAAAGTTTTAATCCGCATGTCTGACGTTGACTTATATCTCTTCAGTACTTTTTTCTCTTTTTTCTTTTCTAATGGAGCATGACACATTATTAAGTAGAAACCATTTATCGGTCAGCTTACCTTGTTTGCATTTTATTCTGACTGTAACGTCTGTAGAATTTTTGTTGATGCTGTTCTTTGGAGACAAGATCCTGCTGTCTTGCTTGGGGGTGGCCTGTTACTCACTATGGCTTCATGCTCTTGGCAGTCCTGGTGTCTCAACTGCCCATATTCGAGTTTTAAACAGTTTTGGTGATATGTTCTATATGGAGCACCCCCACCCCCATTCCCCAGCTGCCCCAGAGTTTCACTGTGTAGCCCTGGCTGTCCTGGAACTCACTTTGTAGACCAGGCTGGCCTTGAACTCACAGAGATCCCGTGCCTCTGCCTCCTGAGTGCTGGGATTACAGGTGTGCCCCACTACCACCTGGCAGAGAGCTCAAAGTAACAGTAATAAAAAGAAATACATAAGCAGTATTGAAGAAATTATTTTGAAAAACTAAAGAAAAAGTCAAGGAACTTTTTATAAATCAAATAAGGCAACATGCCACATATTTGAAATTTCAATGGCCATTTTGAGATATAGAGGCTGATGCAGCAGAACTGCCATGAATTCAAAGTAGGATTGGGCTATGGAATGAGCTCCAGGCCAGCCCGAGGTGTGCTGTGAGGCTCCCTCAAAATAAAATAAAATAAAAAAGAGAAGGTGACGTGCATTTCAATTGGATTAGATATCCATTTTGGACATTTACCCCTAGGACCAGAGAAGCAGTTCGTTGGTCAGATGTTATTTTAAATTGGGAATTCCTTGAAAGTTTCTCAGAAGAGATGTTCTCTGGTGGGGTTTTCCTGAGCTGCCTCTTGTGGGAAATGAGGCAGCATTCCTTCCTTTGTCTGCAGTGTTTCCAACCCAGGTTTCCTCCACAGCTGCAGATGTGGAGCTGCGGTCATTTACTGAGCTGAGGAGGCGTAGACTGGCTTTGCTGTCACTGTCACCATTACAAGCCTTCAAAACTTGGTGCTCAACTCTCTGTGGAGAAGAGCTGGCTGCAAGGCTAAGTTTTTATAAGTAACAAATACCGGGACTTTGGGGAATTAATGGCCTAGCCCCTGGAGATGACGCTGTTTTAAACTATCTTTAAGCAATCAGCATCCTTTCAAAGAGTGAGAAATGTAATCTATCTTCTTCCAAGGATCACAAAATAGGCACGGGCGTTAGACCACCTTTCAGTTCAATCTCCCTTGCTTGGATTCTGGAAAATGTTGCTATATAAAACTTGAAAGCTTAATGTGTAGATTGAAGTATGTGATAACGGCCAAACTGACCTTTAGCTATATATAGTGTGGTGAAGAGAATATTAGAATCATAATCACGTGTTTTTTACTTTGCTCCCAGCTTGTGACCTCAATGTCTTTTGCACTAAAAAGCCAAGTCTGAACTATGGAAAGACCCTTTACTAAGGGTCTCTGTGTTGCCAGATCACTAGACTTTTCTGTGATCCAATAGCCAGACCAGGATAAAGGTCATTAAAAGGGCATTATTTTGTTTTTGGCTGTGATGGACCTCTGTACACTAGGCAAGAACTGATTTATAGCCCCAACCAAGGCCATTATTTAATGTTATTGTCTCTTAAAGGCTTCCCAGCAGTATGCTCTTGTAGATACAGAATTTCATATTATCGGGGCCATAAGACCTCATGAAGTCCATTTCACTCCACTCCTTCCTTTAGTAAAGGAAATAACTGAAGCGTGAGAGGTTGTCTTTGTATTCATGTAACGTGGCAGCACTCTCTTACGCTGAAGGATTGAAAGGCATTTCCCATTTTTAGTATAGTTAAAATGCCTTAGAGCTCGCAGCTCCAACACAGAACTGAGTAATTGTTGGGCTTAAGGTTGCACCTAGAGGAAAACAACAACCCAGAAATCTAGTTTCAAGGAACTTTCAAGGTCACGGCCAACTGACAAATAGGAAAGGGACCCGAAGGGCAACAGCTAAAAAGATTGCTCAATCAAGGAGAGCCCCCAGGGTAGGCTAGGGACTTCTTACTTAATTGAAAAAACAGAGCTGACAACAGTGTGAAGTTCTCTTTGGTTGACAGCAGGAAACTTGTCATTTTAGTATCGTCTCCCTCAGCCTTCCCCACCAGGACAGGACTTTTGAGGTTGAGCGCGCATTCAGTGCAGGGAGGTTGCTTAAGCAGCTGGCTAGGGACGCCTCCAGAGCTGAAGCGACAGCCTGTGGATCTCCTTTCCTTGAGCTCTAGTCCGGGCTAAGGAGTGATGCTTTTTCTCTCATGTGAATATATATATTCTTTGCTTAGTACATTGTTCACGTGGCTGAATGCATTCCTCCAGGCATTCGGGATGAGCGTTTCAGCTTAGACATTTATTTCGGCATATTGTCGTCTTGGGCTGCGTGTCCTCTCTTGTTTCTGCGCTTTCTCCACGCCCTTCCCAGCTTCCTGTTAGCCTAAAAGAATCGCTCTTTCGGAACGAAAAGTTCCCAGAGCGGAGCTGAACCTCCCGGAAAATGCTCTTCTCTTCCGTGTGCGCCGGATGGGGGTGGGCCCAAAACTAAACATCACCGTAGAGGAGGCCGAAAGGACCCGAACTCCCTGGCAGAGGCGGGAGAGGTAAGGTCCTCGGAGTGGTGCTGAGGGTCCGGAGATCCAGTCCATATCCCAGGCAGAGGGAACTTTTACTTAGTTGGGACGGTGCCACGAGGCCCGAGTGTGTGGAGATTTGGGGTCCAGGAATGCACCCCTGGGCGTAGGAGAAGCTCCGTGTTCCTGTTTTCCGCAGGAGCCTTCCTCTCAGTCCCGCAGCCTATAACCAGGGGAAAAGCATCGCCACCGCCCGACCGGCTGGTGCGCTCCTGCCCAATTCTGCCCTCTATTCCTTCTAGGCCCCCCAGACCCTAGAAAGAGTAATAGGAAGGTTGTCCGAGCTTTATAGAGACCTCCATCCTCTCATCCCGGTGCTGGTGGTATCCTGGATCAGCAGTCCCAGAACATCCCAAGTCTGGGTGCGCAGGCGTGAAGCGTGCAGAGGAACCGGCGGTCCCCACAGGGGCGCCGTGTGGTCACCGGTCCCCTGAGCCGTGCGGCCAGGACCGCGGAAGATGGCGCCAGCTAGGCGCGGGGCTTGGACGCTCGGGCAGAGCCCAGCAGCTGACCACAGCCCCTCGGGGCACTGTTGTATCCCCCGCAGGAACCAGAGAGGATGGCTGGGGCGGGCAGCCAGCACCACCCTCCGGGAGTCGCGGCAGGAGCGGCTGCTGGGGCGGGCGCGGTTTCCCCCACCGCTGCGGGACCCGGAGAGGATTCGTCCGACAGTGAAGCGGAGCAGGAGGGACCCCAGAAGCTGATCCGCAAAGTGTCCACCTCTGGACAGATCCGGACCAAGGTAAGGCTAGGTTGGGGGCCTGCAGGATTGCTGTGGGTGGAGGGAACACGCAGGGAGATCCCGGGAACCGGGATCCGGAGGAGGGGCGCGCGGGGCGCGGCCTGGATGGGGCGGGGCCTCGCTCAAGGGCGGGCCCTGGCGCCGGGGATTCCTGCCTAGGGTTTGGAGACTTCCAGGGTGTGTTCCAGAAAGCTGGGCTAGCAGTCCGAGCCAGTGGCTTGGCGGGAGCATGGGAGAAAGAAAGTTGAAGCCCCGCTGCGACTTCCCACTTAGGGAACTTCAAGGGAGTTTGGTTTTCCATCCTCTGAGCTGCTTGCACTGGAAGACTCGCGGAACCTGTATTGCGCCTGCCACCTTGCATTCCTACCCACCGCAGGCTGCTTGCTCCTCTCTGGGCGCAACTTCAGAAGGTGGATAGGAGATGACGCCACTCAGTTTCTCTGGTGTGCTGTGCATGCACAGGTTGGCTCGGCTTCTGTGTGTGGCAGGTTCTCACACAGTGCAGAACTCAGATTGCCCATCCATGGTGGTTCATCGCACGTTATCTCTTCAGGATTATGTGTTTGGTGCTTTTGTGGAGTTGTGTTGACCATCTCAAAGTAGAGCTTTCATTTGATGATGAACATGCCCAAGGCAGGGGCCACGAGCATTAACGGATTTGTGTATTCTGAATTTCATCTTAGTTTCAAAAGTCTTCACGCCTAGGCTGTTGTCAGTGGGGGACTTAGAGGAGGAATCTGAGTAGGGGACCGATTAAATCATTGGATGCTCCCTTTAGTAATATATTTGTAAAAGTTAATTCTTTCTGCAGTTATTTTCATGAAAATTGACTTCCTAAGGCTTACGGGAGTCTTACATGGAAGCAGTTTTACTGTATGCCTGTGGCTTAGTGTTTGTTTTAGCGTCAGCTGACTTCTAAAATTAAGGATGTGTGCATGTGACTGTGGCTGTAAAGATACAGTTACTAAAGAGTCAAGAGCTGCTTCGGCCCCGTTTGTTTATTCAGTTTGTTCACACATCTTGGAACTGCTTTTAATAGAGACAGTTTTGAAGTTTTACAGCATTTGCAATAGTTTAGAATTTAGAGTATTTTTCAAAGATTAAAGCTAACCAATATAGAGACTTTACGAACAATGAATTTAACATTTGAAATCTCAATTAAAAAAAAAAACCCATGAAACTGGGTTAATGAGAAAAATGGCAGGTTTAAAAATGGCACATCATATACTTACATGAAATGGTCCAGATTTCATGCATTTTGATATCAAGCTTGACCAATAAGGTTTATGCCATTGGAAAGGAAATTTAGGGATGGTTATAAATTGAACTGAGTAAGTAATAAACTTGTTGGGAAGTACTACTAAAATTTGTAGGTTTAATGAACTTGAAGTCATAGCTAAGATTGTATGGTTTAATTTTGGGATAAAGCATTTTTATGAAGAATAAAATAAATGTAAATAGAATATTAATTATTTTTGTTTTCTGTTTGACTTTTTGATAAATATCTGCCATAATTATGGCTAATTATCGAGCTTTGGAATACTGCCTCTGATATTCATTCACAATAGAATATCAGAAAAAAATCTACCTTTTATACTTGCTATAAAACGTTTTCAGATGCAAACACCTGAGGCCAGAGCATTAAGTTGACAAGACTAGTGGGCCTCAGTCTCACACCCCACCTCCTGCAAACCAGACTGGAACATGCACTGTAAACTTTTTCACTGTGGCTCTTATTATCACATACACTGCTTCTGAGGGAAGACTAGGCCAGTGGGGGAGTTAGTACAAGCAGAATTGACTAAAGGTAACAATGGGTATTATCCAGCTAGGAAGAGAAGCACCCTTAGAAAGATGTAGACATTTCCTCATCTTCTCCACAGGGGTGTAAGATGGGAGAGACTGGAGGAGAGGTTCAGGCCCCAGATCGAGCTCAAAGCTTAGTTGTTGTTGAGACAGTACTAACAGTTCTTGCTCATATATCTTGAATATGCATAAAAACACTAAGTATGATGGGTTAGGGTTACTAATTTTTAGTTCTTTAGTTCTCACATATAGATGTGTCAATATGCTCCTGATTGAGTGTTTATGTGTAGGTAGACATGGCCTAAAGTTGATTATGTTGTTTATAGAAGTTGAAGATATTTCTGGGCTGGAAAGATGGCTCAGTCTGTGAAGTGCTTGTTGTACAAGCAGAGGACCTGAGTGGGATCCCCACTACCCATGTGTCTTTGTTACTGCCCTGTTGCTCTGATAAAATACTGTGTCCAAGACAGCTTATAGAAGCTCGTTTGGGCTTTTAGTTCCAGAGGTGTAAGAGATCATCATGGTGGGGAGGCGTGGCAGCCAGTGACAGGCATGACAGCAGAAATGGGAGTCAGTTACACATTGAAGTGAAAGCATGAAGCAGAGAGAGCGAATTGGAAGTAATGTGAAGCTTTAAACTTCCAAACCTTGTCCCCAGTGACGTACTTCCTCCAGAAAGGCCAAACCTCCTAAACCTCAAACAAAACCTTGGACTGGACTGAGTGTTTAAATTCTGCAGACTAGGGGATGTTCTCATGTAGACCACTACACCATGTTTGAAAAAAGCCAGGTGCTGGAGAGACACAGACAGCAGGATCTTTGGGGCTTACTGGCTGAGCCAGTTAGGGCCAATCAAGTTCTAGGTTCAGGGAGCAACCCTATCTCAAAATTTATAAAGTGATTAAAGAAGACGTCTGACCTTGACCTCCTCACATGTACACACTTGCGCACAAATGTCTTTCCTTGTAGGACTACATAGTTATTAAATACTTGTTTAATAAATAAATATGAAATTGTCATTGAGACACAGCTAACACTAACCTTGGTTCTCATTAAGATCCTCAGGAATATGAGGCTGTTGGGTAGGCAGTTTAGGGTGAGGAACAGCAGTTTTGGCTGGGGAAGTAGCCCATTAGCAGAGTGCTTAGAGCATGCTTAAAGCTCTGGGATCAATTCCCAGCACAGAAACAAGGTGTGTTGGAACACACCTGTAATTCTAGCACTCCAGAGGTAGAGGCAGGAAGATCAGGAGTTCAAGGTCATCCTCATTTACATAGGGAGTTCCAGGCTGGCCTGGGCTACCTGAGACCCTATCTCAAAAATCTAACAAACAAAAAAAAGGCTGAAGTTTAAGTAACTAACCTTATTTGAAGTGTCCTTATTCTAAATACTTTTTAATATTTTAAATGATTTGCTTGTTAAAATGGACAATAAGTTACTTGACATTTGAAAAGTATCTAGACATTCTCATAATTCAAAGAGTCATATAAGCTGGCAATGGTGTGCTAATGACAGTAGTCAGGAGGCTGAGGCAAGAGGATGGTAAATTTGGCTGTATAGCTTGGCCTACATTGTAAGACCCTGTCTCTAAACAACAACAATACACGCCTCTAGTCAGACATTCTAACAGTGCAAGAGACTGTACAGTGATGGAGACACTTAACAATACATGAGACTGTACAGTGATTGGGTCATAGCCATGAGACGTAAATGCTGTTTCATCATCCACCTCTGGTTTCCCTCTCAGAGGCAGTCACAGGTGACATTTTCTTGGGATGCTTCCAGAAAATTTCTATGCACTTACAAGTGTTGTGTACTATATATGTACAACATGCATGTAATATATTATGTTTATAAATAGGGTAATGCATTTATACATTTCTTTAACTGTCATGACATACACCTTTAATCCCAGCACTGGGGAAGTTGAAGCATGAAGATCGCCTCAAGACCAAGGCTTGGGTAGCATAGTGAGACCCTCTCTCAAAAAGTAAATACATAGAAAATGTCACTATTTTATATTCACAGATACCCATACATGTAAGTATGTATCCATACATATAAGTGTATATACTGTACATATAGATATATACCTATTTCTAAAATCTGCTACTGGAACTATTCTATAATGGCCTCCTGCATATTTATTTCATTCTTTTTAGTGATGGTAGGTCATTCAGTTGAGCTGTATGAAATGCGCTCAGCAGTTCAAAATTGGCAAAGTGTAGGAAGTTTCATTTGGCTGAACCTAGTGTTGGTATATGATCATTGTGATCATGTAATTAATTAGCTTTTTGTGGAAGGCACTGGGTGGTTTTGGGGCAGCATGCTAATCTCAGCTTTTTTATTTTTATAGCAGATATGCTGACTTTTGGTATAAAGACTAGGACGTGTGTGTGTGTGTGTGTGTGTGTGTGTGTGTGTGAGAGAGAGAGAGAGAGAGAGAGAGAGAGAGAGAGAGAGAGATGCTGAAGATGGAACCCAGAACCTCACATGCTAGCCGTTCGCCCTGCCCCAGCCCAAGGGTGAGAATGCCCTTTCAAGGTGAATGTGGTTTAACAGTGGTCTCCTGTCTTAGTGGCCTCCTCGCCTCCCCCATGGATGTGTGTTTTTGTTTCCTTTTCGTTTCCCGTTTTCCTCCTCCGTTTCTTAGGACATCTTTTACCCTCTTTACATTTTCACTTGGATCTTTTCTCCTGCCAGCTGATTAGAACTTCAGATGGTTAGTTTAGGCTCCCACGTGCTAAACAGGTGATTGTGTATCCAACTTGATTTCCCAAGGGCAAAACACTCTGCAGGAGTGAAAGTGATGTTGGGATCCGAAAGGCAGGTGGTAGCCGTACGGTTCTTCTCTGGTTTCTTCTGCTGCCTCTTTACCCGTCCACAATGTCCCCCGTGGGGCGGAGTCTCCATTTAGACCTGGTGCTGCAGAGCGTTTCACAGGCACTTCATAGGTGCCGACCATGAGACTGTCTGAAGGGACATCAACATAAACTCCGAGCAGTTAGGTTTCAACCATGAAGAAGACCGGGTGGGCCTTTTGTTGGTGTTTGTGCGCAGTAATCTTTGATTTTCGCCTCACTGGTCAGAGGTCGCTTGCTCAGCTTGCGGGCTAGCGTGGTCCACTGTCACTCAGTCGTGCCAGCGGATGAGAACAGTCACAATGACTTTCAGCCATTGAATCATCTCGGCCAAGGTCAGGAAGCTTTGTGTGACAAAACTACCTCCTGATTAGGTAATCGGGTTCTCATTTTGTTTGACATTTCTATGTATTCATATATTAATTCCAATGGCTGTAAGTTATTCTCTAAATTTGGCAAGAATGTACCTACATACAGAATACGGTCAGCTGATGAGTATCATGGTTTTAATTTATCATGAATGCTTATCACAAATAAACTCTTTTATGGTGGCTTTATGGTGAGGCGATGTGGATTTTTGTTTTGCTTTGCTTTATGAGATACAATTTCTGCAGTTAAAACGTTATTGTCTGATGTGGCGCACGCCTTTAATCTCAGTACTTGGAAGGCAGAGGCAGGTGGATCTCTGTGAGTTTGAGGCCAGCCTGGTCTATAGAGTGAGTTCCAGGCCAGCCAGGGCTACAGAGAAACCCTGTCTCAAAAACAAAAAACATGCCGGGGCGGTGGTGGTGCACGCCATTAATCCCAGCACTCGGGAGGCAGAGGCAGGCGGATCTCTGTGAGTTCAAGGCCAGCCTGGACTACAGAGCAAGATCCAGGAAAGGCTCAAAGCTACATAGAGAAGAAACAACAACAACAACAAAACCCAAAAAACAAAAAAACACTCTACCACCAAAAATTATTATTATTTTAACCATGATTTCTATGTGGGGGAGGCCAGGGGATACTTGCTCACTGTTTTTTCAAATTGCAAGTGGCAGTGTCTTGGGAGGTCATGGTGGTTTCTCTTCAGTGTTTAAAATAGAAACAATAACCAGAGGATATCATTAAAAATCCTTAGCCCCTGTTCTGTGTGGAAACATTGAAATCAAGGAAAGATCCAGATAAGATGGAGAGAGAGAAGTGGGAAGAGTACCCCAGACGGGTTGGAGGCAAAGAGGAACAGCTACATTTTGAACATCTGGGACAGGACTCTCTCTACTTTTCTAATGATCAAAGCACTAAAGATTTTGAGGTTTGGGCTACTAGGACTCCCTCAGAATGACTCAGCTAGAGAATGATGAAGCAGGGAGGGAGGTGGGAGAGGCTGGGGTGATATTGGTCAGACCGATTGGGTAAGGTCTGGACCATAGAATAAATCCTATTGTAACTATCATTATATATAGTTATATTATAGTTAATAACAGCTATATGTTGAAATTTGCTATAAGTTAGAGGAAGCTTAAATGTTCTCACTAAAAAAATGCAGAGTTTATGATAAGCCTAATTCAATCATTTCACTCTGTTGTGCATAAAAAATATCATATCATTTAACATAATATTTTTTGTGGTGTTGGGGATTGAACGTAGGGCCTTGAGCATGCTAGGTATCCTAGTTAGTGTTACTACTGCCATGATGAAACACTGTGATTGAAAGCAACTTGGATAGGAAAAGATTTATCTGGCTTATTTATGCTTCTACGTCCATAGTCCCTCACTGAAGGAAGTCAGGACAGGAACTCAAGCAGGGCAGGAACCTGGAGGCAGAAGCTGATGCAGAGGCCACAGAGGGGTGCTGCCCACTGACCTGCTGCTCTCCATGGTTTGCTCAGCCTGTAGAACCCAGGACCACCAGCCCAGGGATGGCTTCACCCACAATGGGCTGGGCCCTCCCACATCAATCACTAATTATGAAAATGCTCTACAGGCTTGTCTAGGACCCAGTCTTTCATTTGGGGCTCCCTCTAAAATGACTCTCGTGTACGTCAGGCTGACGTAAAATTAGCCAGCACATTAGGTAGGTAATTACTTGCCCACTGAGGTAGGCTCATAGCTACTGGTCCTTGCTTTTTTTCAAGTTTTTTTTGGCTATAGGGTTTTCCTAAATTGCCCAGGCTGATCTCCATCTTGTCAGCCTCCAGTTTCAGCCTCCAGAGTAGTTTGGGATTACAGTCACGAGCTACCATGATTGTCTTAGAGTTTTAGTATAATATTTTATTACTTCTTTGAGAATTTCATACAGTGCATTTTGATCATATTCACCCTGTCCTTCCCCTTATCTGTCACCAGATCCATTACTCTCCATCTTCCCACGCCTTTCACCTTTGCCCCCACCTCTCCCTCCCCCTCCCCCTCCACAATCTCCTGTGTCTAGTATGAGCCCTGCATTTACTCAAATAGGATGGGCCTTCTGTAGGAGGTAGCTAACCCTACCAGGGGCCACACCCTTAAACTGACTTTCCCTTCCACAGAAGCCATCAACTGTCAGTATCAGCTTCTAATTTTAGTCAACAATACCATAGTGAAGAAAAAGGGCAACAAAGACTAGCCAGTCAATCCACCCCAACCCAGGAGTGGACTCTGCCACTGAAGTATGAAATGGTGTTGACGGTACTGAAGTGAGTGTGTGTGTCTGTACTCCAATAAGACTTCATGGAAGGATCTGGAATTAGAAAATGTAATATTTTCAGGTTTAAAAATACTCCAAAAAAAACAAAAAACAAAAAACAAAACAAAACCACCAAAACCCAACCTGTTTAAATATGTAAAAAAGCCTTTCTCACTTGTTGGCTGTGTGAAAATCAAGTGCCAGCAGGATGTGGTTGATGGCATGGCCTGGGGCTGTTGCTGTCTAAGGCTGGCCTCTACCTTAGAAGATTGTTGCTGTCTAAGGCTGGCCTCTACCTTAGAAGATTGTTGCTGTCTAAGGCTGGCCTCTGCCTTAGAAGATTGTTGTTGTCTAAGGCTGGCCTCTACCTTAGAAGATTGTTGCTGTCTAAGGCTGGCCTCTGCCTTAGAAGATTGTTGTTGTCTAAGGCTGGCCTCTACCTTAGAAGATTGTTGTTGTCTAAGGCTGGCCTCTGCCTTAGAAGATTGTTGTCAAGGCTGGCCTCTACCTTAGAAGATTGTTGTTGTCTAAGGCTGGCCTCTACCTTAGAAGATTGTTGTTGTCTAAGGCTGGCCTCTACCTTAGAAGATTGTTGTTGTCTAAGGCTGGCCTCTAGCTTAGAAGATTGTTGTCTAAGGCTGGCCTCTGCCTTAGAAGATTGTTGTTTAAGGCTGGCCTCTGCCTTAGAAGATTGAGATGGTGGTATTTGGCTTCCAAAGCAATGCAGAATTAAAAGCATTGCTAAATATCAGCATCTAACACACCAAATAAAGCTAAATTTCAATCCATTTGGAAAAAAAAACCCCTCATCTTTGTAGAACATTTTATTTTTAGCTTGGTTTGCGTCTTTGCTTCCATTTTAATGTGAACTAAATATAGCCTGGAAACTCTGACTCCTGATACAGTAATATATAGTATAACGGCGCTCTTTCCATTTTGATTACGAGTAGAACATGATAGCCCATTATTAAAGATAAAAGACACAAATAACCTTTACATAAAGTTTAAGATGTGTTGCTTCAATGTATCCAAATTTAGAAATCTTTCTCTTGGTTGAAGGTTGTGTGTTTGCTGTTAGGGTGGCCAGGATGGAGGCCTCAGAGAATGCTGGGCTCCCTTTGGCTTAGCCCATACTGGATTTGTTACACTTCACTTACTTAGGAACTGTGTTCATAAGGGAAGGTTTTAATTAAAGAGAGTTTGTTTTACATCTAAGAATAGACTTGGAAAAAAACCATAACGTGTTAGTACATTACAGATGCCCTTGACAAATGTGGTTTCACTCTGACTTTTTAGCCATTGGGAGACATATTTATATTCGGTCATATGGCTTAAGATGGCCAGTGGTTATTATTGGTTGCAGCTTTAATTTAGAATTAAATGTACTCTTTTTTTTTTTTTTTTTTCCAATTTTGCACAGGTTTTTTTTCTTTTTTTCTTTTTGAGACAGGGTCCTACTCTGTAGCCCAGGCAACCTGGAACTTAAACTTTCAGCAACCCTCCTACTTCAGCCTCCCGAGTACTTAGATTACAGGAGTGAGCGACCTTGCCCAGCTATTGGTGCTTTAAAAAGTGTTTTTATCTATGTATACAAGTGTGTGTCTGTGTTTGGATATGTGCATTTGAGTGCAGATGCCCAAGGAGGCCAAAAGAAGGCCTCAGAGCCCCCGGAGTTGAAGTTACACCAAATGTTGGTGTTAGGAGCTGAACTCAGTCCCTCTGTAAGAGCACTATGTACTTTGGCTTTGTTTATTTGTTATTTTTCACTGTGTACTCTTAACTGCGAAGCATGTCTTATAGCCCGTATTGATTTTCTTTCTTTCTTTTTCTTTTTTAATGAACATGAGCAGTAACAATCCCTTCCCTGCCGTTGGTTATAATGCTGTTTTGGAGACTAGCTCTTATTTTATATCAAGAAAATATGATTAACTTTATCCTTTGTGGAGGTAGAATGTCTAACTTCATGGAGTCAGCCGAGTACCAGGACTCCCAGACTACCACGATATAATTGGTATCACTGATTCTTTAAAGCGGTGCGTCATGGCTCATGCCTATAATTCCAGTACTTGGAAGGCGGAGACTGGAGAATTACTGTGAGTTCCTGACCAGCTTGGGCTACAGAATGATATCTTGTCTTTTGATAAAGAACAGAAAATACTCTCATTCTAAAACTGGACTCATGGGTGTCCATTCCACTACTGTGTCACATGCAGTGGAGATGTGACTTATTCTTACATGTGTCAAATATTAGAATATTGCAGAATTTTAAAGCAGTGTAGGAGTTTGCACTAATAATCCAAGTTAAAATGGCATGCCTGCTCAGGAACAGAACCCTGTACATTTTCTTTTCTAGATAAAATAGTCAGGTGGTGAAAACTGACCTCCAAAACCTGTCATTTTTTATTCCTTACCTAGTTAAAAATAAATTTTACTCATATTTTTCCAAAAATACGTCTTAATAGGCCAAGTGGAAAATTACTTCGTATAGTTCTTTTAAGCTGTACCATGACCTTTTAAAAACACCATCATACCTTATAGAAGTGAAACTAAGTTTTCTTTGAAAACCTGTTGAAAAAGTTAGGTACCTAGAAACCTTTTCTTCTCAGTTAGTACTTCTGAGGGTTAAAATAACAAAACAAAACAGCCAAGATGATTCAATGAGTTTTATTAATTTTATTTAGAATTCATGGAAATTTCAGCTAGAAATATTTAAATCTGAAATCTACATTGAAAATGTCTGCTCATGCTTATTAATTAATAACCAGGATTTGTTTGCAGCAAGGTGTCATGAAATCTGAAACCATGATGAGAAAGAGGATCACAGGTGTAACTATTAATAAATGGCAATGATGGGATGAAGGAGAAAGGAAGAAGGAGGAGAGGTAGGGAGAAGCCAGGAGTCCACAACAGGCCCTCATGCGTGTATGCTGTCTCTTAATGCTTCCTAGCCAGGAGCTCTGGGGCCGGAACTGTAGTAGTCCTGGGGGGGGGCGGGGGACTCAAGCATAAGAAAGAGAAGACCTGCTTGGAGGTCTTCTTCTCCCAGTAATCCAGCAGTTTAATTTTAATGTCACGGTCAATTTTTTTCACCTGAAAATTTAGGTAATTTAATCCAGCTGTTAAACAAGGCCATCTGGCTGGTCCTGTGGTGGCACACGTTTTTAAGCCCAGTATGCAGGAAGCTGAGCCAGGTGGATCTCTGAGTTCAAGGTCAGTCTGGTCTACAGTCAGGGCCACACAGGGAGACCCTATCTCAAAAAGCAGAATAAAACCAAAAGGTCACCTGCTTTGTGGACAAAATGCTAGGTAGAAAGGTGCCTTTATCTTTTTGAAATGCCCAAGCATAGTGGTGTGTGTCTGTAGTTTCAGCTACTCAGAAAAGTGACACAGGAGGGTGGCATGAAGCCAGGGGTTTTAGGTCACTATTAAGAACATAACAAAACTCTAAATCCTTATAAAAATAACAAAAATAACCCAAGCAACATCCCTCCATACCTAAAACAACAACAAAACCCCCCAAATATATAGGCTGTGCAATAAGTGCATAAAAGCGTGTACTCAAGCTAACCCAGGGCGGTTTGGAAAAGGTGACTATTTTACCTCAGCTCTAGAGTGCTGGGATTACAGGCAAGAGCCACCACATTCACTTGAGAACTTCTGTACCATGCATCACCTGTGTGTGCCTTCTGTTTTTAATCTTGGTCACACCTCAGTTCATGAATTCTAAAAATACAGCAGTTCAAGGTCTGAGGTAGGTGCCAGGGATGGAGCAGGAAGCCAGATAGACACTACCAGTGCAGGGGGGAATTTATGAGCTTATAAACAAGGGAAAGTGCATGACATTTGTGAAGATGAGAAGGACCACAGAAAATAAGGTGCCGTACTAGTGGGGTGTAGTGGGCAGAGTTAAAGGAGGAGGTCTCTCCCGGAAGGTGATGCTAGCGTTCTGTGTGTGGCCCTTCAGAAGAGCCCTCTACACAAGAGGAGCAGCGGCTGTACAGGTGAGGAGGTCAGTATGGGAGCACGTAGAACGTCAGGCGTGAGTGAAGAGAGTCAACAGTGAGATACCCTGAGGAGGTCTTAGATGGAGCTCTATGCATCCCTGTGTTCCGGCATTAGATGGCCTTTTGAATTTCATGTCTGTGTGCATGCTCATAGAGAGGCTGCAACATTGATTTGTCAGAGGAAATTCTAGGGCACAAAAGAAAAGATAGATGAGAAATACATCAACATAGAGCTCAGAGAAATGATGAGACCTTTATAGGTGCCCGGGTGCCGAGGCCGTTCTGGCAGGGTTTCTGCCCCTGTCACCCCCTGGCAAGTCATATTAGACTCTTCTCTGTTTCCAGAGCAAGGCAGGTGTTTTGTAAACGTGTGGCTGTGTCATTTGAGATGGCCCGCTTTCTCTGTTTCTTTCACTGATTTATGTCTGTGTGGTTATATTTCTTACATTGCACACTCTATGTCAGGCTTTGGTAAAATATGGATGGATGGTTGTGAATGAGGAAGGTCAGTGGATAATATATGTGAAGCCGCAAAGTGTTCAGTAGAAAGAATAGTAAATTTGCTCTCAAGTAAGTGTAGTGGGAAAAAGCTCTCCAGAAGGTGTCTTTCAGGGCAGGGGACAGGACACTTCACCTGTTCTCACCGATAGTCCCAGAGTCCTGGTGAGGGACGAGGCATATGTTCTCATCAATATGTCACGACAAACTCAGACAGAAACCCTGATCCCATCCTCACCTGTAAGGTCCAGATACAAACCTAAAATTCAACTTGGTGTCGGCTCTTTCATGGGGACCCAAATGGGGCACTTTTGGTTTTGGGTAACTTCAGGCACAAAGGTCTAAGTAGTTCTTAATCTGTTGGCTTTTTTGAGACAGGGTCTCAGAGGCCTCAAAGGCCTCAAAGGCCTGGTCCTTTCCACCCCCCACCCCCACCAAGTACTGGGATTACAGGTGTTCACCCCCACTCCCACCTTCCAGACTGTTTCTGAAGATTGAGTAAGTATCGGGAAGTTTTAATTACCCTTTCTTTAAACTGGGCTCTTTTGCAGAACTCAGGCTATTGGGTTTATTCACTTATTCCTGCGCAGTTGAAAAGGTATGGCCTGGATGGTATGTTAGTGCGCAGAGGAAAATCTGACCGTTCTTGGTGGCTTTCGTTAAAAAAAAAAAAATGGTGAGACCCTTCTACAATAGTGTTTGAAAGCAGGTTAATGCAGTTTTATGATGAATACATTTTGGCATTATTGTGAGACTAGTATTGATCCCGTGAACCCCTGAATAATTCTGTGTTACTATAGTGTATGTGGCCTTTTCTTTTCTTTTCTTTTTAGTTCTATGAACTTGGAGAGCAAGCAGAAAGAACAGAGGATGTAAAGAAAAGCTGTGAGGTCACATCTGACACTACTCAGCAGGCTGTGAGGCTGGGGTTCCTGGAGCACTGTGTGTGGGAGGGTTGCTGAGTAGCAGGGAAAAAGTTGGAGGTCAGTGGGTAGGGCTCAGCAGACAGGCTTCAGAGACACTGTCCTTGACAACTTAGCACCGTGGGAGCACATAATTAGGTTTAGATTCAAGTTGTTATGTTTATGTAGAAGGTGTTCCAAGCTAGCATGTTTGATCTTGAAAATAAAGTCAGTATTTAAAATCTTGAAGACAGAGAAATGAAGCAATAGTTGGAGGTCAAGTGAGGGCTTTATTTGAGTGAAACCATTTTATTTTAAAGAGATTTCTTTTTAATTTTATTTTGTGTGTGTGTGTGTGCGTGTGTGTGTGTGTGTGTGTGTGTGTGTGCGCGCGCAGATGCCTGTGGAGGCAATCAGATCTCCTGGAACCAGAGTTACAGGTGGTTGTGAGCTGCCTAACTTGAGTGCTGTGAACTGAACTGAACTTGGTTTCTCTGCAACCACAGTAGTGCCCTGATCCTTGAACCACCTCTTCTGTTTGAAAACAGGTCATCCCACCCCTCTAACCCCCAACCCCCGACAGTTTCTCTGTGTAGCCCTGGCTGTCCTGGAACTTGCTGAAATCCACCTGCTTCTGCCTCCTGAGTGCTAGGATTAAAGGCATGCACCACCACTACCGCCTGGCTTTTTTTTAAAAAAAGAAGTACAGTTATGTGAACCAAGAGGGACCATCCAATTAAACTGGAAGAGTATCCTCAACAAAGAAAGAAGACACAGAGTCTTGCAAAAAGGTTGGGATGGCCTTTTCTAGGTGCCATCAGTTTAGACTCAGCATGAGGCAGATGGGGGAGGGATACTTCTGGAAGTCCTTGGATAGTTTTGATTTTTCTCATTAAAATAGGAAGCTAAGTTATCAACCGAGGGTCAAGGTGTTAGAGACGCTTGTGGAGATCTGGAGAGTAGGAAAGGCTAGGGGTGGGGTGGGGAATCCTTGACTTGGAAAGTGGAAGCCAAGGGGCTGGGGAATGCAGTGTGAATACCAAGCTGAGGGGAGTGTTCAGGAATGTCAAGCAGGCACCATCAGCCAGCATGGGACCCTGACCAGTGGCTGGGACAGAGCAAATGGAGAGCTGTAGTAGACAGGTGGCAGGTAGGTTGTCTAGGCATGGCCAGGCAAGAGGTGATGGGGAGACTGGAGGGGAGATCCCACAAATGGGAGTCACAAGAGTGAGCTCTGGAAGTTATGCTGGACATGAGTGACTATGAACCTGAGCAGTGGTGGAAGAAAAGAGATAGAATTAGGGACAAGAATGAAACATCAGTTATTCCAATTAAAAAAGAACGAAAAATGAAAGACTATTAAAAGAAACCATATAGGTTCAATTATTTTAGATATGGTTTAGAGATGCATTAATAATAGGTTTTGCTGGGAGAAATCCCCAGATTATGTATGTGAAGCTTGGTATACCTCCTTTTGGAAAATTCAAAGGACAGTTTACTTAGAAAATGAAAGAGAAAGTTTGGAATTCTAGTTTGGAATTAAAAAAAATACACACAAAACCCTGAAATAATGTAAAGTGGATTCTGGTTCCAATGGTGTGTGTGTGTGTGTGTGTGTGTGTGTGTGTGTGTGTGTGTGTGTGTGTGTGTGGCAACTCACCATACAATCCACGATGGTCTCAAACGCATTTCCTCTTGTCTCCCAAGGGGTGTGGTTATAGGCATGCATCATCACACCCAGCTCTGGTTCCAACTTTTATTAGGCAAGCTGCATAATATCTGAAAGCCTCAGTTTCCCCACAGGAAACCCTAGTAGGCTGTTGTGGGGAGATAAGGCCTTCTGCTCATGTCTAGAACACAGTAGATTCGGTAGCAGGTTGAGGAATCTTGAGGTGAATGGCACTTCTCCCAGTAGGGTGTCCTCGTCTTAAGACAGCAGACTGGGCTATAATGAAATCTCACAGTCACCGGGAAAGAATTCTTCTCCTGTCTCAGACAAGCCAGAAAACAAGGATCTTTGGTTGTAAACCTGTTTTGTAGATTGGGCCTCATCTGAGGAGTAGACAGAGATTTTTATCACAGAGGTGGTTAATATTCCATAAGAATGTAAGAAGAGAAGAATGTTGAAGGAAAGCCAACCTTTCTGCAGGAACAAACACTTCTACCTTGTCCTCATCCATTCTGTCACAGCGGTCCTCAGGGCCACACTCAGGGACCTTCCCTTAAAGCGGAAGTCACTCTTGCTTATTGCGCTGGGAAAAAAGGCACTGGGTGGCATTGTTCTCTAACACTCCAGAGTGTATGGCTCATACAGAAGCTGGACCAAGTAGGGCAACACAGGTGCTTGGCTCCTTTGCGAAGTAGGAAGGTGAGGGAGATGGTGGATGTGAGCATGCATCCGAGGGAGACGTTTCCCGGAAGATACTTGGGTGAGAGAGAAGGAATAGGATTCCATGGGAATAAGAGTAATAGCTTCTTCATTGTGATTACCTAGAGGCTGACAAAGCCAGAGCAACTTAGTACACTGTAAACATGTGCCATGCCAAGCCAAACACCAGAGCTCTGTGCATGCAGAAGCATTATTTGTAAGACCCCCTGTCTTAGTTAGGGTTACTGTTGTGATGAAACAGCATGGCCAAAAGCAACTTGGGAAGGAAAGGGTTTATTTTAAGCTTATACTTCCACAGCACAGTCCATCACCGAGGGAAACAAGAGCAGAGACCCAAACAGCAGGAACCTGAGGCAGGAGCTGATGCACAGGCCATGGAGGAGTGCTGCTTACTGTATTGCTTCCCATGGTTTTCTCTGACTACTTTCTTACAGCACCCAAGACCACCAGCCCAGGAGTGTACCCACACACAGTGGGCTGGCCCTTCCCATCAATCATGGTGGTATTTGTAATTTAAGAAATAAAGCTTTCCTGAAGATCAGAGGACAGAGCCAGCCACAAAGTTAAACATAGAGGGCAGGCAGTGGTGGCACACACCTTTAATCCTAGCACTCAGGAGAGGTGAGGGTGGGGTGGGGTGGGGACAGAGATTCAAGTTCAAGGCCACACTGGGCTACATGAGATTGATCCAGTCTAGGAGAGAAACAGAGCCAGGCAGTGGTGGCACACACCTTTAATCTCAGTATTTGGGAAGCGCACACACTCCTTTAATCCCAGCACTAGAAAGGTTGAGGTAGGAAGTGAAATGGCTGGGCAGAGAAAGGTGTGAGGAGACAGGAACTAGGCCCTTTTGGCTGAGGACGCAGAGGCATTCAGTCAGAGGATTCATGGAGTTGGCGAGGTGAGAAGTGACGGTGGCTTGTTCCTTTGTCTTTCTGATCTTTCAGCATTTACCCCAATATCTGGCTCCAGGTTTTTATTATAAGCCCATTTAGGATTCATGCGGTAATCAATCATTAATTAGGAAAGTGAACTACAGGCTTGCCTACAGCTTGATCTTCTGGAGACATTTTCTCAATTGAGGTTACTTCTTCAACAACTCTAGCTCTTGTCAAGTTGACGTAAAACTACCCAGCATCCCCCCCCCCCCCAAAGGAGTAACTCAAGTGTGTATTGATGGACATTAAATAGATAAAATGTGGTAATGCATGCAGTGGGCTATCACTCAGACTCATGCAGAAAGGAAATTCTGATATATGCTACGTTGTGGTTGAACACTGAGGACATTAGATCAAGTGAGATAGCCCAGTCATGAAGGAACAGCAAGTTAGGTCATAATCATAGGCACAGAAAGAATGGTGGTTGTCAGAGTTGGGGAGGGAATGGTAGCGGGTAATTGTTTAATGGGTTTCACTTGCAAGATTCAAGAGTTCTGTGATGGATGGTCATGATGGAGTTGCATAGTTACTGATGGTTAAGATGGTCAATTTTATTAGGTGTATTTTCCATAATTAAAAATGTATCTTAGAAATTATAAAAATATAAGTATAGGGACAGCTGTCTGTACACTCAATAGTGATGTAAAAGTGGAAAAATAAATTCAAGAAGGTGTACAGAAATTAAGCCAGAAGTTTACTGAGGCACAAAATAGATTTGAATGAATGTGCTGTGCATATTGTCTGGTTGATGTGTAAGTTTTGTATAATTATGTCTATCAGAATTTCACTTGGCTTGGGCAGATCAGATGATGTGGTTGTGGTAAAGACACTTGCAGTGCATGCTGTAAGGAGAGACCCAGCTCCCTGAAATTGTCCTATCACTTCCACATGCCCACTGTGACGTGTGAGTGCCCTTTCCTAACAAATGTGATAAAAAAAAATCTTTAGCTAACTTACTAAAATGAATTAAAAGGCCATGAAATAATATCTGGTTACACATCAAGCAGTGATGAAGAGTTTCTTAGCAACCAGATATAATCAAACAGCCTAAGGTTGTAGGGCTGGGTGTGGAGGCGCATGCCCTTTATCCCAGTACTTAAGGCAGAGGCAGGTGGATCTTTGTAAGTTTGAGGCCAGCCTGGTCTACAGAGTGAGATCCAGGGCAGCCAGGGCTACACAGTGAGACCTTGTCTCAAGCAAACCAACCAACTAACCAACCAACCAACAAACAAATAGAAAACCCAAAAAATAGATTGTAAAAAAATAATTTGGCTTGGATATGGAAAGAAATAGATGAGTGTAACTGAAAAGAATGTGCTCATGAATGTGTGTGTGTGTGTGTGTGTGTGTGTGTGTGTGTGTGTGTGTTATTTATTTTTTTTTTTTTGAGACAGGGTTTCTTTGTGTAGTTTTGGTGCCTGTCCTGGATCTCACTCTGTAGATCAGGCTGGTCTCGAACTCACAGAGATCCGCCCGCTCTGCCTCCCAAGTGCTGGAATTAAAGGCATGCACCACCACCGCCCTGCACAAATGTATATTTTAAGTAAACTATTTCAAATCAGTGGCAAATGGGTCACTATTTAGTTAAACATTTAAAGCCTGTATCTCATACTATGTAATTTTTAGTTGGGTTAATAATCAGACTTATAATGAATGGAATTGTTAAAGTACTAGCCTAACTATAAAGATAAATATTTGCATACCTCAGGCAGGGAGTTTAAAAGCAACACTAAAAAAGAAAAATGAAAAGCTTACTACATCCTGACACTGAAATTTATTATGAACCCGTCACATAGTCAATAAATTCCTAGCTCTTCCAATGTTTAACCTGAAAGGTATTTCTCACTTTTTGTTTACGGTAAAAGTGTCCAATAATAAAGAATTGGTTAGATTAATTATGTATATCCTTAAAAGGTCTATTATTCAATCAAATGCATCACGGATTGAAGGTGTTCAGTAGTAAGAGAATTGAAATAATAAACTTACTTATATCATATTGATATAGAAGATAAAATTTGTATCTTTGAAAAAAGAGATTCCAAGGCTCCTCCTTTTGAAATATACGTGTCCACGTATGCACACTACAAAAAGTTTGGGAGGAGTATGTTCCATGTGTTTGGATGTTTGTGTGTTTGGAAGCCAGAGGTCAACCTTAGCTGTCATCCCACTTGCTTTTATCAGTCTCTTACTGGGACCTGAGGCCTGCTGAGCAGGCTGGATAGCTGGCCATCGCCAAGGGACTCTCCTGTCTCTGCCTCTCAGTGCTGGGGTTACAAGTGCATGCTACCATGCCCTGCTGCTGTGGCTTCTGCTTCTCCTCCTCCTCCTCCTCCTCCTCCTCTTCCTCCTCCTCCTCCTCCTCCTCCTCCTCCTCCTCCTCCTTCTTATATTATCATTATTATTATTGAGACAGGGTCTCATTACATAGCCCTGACTGGCCTAGAACTCACTCTGTAGGCCAGGATGGTCTCTTACTCACAGAGATCCACCTGCTTTTGTCTCCCCACTTTTTATGTTCTGGGGATTGAGTTTAGATCTTTATGCTTATGTTCCTAGCACTTTGCTACTGGAACCATCTCTCCTGAATTATTTATCATTTATTTCTTTACTTTTCTTTGCAAATTTCCATTAATTTTTTTTTTTTTTGGTTGGAAACATGTTTGTTTTTGTAAGAAAATTTTAGCTTTTAAATTTGGGTATAGTTCATTATATTGCAAAAATACAAAAAGAAAATTTGAATTTTGACAATTCACTCAAGAACACAAATTGTATTAATAAAACATTTAATAATTAGATTACACAGTGCTTCATATTTCTAGAGGGAGATAAAATATTTTTGTTGGAATAGTAAGAAATGGTGTGAATTGTTCACCTAACACTCTCTTAAGTTCCATTTCTACATGGAAGAACAACTGAATAATGGTAATTTAATGTTTAAAAAAATGAAAAATTAACGTTTATTTATTGTGCACAGGAGTACGTTACCGCAGGCATGCAGAGGTCAGAGGTCAACTTATAGGCAATAGAATAAGTGAATCCCAGGGATGGAGCTCAGGTTGTTAAGCCTGGCAGCATACGCCTGAGCCCTCCGAGCCATCTTGCTAGCCCTAATTCAGTACTTTATAGTTTCTGTAAAAATAAGTAGAGAAGCCAAGTATGGTGGCTCATGCCTGTGATCCCAGTTCCTAGGGACTTCATCAGACTGTTAAAAAGAAAAGACGGTATTGAGGTATTTAGAGCTGAAATTAGTCTGTATAGCTGATTTTTATTAAGTAAAGGGTTGATTATTGGTAATAAGCCAGGCGGTGGTGGCACACGCCTTTAATCCCAGCACTCGGGAGGCAGAGCCAGGCGGATCTCTGTGAGTTCAAGGCCAGCCTGGGCTACTGAGTGAGTTCCAAGAAAAAGGCGGAAAGCTACACAGGGAAACCCTGTCTCGAAAAAACCCAAACCAAACAAACAACAAAACAACAAGTATGAGTATTGGTAATAGAATCAATAGTTTCTGAAAGAGCACATTGAAGTTTATCAGTTATTTTTGGACAGAGCCATCTGACATGTAAATGGAATTTACCTCCAGGTTGACCTGTGTTTTAGATGTATGTCCTTTTTCTTTGTCTCATTTTCTTTTCCTGCACAAAAAGAAGGACCCCCAATGAAAGGAAGAGAGGGCATAGTCTGTAGTGTCGAGACATAGGAGGGCAAGATGAGCCCCAGAAGGAGGGGTGGGGATGTCACTTAAAGATGTAAAAAGTTGAAAGAGTCTCTCTCCCCAACTTTGGAGGAAGGCAGAGCTCGTCTTCTTGGGGCTCTCTCCTCAAAAGTGGACAGAACGGGGGACCCCAGGGACCCCACTGCTCTAGGCATCACAGTCTTCCTGTGTAGATCAGAGTGCTGCCGGGCTTAGAGGCAGAGATTCGTTTATGTGGTTTAAAAGTTAGCGGTTCCAGACGTCACTGTGCTCCGGGCTCCTCCGTCTCTGTCACTACCGACTGGCCGAGGCCCTTGGGGGCTGGGGGTGGGGGATCTGGGGAGAGATATGCCTCTAGGCTAGTCATCTACTGGAGGCTGCGCAATCAGATCAAAGATCAGCTTCCGAGTGTCCACAGGGGAGAGGCCTCTGACAAACGTCTCTGTAAAGATAGAGCCATCACTGCATATGTCCACAGGCATTGCATTTATAGACTACAGAAGAACTCCGGGAGCATGGCCCAGAGTGTAACAACCACAGGTGTGAGGGCCATCTGGTAGCTATAAATTCTGGCTAAGCCAAAGTCAGCCAGCTTGACTCTCCCACTACTTGTCACTAGAATGTTCTCTGGCTTCAGGTCTCTGTGTACTATGCATTTTTTGTGAAGGAAATCTACACCTCTTAGAAACTAGTGCATTAAATCCTTGATGGTCTCGAGTGGCAAGCCTAGTGGGCATGCCTTGTGCATGTATGTCCGTTTGTTCTGGTCTGTATGCTCAAACACTAGGGTCACTTGGATCTCAGGCAGTTCCAGAAGTAGCCTCAGACATCCATCAGCCAGACAACCTTGGGGTGCTCAAAGCCTCCAGCATCCTCAGTAAGGCTTCCTCATGAGCTGTGCCTATGGGAAGGTTGCTCCAGCTTCTTTTCCACTGGGACCGTCAGAACAAAGTAGCCATGGTGGGAGCATGAGCCTTGTACATCATCCCAACCACTGGCCTAGAAGGAGAGGGTGCCATTATAGAATCAGGGGAGCCCCATACATCTGGCCAAGAGCTGGTGGGATAACCTTTTATCAGTGCCCAGGGTCAGGTCTTTGTGGTACCATATACCTAGGGCTGGTCCAGGACAGCTGTACCATAGACAGAACAATTTATGTCTTTAATAAACTGAATTTTAGCCAGGCAGTGGTGGCACACGTCTTTAATCCCAGCACTTGGGAGACAGAGCCAGGCAGATCTCTGTGAGTTCGAGGCCAACCTGGTCTACAGAGTGATATCCAAGACAGGCACCAAAACTACACAGAGAAACCCTGTCTTGAAAAACAAAAAACAAACAAACAAACAAACAAACAAACAAAAAACCCTGAATTTTAATTCTTAAGAAAAGGTTTACTACAATAGAAAGCCTTGGCTATTGGTAGTAGATTTATTTGTGTAAAAAGTACTTAGCAAACAATAATGTATTGGCCTGATATTGATAAACGCTTATTTGGTAAAATGTGCTTTTGTGTTAAAAATTCCGTTCAGCAAACAATGTCAGGTGCGTTTCTTAGAAATGATTCTCTGCATAAACCAGTGAAGTGAATTTTGACTTTAAAGATGAACTACATGACCCAGATCAATGATGGCTTTTGTCACATAATAAATATTAGTGAGATAATGCTTCTGCATTACTCAAGTCATACCTTTAGGGGTCTGGTGTGTTCTCTCTGTCTCTGTATGTCTGTCTCTCTGTCTCTGTATCTCTCTCTCTCTCTGCACATGTATGGGGTCTTGTGGGATGGGGTGGGCATATGGAAGTTGGAAGCCAACATTGAGTGTGTGTCTTCCTTAGTGGTTCACATTATTATTATTATTACCATTATTATTATTAATCTGTTACTGAACCTGTAGCTCATTGGTTGGCTAGACTGGCTGTCCAGCCAACTCCAGGGACCACCCTGTGTCACTAGCCTCCTCCCCCTAGCACCGCTGTACTTGGACTTTGTTGTTGTTGTTATTAGTTTTTATTTCTATAGGTCTCTTGCCTGCACGAGTGTCTGTGCACTGTGTACATGCAGTGCCTATGGAGGCCTGAAGAGGGCATGTGATTTCCCCAGGAGTTGCAAACAGTTGTAAGGGTGCTGGGAAGTGAACCCCAGCCCTCTGCAGGAGAAGCCAGTGCTCTTAACTGCTGAGCCATCTTTTGAGTCCCTGTGCCTGGCTTTTAACATGAATCCGAAGCCAGCTGCTCATGCTTTATAGCCAAGCACATTACCAACTAAGCAGTCTCCTTAACCCCATTAGGTACCCTTTAGTATAATTTGCATGCGCTCCTGAACTCGGCACCATAGTTAGTGGAGTTTTTCATATAATTAAAAACATTATGGGGATGTACTTGACATGTTACACAGTTAATCGTTCATTCATGTCTTCCCAACTTGCCAGTTCACCCTCTCAGTAAGGATCGCTGTAGCTGCAGAATCGACTCTTGTGTTTTCCTGACCGTTGGTGGACATGTTTAAAGTGAGGGAAACTTTGAGTTGCCTTGTGTGTACACGCTCCTCACTGAGGCACGTGCTTGAAGGGTGTTCACCCTCCCTTTCATCTCTCATTTTTAAACAGGCATCCTTTGTGCCATCTCACTGGCGTGATCGGATTTTTGTGCATTTTGGTAGTGCTCGTGCTGTTTCAAATGGCCCCCAGGTTAGTGCTAACATGTGTTTTGTGCTCCTAAAATCAAGAAGCTGTGAGGCGTTGTATGCAGAAAATGTGAATAAGAGGAGGTTTTTCTCAGACTTGAGTTATAGCACTTTCAGCACCGAGTTCAACACTCATGAATCAAATATATAATTGTTTTCTCTTTCAGAAAAAAGAGCATCTTCAAGTGGAAGCACACATGTGTGAAGGTTCGAGATTGTGACTAGGCATTTTCAGGGACAATTTACTGTTCTAAGAGAAAATATTCCCCACCAGCTCCGATTCTGTTCCTTCAGTGATGCGGCCACTTTATAGAACACAGCTGTAGCAGATACCATGAGCCAATCGTCTATGAAACCACTTGGAAGGGAAAGTGTTGTAAAAGTATGTGTGTCGAAACCCATTACTTCAGAACCTGTCAATCAGAGTATCACATCAAAACAACTTTTTTGGCAGTATAGTAAATTTAGTTATTCTTCATTGTGTTTGAATGTTCTAATTTTCCGTACTTAAAAAAGAATTTTGAAGATGGAACACAGAATTGCTCATTAAGATGACTCGTTTCTCCTCAACATTAAATACACATTTGGCTTTGACGTAACCTGTTTATGTCACAGAGCAGAAAAATGGCTGTTAGCCCAGAAAGCCCAGAAAGGCTTGAGATGACAAGCATATATCATGGTGTGTGCTAGCACCAACATTTTTCATTAGTCCTTAATCATTGGCTTTAATTATTAATTGTTGCTACAACCGATCTACCAATCAATCAATACGTTTCTCATTGAGATGTCGGTTTAATGTAAGTGGAACAAGTCGACCAGAACTAGTCTTAGAGGCTGGCGGGTGCAGCTTCCTTTCCTTTCCATCAGTACATTTGGTCTCTCTTCCCTGTCACAGTGATCCTTCTGGTAGCGCTGTGTTTATACAGTAGACTCCCAAGATGCTCTGTAAGCATCGAGGCTGTGTTTTGTTTCTGTGAGTTCCAATTGCTTAGTGGCTATATGGCAAGAAAAGCTTTTGTCCCAAGGTGTCCTTTGGAGTTGAGTTGCTGTTGGAACAGTTACTAAGCAGGCATGTTGAACTGCTGCTGTGGAGTGTGGCTTAAATGTTGGAGAGAGGGCTGGTTTTACATCTCTAGTGTGTCCCAAGTGACTTTACCCACACGACTTATCTTGAACATTAGAATAATAACCGTCTCTGTCTCAGGGTCATGAGTATTTGAACAGCACAGGTGTTTATAAGCATTGCTAGTACACGGTAGTTCTCGGTCACTTGTTATGTTTATGCTGAAAGAAAACAGAAGCAATGCCACAGTAAGTTCAATGTTTCAAATAAACGCAGCGCCTCAAACCAACGTGAATCATATTAAGCAGGAAAGGAAATGCTTGCTTTCACAAAGAAATATAAGCAGCCGGGTGATGGCGGCACACGCCTTTAATCCCAGCACTCAGAGGCAGATGCAGATTGACTTCTATAAGTTCGAGACCAGCCTGCTCTACAGAGTGAGTTCCAGAACAGCCAGGGCTACACAGAGAAACCAAAAACTTAAGAAATATAAGCCTGCCTAGTATTGTAAGAAGTGGGTTCTTATTAGTTTAGCTTTAGATGGTTTCTGAATTAGCCAGATTATGATATTTCATTATGAAGGCTGAGACAGAATGTGTATGGAGTTTTGGTTATAACCACCATCTTATAGAACATAACTATGGCTTTAGCCAAGGGATTTTTTCCCCATTTTTCTTTTTAAAGACATTTTCTACTCACTCTACATACCACCCACAGATCCAACCTCCTCCCTCCTCCCACCTCCCAGCCCTCTCTCCCAAGCCATCCCGCATCCCCACATCCCCCAAATCAAGGTCTCCCATGGGGAGTCAGCAGAGCCTGGCACACTGAGCCTAGGCAGGTCCATGCCCCTTCCCACTGCACCAAGGCTGTGTGCCAGGTGTCACGCTACAGGCATCCGATTCCCAGAAGCCTGCCCATGCACCAGGGACGGATCCCGATCCTCCTGCCTGAGTGCCCCCCAAACAGTCGAGCCAAACAACTGTCTTCTGTATCCAGAGGGCCTAGTCCAGTCCCATGGGGCTCCACAGCCACCACTCCATAGTTCATGGGCTTCCACTGGTGTGGCCGGTCATCTCTGCACATCCTCCCATCATGATCTCCACATCCTTCGCCTGCAGGATCTCCTCTCTCTCATCAATTGCATTCCCGGAGCTCAGCCTGGCGCCTGGCTGTGGATCTCTGCATCTGCCTCCATCAGTCACTGGACAAAGGCTCTGTGATGACAGGTTATTCGCTAGACCGGTCACTAGAGTAGACCAGTCCAGGCGCCCTCCCAGGTGGGGTCATCCTTGTGGAATCCTGAGAGCCTCCCCAGCACCTTGCCTCTTCCTATTCCCATGATGTCCTCATCTATCATGGGGTGGTGGAGGGTGAGGAGTGGAGGATGAGAACATAGGGAAATGGGGGGGGGGTGTCAAGCTGGAACAGGGACAGAGTGGGAGGGAGGGCAGGGAGGGAGATACCATGATAGCCAAGGGGGATTTTAAGCAGAGGAAAAAGAATCATCCTCCAATAAAACACCTTCCCTGTGCTTAAGGAACAAAAGCAATTTTGTTCTGTGTCTGTGAACACATGTGTGCACAGGGGCACCTGCACACACATGGTGCACAGGGGCACCTGCACACACATGTGCACACAGGGGCACCTGCACACACATGGTCACACAGGGGCACCTGCACACACATGTGCACACAGGGGCACCTGCACACATGTGGTCGCACAGGGGCACCTGCACACACATGGATGCACAGGGACAACTGCACATACATGGATGCACAGGGGCACCTGCACACACATGGATGCACAGGGGCACCTGCACACACATGGTTACCCAGGGGCACCTGCACACACATGGTCGCACAGGGACACCTGCACACACGTGGATGCACAGGGGCACCTGCACACACATGGTTGCCCAGGGACACCTGCACACACATGGTTGCACAGGGACACCTGCACACACGTGGATGCACAGGGGCACCTGCACACACATGGTTGCCCAGGGACACCTGCACACACATGGTTGCACAGGGACACCTGCACACACGTGGATGCACAGGGACACCTGCACACACATGGATGCACAGGGGCACCTGAACACACATGTGCACACAGGGGCACCTGCAGACACATGGACACACAGGGGCACCTACACACACGGTTGCACAGGGGCACCTGCACACACATGGTCACACAGGGGCACCTGAACACACATGTGCACACAGGGGCACCTGCACACACATGTGCACACAGGGCACCTGCACACACATGGACGCACAGGGGCACCTGCACACACATAGATGCACAGGGGTATCTGCACACACATGTGCACAGAATACACCCGATTATTTTTACAGTGTGTTTCCTCCCACTTTCTATTTATTAATCTCTAGTCTGAAATTGTGAAAGTTCACTCAGTTCCTCCAACGTCAGTTGTGAAAAGCACCTAGCCGTTGTCTTTCTTTCTTCCTTGACTAAATTAAATAAAGGAAACATTTGCAAAAGTTTTATTTATCATTGCTACACTTAAAATATTAAGGTATCTCTTGAAATGACCGTTAGTATGGAAGTACAAAAAGCTGCCCTTGCTCCTCTGTGGTGCATACAGTACATCTGTGTGGTTCCCAGAATATGTGGCGCCCAGAGGTTTCTGTACAGTAAACATCTGTCTACCCTAGCTCATCCGCCCCTCAACTCAGTTGTACCCTCATTTCCTAACATCTTGAAATTACATTTTATATATGTGCTGGAATCACAGAGATTGATAAGAAACATATGGGCATTTTGCTTTTTAATTCTTTGTGTGATCTTGTTTTGAAACAAAGTCTCACTAAATGGTTCATGACCCTCACTGTTTGCTAGGATTTCAGGTGCACACTTCCATGCCTGGCTTCCTGTCTGCATTTTTAGCTGTTCACTAGCTGGTATGTCTGTAAAAGCAATAGACCTGCTTTTAATGAGTGCATAGTTTTACTTAACAATTTTGTGAAAGTAGAATGAACTATTTCCAAGTAAATGCCACTGGAAGTGGGCATAGCCTGGGCCTTTGTCGTGGAGCTGGAGAGTTTCAGTGCATGGGAACCGATGTTGCTTGGGTGCTTAGGGCGGATTGGCTTTCTGCCTCTTGTTAAGGTTTTCTAGGAAAGGTGTTGAGGACTGAACCCAGGGCCTTGTGCATGCCAACCAAGCATTCTGCTGTTGGCCTACCTGCCCTGGCCTCACTTCTGCCTCGTATGACAGGAATTGTGTGGTAGAAGGGGAACTATTTACCCCCTGCCAAAGCCTCAGTGTGCTCCTTTGAAAACCGAGGCCATTAGATTCACCCTTGGAGGTTGTTGTGTAGACCAAAGGAACTGAGTCTGAGCGAGCTTCCATCTTGCTGTCTCTTTTGGACTTTTTCCTGCCTCAGGTCAAGTTGTGCCATTTGTTATGCTGGAGTGTAAATTGACTAGTGGTGTGTGACAGTGTGCTAATCCCCCTGACTTGGCACAAGCCTCAGAGAATGAATTTTGAGCTGGCAGATTTGTGGTGGCCGCGCTGCTTCCTCACTGATCTAAAGGGAAAGAACTCTGTAACTAAAATATTTACCTCATCACGAAAGCATGGCTCCTAGGGCCGAGGACATCCATGACTAGGAGATGTGAGGGTAAAAGTGCTATAAATCCCAGGCTCGGCTTCCACCGGCATTATTGCGCACCATTGTTAACCTATCAATAAAACACTGTCATTCTCTTACTTTGCACATCTTCCAGAGGTCCCTTTGCTGTTCAGCTAATAACAGACATGCCCGCTAGCCCGTGTTCCTCCTACCAGGCTGTTTAGTCTACTTAAATGATGTTTAGTAATGTCTACCGGTAGCTGGACCCACACACTGAAATTTGAATATGGTGCAGATGGGGACTCTCTGAAGCCTCATGCTGTGATGGATGCTCATCTGTTGATTGTGGTTGCCATGGCAATACCGGCTGCTACCTGTTTCAGCAGCTTCCTCCTACTCTTTCCTATTTTTGGACTATCTTCATTCCACAAACTCATCACCTCCATTCTACCAGTGTTACCTCATCCCACCCTTGATTCTGTGCTTCTAACCAAAACTTCCTATTTTCTTTTCTTTTTTTTTTGAAGAAACTAAATCTCTCGAGCAATTTTACCTGATTTTAAATCTCATGTAGTCATAGCTTTTCTGCTTAACATGGGGCCACTCGTACTACAATTTCACTTTGCATCCTGCATCATCCCTTGAAATTCTCTTAGAATCTTGTACGGGGAATTGCAGGTTGGTGTTCATAAATACCATGCCAAAAGCTTTTTGTAAATAAAGTTCTTAAAAGTTAGTTTATAATTTAAAAAAAAGTCGTAAGACACTGACTTAACATAGGTTAAAAACATCCCTTGACTGGGCTGGGGAGAGGACTCAGTGGGTAACATTCTTGCTGTGCAAACGTTAGGACTTGAGCTTGGGTTTCCAGCAACCCAACGGGGGGAACAGGCCGAAATCAGAGATGTATAGTGTGTTCCTATAGCCCTAGGCTTGGGAGGAAAGAGACAGGTAGATTCTGGGGTCTTGCTGGGCAGTTAGCTGAGCTGAAATGGGGAGCTCCAGCATCAGTGAATGAGAGACCCTTGCCCCAAAATGAAATGCAGAGCAGTAGAGGAAGACATCTTATGTTGACCTCTGGCCTATGAGCACGTGTGCGTGTGCATGTGTGTGTGTGTGTGTGTGTGTGTGTGTGCGTGTGCGCGCGCGCGCCCCTCTCCCCGTTAAATTATTATTCCTGTTGTTTTCTGCCTGTGTGACAGACTCCAGGACTGGATAGCAGATAGCTAGCTCAACCGAGGCTGGAGACAGGGCTTAGCACGTAAGAGCATTGGCTGCTCTTCCAGAGGACTTGGGTTCAATTCCCAGCTCCCACATGGCTAACAGCCATCTATCTGTATGCACACTACTGACCTGTAAGGACACCGCATGCCCATGGTGCACAGACAGACATGCACGAATAACAAACACATAAAACAACAACAACAAAAAGATGGCTGGATTTTTGTTGGACCAAACAATGAAAGAGTTACCATAGAATTTCGTGTGTGGGTGTTTTGATGTAGTCGGTCTCGGGAGCCTGCTCTGCTTAGGCCTGGGAGGTAAAGAAACCTGGCTAGCATCAGTAATGCTTTTTAAGAAAGCAGTAGAACTGTTGTTTTTTTTTTTTTTTTTTTTTTTTTACTTCCCATTTTCCCAGAAATCTTACAACTCTTCAAGTTCAGTTTAATTTTTTTTTGTTGTTGTTATATTTGGCTCTGAGACTATAGAGTTTTAACATTAGAATTTTGGGTCTTTAATTATTTTCTTTTTGCAAGTGTCATGTGGCTCTTCCCAGAATATGTTAGCAACAGATTATTGATTTTTTTTTTTTTTAAGAAATCTGCTGTTCAGATTTTTCTTAGCTATAGATTTGATAGCACAGTTCATCCCAGGGAAATTGCTTAGGGTTAATTAGTGGACTTTGACATAGACCCAACTTTTATAGTAGCAAGAAAGAAATTGTAGGTTGTTACATTGTTTTTGTTTGTGTGTTTTAAAATGTCTTCTTTAAAGCCACACACTTTTAATCCCAGCACTGGGGAGGTGGGGGTGGGAGTGGGTGGGGGGGTAGGTGGGTGGTGGTGGTGGTGGTGGTGGTAATATCTCTGTGAGTTTGAGGCCAGCCTGGTCTACAAAGAGAGTTCCAGAGCAGCTAGGGCTGCTACACAGAGAAACCCTGTCTTGAGAGAAAAAGGAAGGAAGGAAGGAAGGAAGGAAGGAAGGAAGGAAGGAAGGAAGGAAGGAAGGAAGAAAAAAGTCTCTATACTTGTTATAAGTTGTAGCTGAGACTTTTATTCCACCAAAATAAAAGCCTTCAAGGCTTTTCTATATGACATCTTATAAGATGTTAAACTATGTATTTAATTTTTTTTTCAAAAAATTAAACAACTTTAGGTAATCTTTTTTTAAAAGAAAGTGAAAAAATTTATTCACCATTTTTTTCCACATGCTGATTCCACTTATATCTGCTGCTTGGCTTAGGGGTTCTTGGTGCTATTAAAACACGTGTGTAATAATCTGTCCGCCAGAGCATTAACAGATTCTGTAACCTTGCCCTGGAGAAGCAGGACAGGATGTAGAAGACTCAGAGGTGCTTTAGTATTCTGCTTATATTGTGAGTTTACCATTTCTAAGATAATGACACGTTTCTCCACGGTGGGTTAGATGTCAGAGATTACTACTCCAAAGGACAGCTCTGCAAGCGTCAGAGCAGAAATGCATCATCAGAGAAGGTGTCAGGACACTGATGGCTGGCAGCGTTTGGCTTAGCTGCAAACCAAGAAAGAGAAACGTCTTTTACAAAAGAAAAATCAGGAGAGCCTTAGGGTATGTTCATCCAAATGGGTGACAGATACAGTGTTGAATATTGCTCATGAACTGCAGAATTGAGGCTGGAAAGTAACTGGCCCTGGCTGTAGTCTTGGCCTTTTAATCTGTTTAATGAGAATGTTGGGGTGACTTAGGTCAGCCTGTGGAGGGAACACATTTTTGTTCTATCTAAAGATGGCAGGGACCACTGAGCACCCACATTAAATGTAGTCATCTTCCATTTCAGCCAAATGGAATTAGGACAAAACACCCAGTTATAATGCGGGCTACAAGGGGAGTCTGGGGTTAGCACAGCAGCTCTCAAAGTGGTTTGCCTGATTTCGGGCTTGCTTCCTTCTGTGGCTAAAGTAAGCCTGTGAAAGCGAAAGTTTTGGAACATGATATAGAAGACCCAAAACAATTTCATAGTTCAGAATTAAAAAGCATGACCATCTCGTTAGATTTGCTCTTATTCTTTTATTTTCTTAAGCTAAAATGACTTTTTGTAACGTACACAGGATTCCATTGAGAGTATGGCATCAGTGATGTTTCAATGCAGGATGCAAAGTATTTTAGGTATTCTTATGAAATCCTTGAGAAGCTTAGATGAGTACAGGTCCGAGGCTACCACTGGGCTGACTGGCAGGGTTACAGTACCATCCAGGGGTCAGGAGGCTGCTGCTGTTTCTGAGGGTACATCTTCCTCTGGCATAGCTGCCTCACGCTACAGGGCTGCTATAGAGTCCAGACTGGATTTTGGTCACTGCACACAGACATACGTCTTTGGGACATAACTTTCCTTCATTTACATATTTCAATTTCTTTGACTGGCAGAACCTACAGGAGCCTCCACAGAAATGCAGCATTTAGCTTTGCTGCTCATGTGTTGTGAGGGGTAAAGAGGACACAGGGCATGCATGTGGATGCTGACTGCCAACTGTCCTCAACCAATGCAGAAGACCAAAAATTCAAAAAGTCTTAGCATCTGCTCCTCAGAAATAACTACAATTAACATTTGGTACCCTGTTCCAGATACACGTGGCCCCTTCTCTTAGAGATAGATGATAGATAGACAGATAGATACAGATAGATGATAAATGAATAGATAAACAGATGAATAGATAGCTAGATGAATAATGATAGATATATGATAGACAGATAATAGATACTGATAGATGATAGATAATGATAGTTAGGTGATAAGATAAAAAGGTAGATTATTGAATCTTTTAAAAAGGAACTACTTATTTTAAATATTTTACATTGAATTGGATTTTTTAATATTGTATACAAATTTTGTATTGGACTCACCAAAATAGGATAAATAATGAAGTTTTTTGTCTGAATTTGTCAAGTGTTAATGGACAGACATTGTTAATGTAATTCTTGACTGTATATATTGTATATACTTATTGTACTTAGTGTGTATAGTTTTTCTTATATTAGTTATAACCTTTCATTATTTTAGACAAAAAGGGGAAAATGTGATATATTGTGTACTCTAATAAACTTATCTGGGATCAGGACAGAGCCAGCCACTAGATTAGACATAGAGGCCAGACAGCGGTGGCACACATGCCTTTAATCATATCACTTGGGAGGCAGAGATCCCTTGATTTTTGTGACTTCAAGGCTGCACTGGGAACAGAGCCAGGCATGGTGGCACACATCTTTAATCCCAGCACTTGAGATCTCTTGTGTTTGGGAAGGACATATGCCTTTAATCCGAGAAAGTCATGCCAGGAAGCAGAAAGGTATATAAGGCATGAGGTCCAGGAACTAGAGGCTTTTTATCAGCAGTTCAGCTGAGATCCCTTCCAGGTGAGGACTCAGAGGCTTCCAGTCTGAGGAAACAGAATCTGCTGAGGAGTTGGCAAGGTGAGGTTGGCTGTAGCTTGTTCTACTTCTCTGATCTCTCAGTTTTCTCCCCAGTATCTGGCTCTGGGTTTGTTCATTTGTTTGTTCGTTCATTTGTTTGTTTGTTTGTTTGTTTTTGAGACAGAATTTCTCTGTGTAGCTTTGGAGCCTTTCCTGGAACTCACTCTGTTGTCCAGGCTGGCCTCAAACTCACAGAGATCTGCCTGCCTCTGCCTACTGAGTGCTGGAATTAAACGTGTGCGCCACCAAAGCCCAGTCTGCCTCTGGGTTTTTTTTTTTTTTTTTAATTAATATGACCACCTAGGATTTGTGTTACAGCTAGGTGATGGATAGATGATGATAGATAGATGATAGGTAGATCATGGTAGATATGTGATAGATATGTAGATGGATAGATGACAGGTAGATTTCAGAAAGGGGAGCACAGCATCTCAGTTGTTTGCCAGTGGCTTCTGCCCATTGCCACCATTCATACGTAGGTGTGCTGCCTTGACCCCAGCTAGGAAAGGTGGGCTGTTTCCTCCCTCACAGCCACACCTCTCCCTTGTCACCACTTTCCAGCTCTGTGTGACACCTTTGGCCTTCGGTCACGGTCCTCTTTGCTTTTGTCCTAAAATGCACGTGTGAAAAGATTTATTGCACCTGGCACTTACTATACATTCTTTTCCCGAGTTTTGTGTGTTTTAAACTATTTTTGACTTGACTCTTCCCCTCACCCCCCAGGCAGGGTTTCTCTGTGTAGCACAGGCTGTCCTGGAACTCACTCTGTAGATCAGGCTGGCCCTGAACTCAGATCCGCCTGCCTCTGCCTCCTGAGTGCTGGGGCTAAAGGCATGCGCCACCACCGCTGGTGTTTGACTCAGTTCTTAATTACTTGCCAAGTAACGCTTTCAAGAAGGGTATGTGAGCACCCCTCCACTGGTTGGTGAGTGTCTTTATCCACTGAGCCATATCTACCCCTTCCACCCCTGTCTTATTTTTCTTCCCTCTGAGTTTTGTTCCATTGTCTATTAGGTTTTTTTTTTTTAATTGTTGAAAATAGCTAGGTCAGCCTAATTTTCCCATATTGTGTTCCTTTATCCTTGAAATTTGGTAATTTAATGTCTTTTTTTTTTTTTTTAACCCAAATAGAAGAATTATGTCCTGCTCCATGATATAATTTAGATTTCTCTGGCTTGCTTACTGTGCGCCACTACTGAAGGCTTGTTGATATGGTATGGTCCACAGAACAGCTCCATGGCTTCAGACCAGATGGAGGGAGTGTGTGTGTGTGTGTGTGTGTGTGTGTGTGTGTGTGTGTGTGTGATTAAAAGGTACAGTTTGGGGCCAGATTCTGTTCTTAGAAAGTGTTGAGTTTCCTTTCTTAGGGGTAGGTGAGTGCTTGGTGAGAGATGGGTTCTGCCTTCTGGGATAAGAGTTCCAGAGAGGTGACCTAAGTTCCCAATTTTTGACATTTATGCTGTGATTTCAGAAGCCTGTACAGGGGCAATATACAAATAAAACCCTTTGGATGACGATTATGGTGGATGTAATGGACGAGAGGAGTTGTTTTCATTTTGGATAGTGATCTCAGGGAATCTTCCAAAGAGAGAGAGAGAGAGAGAGAGAGAGAGAGAGAGAGAGAGAGAGAGAGATATTGATTGATTATTCTGGGGAAGTGCCTGAGGCTGAGTGGTTTTAGGTGAAGGAGAAGCCTGCTCTCAGTGTTAGTTACAGCAGTCTTCTGGGACTGCCTCCTTTCTTCCTCATTTTAATTCTTTTAAAATTGTATTTATGTGTGTGCGTGTTTGTCTGCACCCGTGTCTGCAAACCATTTGTGTGCCTCGTGCCTGAGGAAGCCAGAGGGGAGTGTTGGATTTCCCTGGGAGCAGAGTGACAGGCTGTTGTGAACCATGTGGCTGCTGGGAATTGAACCCGGGTCCTCCCCAAGAGCAACAGGTGCTCTTAACCACTGAGCCATCTCTCCAGCCCCAGCTCTGTTCTTTCGGTGGAGACTTTCCTCTCCTGTGTTACCCTGTTTCTGAAGCGGAGAGAGACCTTTTAAACCTCACAGCACCATGGTTGTGTCTGAGGTTGTACCTGCCTGGATCTCATTGCTTTTCCTTCAGCAAAGTGAATGTCTGCAACCTCGTGTCAGCTTTCAGAGCATTGCTTTCTTGGATGTGAGGGCTGTCTGGCCTTGAATCCCAAGTGCTGGCATGTGCCGCCACACATGGCTCTTAATATTTTCAAATAATCATTTTTATCTAGTCTTTAGACTACTGTTGACTTTGCTCAGAGGAAGGCAGCCAATGTTAACGTTTCCCTGAGGGTATTGGATGCCCTTCTTAAGGACAGCCATACAAGATTCTGTTCTCTCTCTCTCCTCCCCTTAATCTCTCTCTCTTTCTTGAGTTTATTAAAAGGAAATTTGAACATAGACCGAGGACAGAGGTTGGTAGATACAGAGAATGAGATGTATACAGATGTCAAGATGGTCTTCTCAAGGGAATGTCACCCTAACTCCCATATTCCTCACACTTGCAGCTTATATTTGTTTTTTCACTGAAGCCTCCAGACTGTACTCACTTGGCTTAGTATCCCCAGGGCCCAGCATAGGACTTCCTAAATCTTGTGAGGAAGAGTGTGGGCCTGAATAGTGAGTTCTAGAACTTTGGGAATATAGAGAGCTAAAAGGATTTATGCCAGGGGCCCTTAATGCTGTGAGTCTCTTTCTCTTTCAGGTTTTAGGAAATAAAGTCTAGAAATTTCTACTTCAGCTAGAGCAACAGTAGTAATTTCAGAAACATATGCACTACTTCAGTACTCCGTAAGAACAAAAACTGTTCAGATCACAGCAATTTCAAAGATTAACAAATTCAAGTAGGATATTTAATTTAATGATGACACTCAGTAAATATGCTGCCAGTTGTCAGCATTTAGGGATGTTTGAGCAAAATAAAAAACAAAAATAAACAACCAAAAATCAAAATGAAACAAACACCCAAGAGGAATGGAGACCGTACCTCAAGGAACTTGCAACTTAAATCCGGAGTCATCTGCTTGATTGTGAAGGAGGGTGATGATGCCAGGAAGTGGCAATAAGGTGGGAGAGGACAGGGCTGCACCTTTCCTTTGGTGACATGCTGACAGGCCACTCTTCCTTTCTGTTTTATTCAATCTGTAACACTCAGCTGGAGAAGCCATGTTGAGCTATGCAAGAATGCAGGGGGTCAGCTCAGATTCACAGAGCCACCCTACAGGGCCTGGCCAGCAAGAGCTGCCCTGTGGAAGGAACTGGGATGAGCTGTTTGTCGGGGAGGGGGGTTTACCTACCCTGGCATCACCAGGGAGAGCACCCAGCCCTTACTCCGCAGCTGAACTGGGGGGTCCGTGTCTTCCATCATTCACCAGCTGACTGCGCCTGCAAGCCCCGGCTTGCACCTCTACCCACTACTCACACCCTCTTATTTTCTGGCTTCCTTTCCTTCTTTTATCTTTTCCCCCTTGTTGCTCGGACACCTTTTTCAGGGAGCCTGACTTTGCTAGAACAGTCTTCAAAAGCTTAAGATAAATACTGAAACAATAAAACAAAACCCAGCCCTATCTCTCCAAAGAAAGAAAGAGAAAAATACCCTATAGCCAACCACTTTTTTTTCTTTTAGAATTATTCAAGACAAATTAAAGTGGATCTGATACTAAGCCCTGTATGAAGGGACTACAGACATGTTTCAGTGGTTAAAAGTACTTTGTGTTCTTGCAGAGGACCTGAGTTCAGTTCCCAACATCCACAGGGCAGCCCCAAACCATCTATAACTCTAGTTCCAGGGTGTCCAGTGTCCTCTTCTGGCCTCTGTGAACTCCTCCTGTGTGAACATGCGCATATAAACTCTCACAGGCCCTCACACATACCCAAACAAACAAACAAACAGCCTTTAAACCTAGTGCCAAGAAGTGTGAAGGAGATAGAGAGGAGCAGAGAGGAGCGCTGGGCATTCCAGCTAGAAGAAGGGAACGAATCCAAACAACTAAGTCATGGTTACAGAGGCCTCATAAACCTTAATCCCAAAGTAGATGTGCTTTTAGTAATAAAAGAGTTCTCATTTATCTGTGTTCATGTTAGCATATTAAATGTGTGGCATGAAGATGTGTGTACATATGTGTTCTTTATGTGTTTACAGATACTTGAGGCATAAAGCGATTTAAGAAACAATTTGTTTTGGCTGTGTTTATTCACAGGTATCTATTGGGCATTCTTTGCTGTTTATTCTCTTACTGTCCAAACATAAATAGAACAGCTTGTTCTTTTTTTTTCTTAGCTACTGCATCATAGGAAATGATCCCATCTGCTATTCTGTGCTGTGTAGAACAGTGCGTGTGAGGTTTTGGCTGAGGTGTAAATATTTAAGACAACTTTTTTTTTTTATGGGAAGGGGTTTATTCACAATAGCTTTATTCACCTGAAGAGTTTCATAATTAAAAATAGGCACTAAGGGTCATTTTATATAAATATAAGATGTAGTTACCCAAAACTGTGTTTTAGTGTGTAGGTATGCCTGTGGTATATATGTATCTTTGCCCACACATGTGGGGATGTACATGTGGAGCCCGGAAGTCCATATCTGGTCTCTTCCTCCCTTGCTCGTCTCTTTATGTTTTGAGACAAGATCTCTCACTGAAACTGAAGCTTGCTTCATGCTGGACTGGCTGAGCAGTGAATTCTGGGGTGTGTCTGTGTCTACCCCTAGTACCCCGGGCTGGGGTTACAGATGAGCACTGCCATGCTTGGCTTTTGCCGGACACTGGAGATCCTAACTCAGGCCATCACATTTGTTCAGCAAACATGGAGCCGTCTCCCCAACCTCATGAAAAACATACTGTAGCACATGTATATGATTATAGGGCTTTAACACAGTAGAAGATTAAATACTTTTTCAGACTTAACAAATATTAAAATAATCTCCGTGGTTGAGGATATGACAATGATATGCTGATGCTAATAATTTTCATATTTGGGAAATGTGGCCCATCATTTCAGGGACTTCCCGTCATTTCTCCTTTAGCACCACTCTCTCCCCCACCCCATGGTCATTTTGCCTTTGAGCATCTTCCTAAACCTCAGGACGGCCACAGCAGCATGTGTATCCAGAGGTACATGGATGCAAAGGGTAAGCTGTGATTGTGGTTTGGAGTCTGTGGCAGCAGGCAGTTTGAAACCTCTGATGGTCCTTAAGCGACGAAGCTGTTCTGGTCTAGCACAGGCACACCTTGAAATGCTGCGGACAGTCACCCAGCATGGCAGGTTTGCAGCAGAGGATGGCTTTGTTGATGTGAGATGGATCGTCTCAAGGGAAAAATCAAAACAAATGCAGCTAGCATTAAAATTTTTTTTCTCTTGCAACGAGGTCTCACATAGCCCAGGCTGGCCTGGAATGCACAATAATATATAGGCAAATATGGACGTAGGCTCCCGATTCTCCTTTCTCCATCTCCTGGGTGCGGGGACTAGAGATGTGGTCCACTGCGTCCCAGTCTAGAATCAGTATTTTCAAAGAGACTGAATCTGAGACATAGTCCTGTGCTTGTTGCTTGAGGCTGGAGTTGCTTAACTTTTAAGCTTAAGTAATGGCTTTTAAAAATGACTTTTAATTCTTGCATTATTCAGGTATACCTAACGTACATGTCTGAGAGCTCTCTTTGTTCCATCCGATTCCATAATACTTAAAACCTTTCTAATGATATTTATTATATACCATTCTGAATCTATAATGTCTGTATTTTTAATCTCACTGCCTAGATTTTAAGTTGCCTGTAAGAGCATCAAGAAGAGGCTCCTTCAGGCATCTGTGTGTCAGTCTTGGTGCCTAGAGCATTTCCTGAGTTATAAACAGATACTTAAGTGTTTGTTGATGGATGACATGGACAACCAACCCTCTCTTACAGTCTCTTCTTTTGCAGTGTTCCAATATTGATAGAAGAACAATCCTGAAAATCATACTGTTTTTTTTATTTTTAATATGTTTTTTATTATTTTATACATATTATTTTATTTTGTATGTATGTGTGTTGTGTACCACGTGAGTTCAGTGCCTGTACAGGCCAGAAGAAGGGGACATCATATCCCCTGGAGCTATAGTAACAGATAGGTGGAAGTTGCCATGTGAGTGCTGGGAAGACATTTGTCATTGACTTCTGGTATCCACAATCACACCCACACACATCCACATATACTGGAATGCACAGAAACATGTACACACACATACGCCGTACACACAGAAAATCACCCAATTTAATTTCTAGTGATAAACGGTGTACTCTTGTAAATGATGAAGTACACTGTTTGCTGTTAATTGTAGGTTAAATACTGCAGAAGAAAATACAGTGAATTAGACAACATAGACTGTGAAAATATCCAGTAAAAACCCAGCTTGGTGGTGGTGAGCACTTGTCATCTCATCTACTCAGGAGGCCAAGGTAGAAGGATGAACCTTTTCAAGGCTAGCCTGGGCATCTTAGTGAGATGTATTCCCAAAGCAAAGCTGAAGGAAATAGAGTAGAACTGTAGCTTACTGGTAGACCCCTTGGTCAGTGAACGTGAGGCTTTGGATTTAATCATCAGTCCTGTGGAGGGGGAAGCTTGGTGTTTTGCTATTTTTTCTATAAGTATCATACACAATTATATATCTATTAGTAATTGGAGTCCCTATAGAAAAAAGGGGAAAAAAATGAAAAATAGAAAGACAATGGGTTTAAGAAGCAACAGGTTGAACACGTGGTTGTACATTAGTAACCTCGATATTTGGGGAGTAGAAGCAGGGGATAAGAATTGAAGGCCGTTATTGGTTATATAGCAAATTAAGACCAGACTAGAATACGTGAGACCTTCCCTTCAAATAAGCAGAAGAACGGCCAGTTTTTCCACATTTGATACCTGTAAGTGCATATCTTTAAGGAAGATTATTCAGTCAAGGAGGGAACCAGCATGAAGGCACATCAGTGTCTACTTGCTGAAAACCAGGAGCAAGGAAGGATACAGCCCTAAGTGCTGCCAGGGAAGTAAATTGCATGTAGAACAAAGATAAGAACAGGCAAATTCCTCAGCAGAAAGTAAGCCCGACAGATGTTAAAGTGAAATTTGCTGGTAGATGCTATCAAAGTAGGAGTACATCCCCAGCAAAAGTCTCCCAAGAATGAGGATGAAGGGTCTGCAAGATGACTCAGCAGGCTATGATACCTGCTGATAAGGCAGTCAGTCTTTGGGACCTACATAGTGGAAGCAGGACCTTCTAGAAATTGTCCTTTTCACTCCACAGGAATGCTGTGGCAGTCAACCCCCACCTCCCACCCCACAAACACATACAAGCAATAAATGAGTGTAATTCAGTTTCTAAAGAGTGAATTAGGACTCTCAAACAGAATCCAAAACCTGCAGATCTTTCCTGGAAGAGATATTAAGGGAAGTTTTCCAGGTAAAGGAATGGTTACTGTACCAGGTAAGATCTGGAAGTACCAGGATGGCAGACCAGTAGAGAGAAGTCAGTGTGGAGGTTGTGGGTAAATACAAAGACCTTTTCTGACTATTTTCAAAATTCAAGGATAGTCAACCTTTAAAGTGAGACTAACAGTGTGCTGTGGGACTTTTAAAACTGTGGAAATAAAATCTGAGATAACAATAGAACAAAGGAGTGGGTGGGGTGTGGTGTTGGAGGAAATGGATGTTTACCACCATGTCCACGCAAATAAAGTACTTTTTTGAGTGTACATTGTGGTAAACTGAAGAGACGGATGAGGTAAACCATAGCAAAATCTCTTTGAAAAATCGAAACCTCTAAAAAAAGAAAGAAAAAAAAAAAGAAGAAAGAAAGAAAGAAAGGAAGAAAGAAAGAAAAGGTGAGTAGGCTAGCCAGAAGTCTGACCAGTGAGCCAGGAATAGAGAGAATATTTGTCCTAGGTTCATTCCTGTGGCTTGGATAATATACCCCGATGAAAGCAATTTTAAGGCTAAAAGGTTTATACACTTTCAGGTCACAGCCAGTCAGAGAGAATGAAGGCACGTGTGTTTACTGCTCAGCTCCCTTCTCTGCTCTCTATATTCAGGGTCCCACCCATGAAATGATGTCATGCCAGGGTGAGTCTTCCTGTCTCGATTAACCCAACTGAGGAAAATCCCTGTAGGCCAGCCTGATTGATCTATGGACTGGCTGTGAGCCATCCTGATCTATGAAATGGCTGTAGGCCAACCTGATCTACGGAGTGACTGTAGGCCAATCTGGTCTACAGAATGGACCACTGGCTTTCTTCCTTGGTGACTCTAGAGTGTGTCAAGTTGGCTATTAAAACTAACCATCATAGGGCCAGTGAGAGGGCTTCCATGGCTAAAAGTGTCTGCCATTAGGTCTAATGACCTGAGTTTGAGTCCCAAGATCTATATGATAATGCAACCAACTTCTTGCAAGTTATTCTCAGAACTCCATATGTGCACCATGGCACATGCATGCCCCATTCCCCATATGCACACACACAAAATAAATAAGTGTAAAAAAACACACTAATTATCACAGTATTGAATCCTAAAAGATAGTTTAAAAGAGGATAAAAGAAATAACAGATGAGACCAACAGCCATATTGGTAGCCACGGTGACTGATTGGTTAAGACATTCCCTTTTGGCTGGGCGGTAGTGGTGCACACCTTTAATCCCAGCACTCAGGAGGCAGAGGCAAGCAGATCTCTGTGAGTTCGAGGTCAGCCTGGTCTACAGAGTGAGGTCCAGGAAAGGCTCCAAAGCTACACAGAGAAACTCTGTCTCAAAAAAACAAACAACAAAAAAAGATATTCCCTTTTGAATAACCTGTTAGGCTGGGTACATCAGCTCAATCCAATTATTACTATCTTATAAGAAATTATTTCAAATTTATCAATGCATCTCTATTAAATATAAAACAAAGAGCTGGTTGGTGTGGTGTACACCTTTAATCCCAGCACTTGGGAGGCAGAGGCAGGTGGATCTCTCTGAGTTTAAGGCCAACCTGGTCTACAGAGTGAGATCCAGGACAGCCAAGGATACACAGTGAAACCCTGTCTTAAAAATCTAATAGATAGATAGATAGATTGATAGGTAGATAGATAGATAAAATAAGATAAAACAACGAGAAGTTAACAGTGTTCCAGTGCTAAGTCAGGACAAGATGACTTAGTGGTTAAGAAGAGTTCTGGTGTTCTTACCAAGGATCTGGGTTTAGTGGCAGCACCCACACCAGGCAGCTCACAACTGCCTGTAACTCCAATTCTAGGTGACCCAACACCCTCCTCAAGCACATCAAGCATACACTTAGTGCATATATTCCACATGAAGTTGAAACACTCATCCATATAAAGTGAAAATAAATAAATCTTTCAAAAATGATTCAGGAAAAGGTTATTATCAGGGATAATGAGAAATCCATTAGGAAGACTTCATCACTTTTGTCTGCATAGACAGCTAAAACAGCCTTAAAGTACACAGGGAAAACAGATTGGAAGGAAGCAGGAAGATTTCCATTGTGTTTGTAGATTTCCACACCCCCTTCCCAATAGACAATAACAAGGACATTAAGACTTGAACATCATCTTTCATGAGCTTGGACTAATTTGATAATTGCAGAGCACTTAACCTGATGGCAGGGTACTGTTTTTAAGTGCATTGCCTTGCAGAGAACATATTCTGGTAATAAACTAGTCTCATTGTATTCAGGTTCCTCAGTTTTTATGATATGGTGGCAGTTGGCACAAACTTAATGGGTTAACATAAAACACAGACGTTATCTTTCAAATCTGGAGTCTGAAGTCCAGATTTGGTCTCGTTAGGCTAAAATCACATATGAGCAAAGCAGGGTCCCTTTTGGAGGCTGGAGGTGCAGACTTATCTCCTGGCCTTTCCTTCCAAAGGCTTGAACAGCTTTTGGTTGTTCTTCTAGTTCAGCCACATTCAGCAGCAGCGGCGGTTTCTTCATTGCCCCATCTGTCTGGTCTTCTGTATTGCGTTCCTTTCAAGCCTGGAGAGATCCTCATGATTACCCTGGGCCCATGAGTCATCCATGGGTAATCCAGGATCTGCTGTCCCTCTAAACATTAGCTGATGAGAGGACTTTAAACCCACCAGGAACTTTATTGCCCTATGTCATGCAAGGGAACAGGTATTCCCAGGTTCTCGGGATCAGAACTCTTGGTGAGGGGGTTGTCTGTTTTCTTGCACTTTCAATGATTGATCAGGTATAGCCTTTGACTTTACAGGACTTGACATAGGGCTGTGGGGGATGGGTCAGAAATCGGATTTAAAAAGACATCAGGTGTTTAGAAATCAAAGAAAGTAATCCAGAGGACAAAGAGGAAATCACGCTTTAAATTTCAGATTGTTTGAAACATTAGAGTAAGAGCTCAAAGAAGCTATTGGGAGATTCACGAAGGGGCACACTGCTTCCTGGACCTGACGGACAGTGGTCCTGGCACTCAGGAGAGATCATTAGACTCCAAGAAGTTAAGGATTTGGGGCAAATGATTCTCTTTCCTGGTGCAACCTGGGAAAATAATGACAATCTCCATAGGAGGCAGCAGCTGACCCACCATTGGTTTGGTCACGCCCATTGTTGCGTCTCACCAAATCAGAAACCTTAGAGAGTTGATGTGGAGAATTGTTGGACTGTGCCTGATGCCAAAATGGAGGCTCTGGAACATAATTACAAACATGCTTTTTAAAAATCTCTTTCTTCTTCCCCTTTTCTTTGAGAGAGAGAGAGAGAGAAAGAAAGGATGTATGATATGTATTTGTTGGTGTGAGTATATGAGCACACACATGTACCTGTGGAGGTCAGTGTCCACCTGCTGTCTACCTTATCTTTTTTTTTTTCTTTTTTCTTTTTTTGCCTTTTCGAGACAGAGTTTCTCTGTGTAGCCCTGTCGGTCCTGGAACTTGCTCTGTAGACCATACTGACCTCAAACTCTGAGATCCACCTGCCTCTGTCTCCTGAGTGCTGGGTTACCACCTTATCTTTTGAAACAGGGTCTCTCCCCTGAACCTACAGCTCACTGATAGGCTAGACTTGTTGGCCAGTGAGCTTAAGGGAGCTACCTCGCCCATCCCCAGCACTGGGGTTTGAAGCCTTAGTCACCCTTCCTGGCTTTTACATGGATGCCAGGGGTCTGAACACAGGTCTTCATGCTGATGGGGCGTCAGTTTGCTGACTGAGCCGCCTCTCTGGCTCCCTTGTCTTCATCTCAGATAAATTCATTTGCTCTTCCTGTAACTCCAGACGTCTAAGGTTGGCTGTTGCCTGTGTGGCTTCAACAGACTTCTGCCACTGACGCTGTGATCCGAATGGAGCTTAGCAGTACGTCTTAGAGCGTCCTGCTCCTTCCTGTTTATGTATACACCGGGGACAGTGGACCATGTAATAGTTCTTCCCTGGGTGTGGAGGCCGCTCGGTTCGTCACTCCCTGCGATTGTTGACATTACAGAAGTCAGCAGGTCATTTAAAACTCCACTGTACAGGGTTGGTGAGTAACAGACTGCCCTGCCTTTAGACTACATCCTGATTGTCTAGGATCAGTTACTGACCCTAGATCCCCTAAGGCTGAGAGCCTGAGAGTCTAGAAGGGACAGTTGTGGTCAGTATTGCAGTTGGCTTCCTCAGGACAGTAGCTTTCATTAAACGTTGTATGGTACAAATTAATCAGATGAGGTTCTAGTCACAGACAGACTGATTAGGATAGCTGACTGACTGAATGTCAGAGGTCATACGTACATTTGCCAACAATCAGTGTGGTCAGTGTGCTGTTGAGAGAGATGGTTCATGGATTTCCTGTGCTCCAGGGCATCTTCTTGCTAGGCCAGGATTGCTATTGCCAGGTGCCTTGAACACCTTTTAAAAATCAATTTTCTTTTTCTTGTTTTGATTTTTTTGATACTATAATATTATCACATCATCTCTCCACTTCTCTTTTCTACCTCAAATCCCTCCCTGCCCCTTTGCTCTCATTCAGAGTCATGGCCTCTTTTACTTCAATTGTAGTCACACACACATACACACACACACACACACACACACACACACACGCACACACACACAAGCATGGTTGGGAAATACATAGTGGTTTGGGGGCACAATGATATAAATGTATTTAATGTCAATAAAACTAGTAAATTTTAAACCAAAAGTAGTAAATGGGCTGAGAACATGTGTGTGTGTGTGTGTGTGTGTGTGTGTGTGTGTGTGTGTGTGTTTTCCTAAATATATGCATAAAACCTGCTTAGTTTGTATAATGTTATTGTGTGCGTGTTTTCAGGACTGGCCATATAGTACTGGAGAACCAGTTCCTGCGTTCATCCCTATACCTCCTGCTCTCAGGTTCTTTACTCCCCTGGAGTTCTTTGTGTAGGACTGAGGCTGCCCGAGCTTCCCCTTCCCCACACTAGCATGTCTAACACAGGCCCGACTGATATATCTACAGCACAGGCCCTGCAGAAATACTGTAAGAGCCAGAGGAGCAGAAGTTTGCTGTGAGATTATATCTCCTAGAAATGTCAGGGAGGCTTTGATGTCCAAGTCTCACCAACATGGCTGCCTTAACATGACCGGAACACTCTTAACCCGAGTCATTTTCAGCAGGGAGCAACTGTGAGGAATGTGATCATGGCCTTCTGTGGGTCAGAGGAGGCTGGGTTGGTGCTTGCTGTAAAGCTGTGACACCCAGTACTCATTGTAGAGTGACACAGACTTCTGCAGACCCAGGCGTCTGTCTGGGCCTCTCTCTCACCGCCTTTGACAAGGAAGGATGGGAGAAACTAGTGTAACTTGTTGCTCACGTATTGAGAGTACTGAAGGTCTTGTTCTTGACCTGGGAGTCTGTCTTCTAGCAGTACACATGAAACAGTAAACAAACGAATTTGGTGAGATCTGAATGATAAAGCCTCAGATGGAATTGAGCCTATGATGTGTCCTCATTATTTCTACTCACCATTGTGCTGGGCATCCTAGTTAGTGCAGTGAATAAAAAAATGAGAGATATACTGTTTGAAAAGAAAGAAAACAGCTGGGCGGTGGTGGTGCATACTTTTAATCTTAGCACTCGAGACGCAGAGGCAGGCCAGTCTGGTCTACAGAATGAGTTCCAGGACAACCAGGACTGTTACACGGAGAAATCCTATCTCAAAGAACCAAAAGGAAGGAAAGAAGAGAGGGAGAGAGGGAGGGAGGGAGGGAGGGAAGGAGGGAGGGAGGGAGGAAGGCAGAAAAAGAGGGAGGGAGGGAGAAAGGAAGGGAGGGAGGAAGGAAGGAAGGAAGGAAGGAAGGAAGGAAGGAAGGAAGGAAAAAGGAAGGAATAAATTCAGAGACAACCTAATTATGTAGAAAACATGTAGGAAACTATGAAGTAGTTAATAGATGTAGAAATGGGCTGAACACACAATTATGGAATCCCTAATGATACTTTATGTTACCCGTATTTTACCACAATAAAAAAGAAGCTTACAGAAAACTACATACAAGCTCTGTTATGGTGTGTGGTGGGTCTTGGAAAAGGGGCTCAGTGGTTAAGAATTTGTACTGCCTTTTCAGGGGATCCAAGTTTGTTTCACAGCACCCCGGTTGAGCGGCACGCAACCACCTGTAACTCCAGCTCCATGAGATTTGATACCTTCTTCTGGCCTCCTTGGATGCCGGCATGCATGCGGTACACACACAAACACACACACACACACACACACACACACACACACACACACACACACACCACACACCCCACATAAAAAGAAAAGAAATCTTCAACATAGTGCTTGGCGACAGTTGATAAACTCTGCATTGCGTATACATGTGGGTTTGAGGCAACTTTCAGAAGCACACTCTGACTCAAAATTTTTGCCTTTTCCCTTGAAGTATGTTTTCAAGTTGGGCTTGGGAGGGATAAACTGGACTTCAGCACTGTCTGTAGAAAACATGAGAAAGTAAGAGACCTTTACCTGTGCAGTCCAGCTTCACACAGGTTTTATGTAACATATAAATACATAATATAGAAATATATATGTACATATGTATTTTTTCTTACATCGTAAAGGCACAGATGTACATCATGAGTTGAGTACTATCAGTTGGCAGGCATTAAGAGCCAAATGTACAGCACTTTACATTTCACAAATAAATTCTGGAAAGATTTAAAATTGCATTCTGTCAAGTTTCTGTCAAGAGAGAGGTTTGGAGTTCAGTTATTTTATGCAGTTTCAGGGAAGCCTGGAGATGGACAGATCCCCGAGTTCTGTCTCGCAGCATACATCTGGAATGTAGCTAACATTCATGTAAAGACAATCCATGCAAAGTTCTCTCGGAAGACAGCTAGGAAGGGTGACGTCATTAGTTTCCTTGGCTAGAAGAAGCCTTGAGATTCATCAGGAAACTTGATGAAGAAGGGAGGGCTGGGGACCTTGGGGACAGGAAGGGACCCCGGGCATCCAGGTGGGTTCCCTCAAGGACTTTGCCGTTTGTCCATATGCTCGGTGTGAAGAGCAGTGCTTCATCAACAGCAAGAGTTCTGACTAAAGTGTGAATACTTGTGGGAGGAAGAAATTCAGTGACGGCCACAGCCATTGTGTGCTTAGCAACGCTCAGCAACTTTTCACACCAGCTACACATTACATAATTAGTAATTTTTTTTTTTTTTTTTTTTTTTTTACCTTATAGTTTTCTGTTTCTTTCTCTTGGAGAAAAGCCAGTCCTTGTGTGTGTGAGAGAGAGTGAAAAATGGTACTATTGCTGTGTTCCGGTGTGAATCTATATATTCTTACATTACCACATCGATAAAATAGTTGAGTCAGGATCTGTGTCTAACCACCAGCTTATAATGCACATAGTTGACGCAGTTTAATTAAGGTTTTGACATGACAATTTGGTGATTGACAGGCCATTATGCCTTTGTCGCTGCTCCCGTATAAAACCTTTCTTTCCGTGTGGGACAAATTCCTGCCTCAAGTTAGAAGAAGAAGAAACCACCTGTAAATGTCATGCTTATTTTGAAATTACATTTATTTCTATGTTCTGTTATTTTCGGAATAGAATTTTCTATTTTTGTGAATAACTAAGGTTTTATTTGTGCTGATTCCATAGTTTGAGATATAAGGGATAGATGGTTTTTTTTTTTAGACTTCAGATTCACTTCAGATCCTGCTGTGGTTTGAACATGGAATGTTCCCCACAGGTCTGTGTGTGTTTGAACACTGGGACTTCCGCTGGTATCACTGTCCGGGGGATGTGGCAGAACCTGAGGAGGTGGGGCTTCTCTAAAGGAAACAGGTCTCTAAGCCTGGCCCTACTTCCTGTCTCCTTTCTGCTTCCTGACTGTGGGGGCCGTGCGCCATTGTGTGAAGGTTCCACTGCTGTGTCCGCCCTGGCAGGATGGATGCATTCCTTTATCTGTGAGCTAAAAACAACCTTTCACCCCTGAGATTGCTTCTTACGAGGTGTTTGATCACCTCAATAGAAAAGTAACTAATTGCATCTTATTCATGCAATTATTCATGTAAACTCCCCGTCTCTCCAGGCTCGCCCGCTCTTTCCCTTCTGTTATGTCTACTCAGAGACGAAAAGCAAGGTACTGCACGTTCTGCAAGGCTCTGTGCTGGTTGCGGAGATTAATAAATGTGCTGTCTTCCTGGGAGAGAGGGCTCCTGTTTTGAAAAGGGGCCATTTAAGGCAGTAAGAGACTCGTTGGTGAAGTTGAAGGAATTATCTGAGAAAGGAAAGTGCAAAAATTGTTTCGATGCCATGGTTTGAGCCTCTAGTAAGAGGGAGCCATGCATGTGTGGGCTTCCCTGTTTGAAGATGGCCGTTTCCTCTCACACTGGACCGTTCTCTCAACTGGGTTTTGAACTTGAAAGAAATTGTCTCCATCACGATATATATGCCAGTAAAAAAGGAGAAGAAAAGCAAGAAAGAAGTTGAAAGCATACTCTTAGACAAAACAAAACAAACAGCTAAAACCCAACGCAGTGGGAAGCTGCCTTTTCCTCAGAACACTGAAGCCACCACACCGCTGCTGTCTAGCTCCCAGCATCCAGAAAGCCCTTGCAGTCTGTGCCTGGGATGCTCTGTGGAATGCCTCCCCCACCCTTCTCTCTGGAAGGGTTCAGGATCGCCTCTGTTTCTCGGGGATCTGTAACTTCACAGCAGAATTCACAGTGTGGGTTTATTTCCATCTATTGTGTGGGCTTCTCCCCGTTCCGTGTTCGGTTCTGGGAAATCATCTCGAGTTATTCCTTCCTTCTGTGCGCTACACTCGTCCTGTTTGGTACCCTCATTGTTTGGATGTTGGGCCTCCTCGGATTCATCATCTCATTTTCCCATTCTTGCCCCCCGCCCCCCAGATTCTAGCTAGCATCTTGTCTTTTTCATTTTGCTTCCTAAGAGATTTCTTGACTTTATTTCACAACTTTTCTATTCTTTCCACTTCCCTTGGGTGAATATGCAAACGTGTGTGTGTGTGTGTGTGTGTGTGTGTGTGTGTGTGTGTACACACGGTTTCCTGTGATGGTTATCATACTTCAGCATCTAGGTAGACTTTGTTTTAATACTCCCTAGGGATGCAAAGAAAGCCCCTGTGTGCATTCAACACACACAGAGCCTTTTAGGAGCTCTTGCTCATCTATCTCTGCATTGCTTATATCTAGCACAGTGTGTCGGTGAAAGCTAGGTGAGAAGAGGCTGTACTGTATTGTTTAGGGAACAATGCCATGAAGGAAACATGCATTTTTAAGTTGTGTTAAAAATTTTTTTTTCCCATAATATTTTCAATTCAAGGTCAGTTGATTCCATGGTTGTGAAACACACACACACACACACACACACACACACACACACACACACACACACAAGTGTACCAGACCAAGAGCCTCCTGAAGCTGCTTGGGCTCTCTATGCAGATGAGGTTTGTCAGGTATGAGCTGTGTTTTATTCTGTAACTTGACTAGGTTTTTGGTGACAACCTCTGACATCTGCCCCTCACCCCCAAACTTTGTCAGGTCCCCAGCAAAGGGCCTTCCAATGGCAAATTGTATTTCCCGCGGAGATCTGTTGCATAGCAAGTCTAGGGAACTTCTCTGTCTCCAGTTATTTCTGGGTCTTTCATTCTAGACATTCTCCTTTTGACCCTCTCCAGAAGAAGCCCCTAGTCCTGTTCTGCTGTGGGAGAGAGACTTCTGGGGCAAAGCAGAGTTGAAGAATGAGGAGTGGGGATGGCGGGTGCAGGTGGGGAGGAGTGGGGGAGGAGGACAGATCTTCACCCAATGGCTTTCGCTTCATCCTTGCTCTGCCGCTCAGAGGTAGCTGGTGCCGTCAGCTCTCGAGCCATTTGGGGATCGTCTGTTCAAGTGGGCTGGCTTTCAGCGGTTCCCACTGCCGCCGTATGGCTGTACTAAGTCAGTTCACATTTGTCCATCTGCTTCGTCACTTGGAAATGTTGCAGCTTTGGTCTTCTCTCGCTTTTGTTGAGCCTCAAATTTTTGTGCCTTTTTAGAAACCTCTCTACTGGAACTTTGAAGAAATGGGAGTCCATAGAACAAAGGAACCTGTGAAAACCCAGCAGTTTTAAATACGGAATTTGAAAAATTAAAAGTATACTGTGAATTAATATCGTGAGTTAGTAGTTAAGATAACATTAGTAGTTAAAATTTAGTTGCTGCAGGCGGTGGTGGCGCATGCCTTTAATCTCAGCACTGGGGAGGCAGAGGCAGGAGGATCTCTCTGAGGCCAGCTTGGTCTATAGAGCAAGTTCCAGTACAGCCAGGGGTATAGAAAGAAACCCTGTCTCGCAAAACAAAAACAAACAAACAAACAAAAAACCAAAACCAAAAACGAAACAACTTGGTAATACGTGATTACAGTTATGCTTTATTTTAAGAGACAATTCTTTGTGTAACATCTCCCCAAAATAAGACCCGTAAGTGTGGCCCTTCCAGGCTCCCTTTTTTATCCATTTTTAGATTGGTGTTGTTTTCTCTGTGATCTACACATAATATTTCATCAGTCTGAACCATTTGCTGATTCCTTTCAGCAGTATGTCTTTGTGGAAGCAATGGTTGCCTGAAGCTACTGTGGGCTGGGCTGGACCTGCTGAGGTCGCCTTTTGTCGCTAATGTGTATTTAAGATTGAGCTCCTCATCTTTTCATCCCCCTGGTTCATAAGTGACAGATTTGTAAGTCACCTTAAAGGTATTTGTGTCCCTGGCTCTTTCCTGGCTATTTCTAGCTCACCTTGTCTGTGTTTTTTTATTCCTTTTATCAAGATTCGTTAATGACTTCTTTGTAATGTCTCCAGCCTGTCCATCCATTTCTAGTATCCCCACACTTTCTTTCAGACGCTCCTGTGTGTTGTGTGTTGTGTATCACCCAGGATTCTAGGGCAACCTAAAGGATTGGTCAGTACATACTTGGGTTGACAACCTGAGACAGCAGGAAGTAGCCGGATGCGACTTAGTACCACTGATGAGTAAGTGCTAGGGCTGAGGGCAGCCTCCCTGTTGGTGAAACAGCTCTAATTAGCAAGGGCAAATATTTATTGGGTTGGCTATGTGCCAACAACCTGTTTTGCAACTGGATATAGAAATGATCAAAATATGAAAATCCCTGCCTTCATAGGAAGGGACCCTAACTAGACAAATATGTTGATGGTGCATGGTGGTCAAAGGTATTGAGTGAATAGGAAAAGGACAACCAGACAGGTTGGTGGAATTGGGCCTTTGACCCTAATCTGAAGTTTAAGGGTTTTTCCAGAACTCACAGAAGCTACAGAAGTTCGTCATGGGGTCTGTGAGCACTTACTTAGAAAGGTATTTTATTATTTTGTTTTATTTTTTTATATTTTTTTTAGACATTGTCTCTTCTTGTAGCACTGGCTGTCATGGAGCTTGCTATGTAGACCAGGCTGGCTTCGAACTCCCAGAGATTCACCTGCCTCTGCCTCCCAAGTTGTTGGGATTGAAGGTGGGCGCCACAATACTAGGCTGGGAATTGATTTCTTAGTGTGCTTTAAAAGCACTGGAGGAACAGATCACAGGCAAACCTTGCAGCCACAGGTTCATACTTGGATGCCACCCACATGGCAGACTTTTTTGTGACACTGTGTAGCTTATGTTTGGGCAAAGGCTTAGATTTCAACACAGCTTTGTTTGTATTGACTGACTTTGCAAGGATGAGCTGACTCATTTTAACCTAAGGAGGAATTGAACAAAGTATCTCACAGATCTAGGAGAATTCGATGGCAAACTAATTTGAAAATCTTTTTGATCTCAGATTACCATTGTTGCTTTCTCACCATGTTCTGGCTTTTTCTCTTCTCTCACCGACATCCCATTACTGGAGAGACTCATTTTTGTTTTTGTTTAATGGTCTGAACTGTCCTGGAACTTACCCTGTAGACCAGGCTAGCCTCAAACTCACAGAGATCCACCTGCCTCTGCCTCCTGAGTGCTGGGATTGAAGGAGAGACTCTTCTTGAAGGTTGAACTAAATGCTTTCGGCCTTGATCCTGTTGTTGGAGAAAGGGGCTTAGACACCAGCTGTAACTCTCACTGAGAGCTTTGATGCTGAGCAAACCTGTCCTTTGTTGTCAGTGTCTTCCTTGTGCTCTATTTGCCCCTAACTTTCAGGATTTTCCTGTAGCTCCTGCAGATAGCCCCTCACCTCTGCCGATTCCTGCTCTTCTCCTCTCCTAGAGTGTCTTCGTGCTGTGTGATCCTATCTCTTCCCACGCCTAGGGTACATATACTTTGCTGATTAATTATGCTCTGAATATATGCATATTGTTTCCCAAGTCCAGATTGTCTTCTTTAGTTCATTCATTTAAATTCTTCACATTCTTTATAGACAGTTCTGTAGAATGTGTGGTTTAAAGAAAGCCTCTCAGAGTTGGCCATGGTGGCTCACCCTTGCAATCCCAGCACTCAGAAAGTTAAGGCAGGAAGATTGCTACAGTTTGAGGCCAGCCTGGGCTGCATAGTGAGCTCTAGGCCAGCCTGGGACACACAGTGAGACTGTCTCAGAGAACCAAAAACCCAAATAAAAGAGACAGTTTCTTGGAAGAGCAATTCAGCATTCAGGTGGACTGAAGCCAGCCGTGTCATTTGATTAGTGGAGAGCATGGCTGTCATTGGCCAAGTGTGTCTGTTTAAATGCAAACCAGTGAACAGAGTACATCAGAAAATTCAGATTCTGTGTCACTCCCCGAGATCCCCAGTGTTCACTCCAGCAGTGTAGATAAGGATCATGTCCTTGCTACAGAAAGACCTCGTGGGCAGGGCTTGACACAGCGTGACGGTGGAGAACTTCAGAAAGAATGGTTTGCTGGGTGAAGAGTGCTGTTGAGTATGTACTGTTGGTTTTCGAGGCCAGCACTGGCAGGAAAAAGGGAGGAGGGAGACAGTAACAGCCAAGTGCAAGGAGATGAGAAGGAGAGAATGAGGAGCAGTGGGGGTGCGGGAGGACGGAGGAGGAAAAGAGCATTCCTGAAGGCAAATTAAACAAATGTGGAAGTGGAAAGACTGAATCTATTCTAGACATGGGAAGAAGAAGATGTAGGAGGAGGTAGACACACTGGATGCTGGGAAGAAAAAGACTCTAACAGGGTGTTGAAATAGGTTTCATTCTGCCTCAGTTTGGGCTGAGGTCCCAAAATGCTGCAGACAGAACGTGTGTGGCAGCAACACCCACACTGCTTAGCAGAGGCTTTCAGTCCCTAGCATGATGCCCCCACCACTCCCCACACCCCTGTACCTGGGATGGAAGGAACCCAGTGCCAGGCAAGGGCCCAGCTCGACACCTTGAAGATGACATAAAGGTTGAAGAGGCCAAGGTGAGGCTTGAGGGCCAGTCGGACAGGAATGATTCAGGCTCAAGTTGCATTGAAGGCTAACAAGAAGATCCCTTGGGTCTCTTGACTTGATCTGCATTCTCTGGAGGCTTCGGAGACACTGAATCCAGACTACAAATGGGAGCAGCGTGACACCTGCCTGCCTGGGGGAGAGACACCTGCAGGGGACACAGCTGCAGGAGAGACACCTGCCTGCAGGAGAGACACCTGCAGGGGGCACAGCTGCAGGGACACCTTCCTGTCTGCAGGAGAGACACCTGCAGGGGACACAGCTGCAGGAGAGACACCTGCCTGCAGGAGAGACACCTGCAGGGGACACAGCTGCAGGGACACCTTCCTGTCTGCAGGAGAGACACCTGCAGGGGGCACAGCTGCAGGAGAGACACCTGCCTGCAGGAAAGACACCTGCAGGGGGCACAGCTGCAGGCACACCTGCCTGCCTGAGGGAGAGACACCTGCAGGGGACACAGCTGCAGGAGAGACACCTGCAGGGGGCACAGCTGCAGGAGAGACACCTGCCTGCAGGAGAGACACCTGCAGGGGGCACAGCTGCAGGCACACCTGCCTGCCTGAGGTAGAGACACCTACAGGGGACACAGCTGCAGGAGAGACACCTGCCTGCCTGCGGGAGAGACACCTGCAGGGGGCACAGCTGCAGGAGAGACACCTGCCTGCCTGAGGTAGAGACACCTGCAGGGGACACAGCTGCAGGAGAGACACCTGCCTGCCTGAGGTAGAGACACCTGCAGGGGACACAGATGTGTTTTTGCTAATAACCCGGGTCTGATTTCCATGGGCCAGGGAGGGCCTGGTGGTGAGCCCTTCATTCCAAGTCTGGCACAGGGTGCTGGGGTTAAGCCCATGAGAGGCAGAGGCAGCATGCTCAGTGATGGTTGGGAGAACCTTGTGGAACTCTGGGAGTTACAGCCTATGACTGCTGAGACAACACCAGGCCCTATATGAGGAGTGAGATCCTTTGACTAATGAAGTGAAGGGAGTAGCTGACAGTGGTAAGAGAAGATGCCTGCTGTGTGTGGAGTAGCTGGCAGGTGGGGGTGGGGCAAATAAGTCCTGAGGTTTAAGTCTAAATTTTCCCCCTGTTGAAAGGTAAATGGTTTGGCCACTAGAGATGACCAGAGGACTTCTGATGGTTTTTTAGTTACTTGTTTTGATTTCGTGTGTGTTTCCTGAGTGCTTGCATGTATGTGTGTGTGCCGTGTGTGTCAGCAGATCTTCTGGAACAACAGGTGGTTGTGAGCCACTGAAGTCAGAACTCCTGGAAGAGCGGCAAACTCTCCTAAGTGCTGAGCCAGCTCTCCAGCCCCTGGTTCCCTCCAGCCCCTGGTTCCCTCCAGCCCCTGGCTCCCTCCAGCCCCTGGCTCCCTCCAGCCCCTGGCTCCCTCCAGCCCCTGGCTCCCTCCAGCCCCTGGTTCCCTCCAGCCCCTGGTTCCCTCCAGCCCCTGGTTCCCTCCAGCCCCTGGCTCCCTCCAGCCCCTGGCTCCCTCCAGCCCCTGGCTCCCTCCAGCCCCTGGCTCCCTCCAGCCCCTGGCTCCCTCCAGCCCCTGGCTCCCTCCAGCCCCTGGCTCCCTCCAGCCCCTGGCTCCCTCCAGCCCCTGGCTCCCTCCAGCCCCTGGCTCCCTCCAGCCCCTGGTTCCCTCCAGCCCCTGGTTCCCTCCAGCCCCTGGTTCCCTCCAGCCCCTGGTTCCCTCCAGCCCCTGGTTCCCTCCAGCCCCTGGTTCCCTCCAGCCCCTGGTTCCCTCCAGCCTCTGGTTCCAACCACCCCCTCTCCACCCCCCACTCTCACCCCAGTAACTATTTTTTTGTGTTTGGAAGTGATGGATGCTTGCTTTCTTTTCTTTCTTTCTTTCTTTCTTTCTTTCTTTCTTTCTTTCTTTCTTTCCTTCCTTCCTTCCTTCCTTCCTTCCTTCCTTCCTTCCTTCTTTCTTTCTTTCTTTCTTCTTTGTTTCTTTGTCTTTGTTTCTTTCTCTCTCTTTCTTTTAAAATTTCTATCTACATTATTTTTGTTTGGAAAAAGTATCTAGAGGGTCTCACCATGCAGCCCTGGCTGGTTTCGAACTCACAGAAGTCACCACCATTGCCGGCAGCAGAGAGGGGGAAGCAGGCTGGTGAGGTGGTGTCCTGCGGCCACCAGCAAGGGAGACTAGGAAATGGAGTTTGCTGCCAGGAGCCTAGGGCAGGAAACAGTGAAGTATGGTGGGCTGGGAGCAGTTCTTCCTCACAGAGGTTTCTCTCTACTGTGCATAAGGACTTCATTATCAAACAGAGTTGTGTCTGTAGGCTAGCAAGTTCAAGGTCGGCATGTAGGGCCAGAATCTAGCATGTACCTTTCTTTTGTTGAAGGGTGATAGGAGAGGACTGGAGAAGGAGAGTAGTAGATTTGGTAGAATGATGGCATCCATTTATCCATCCATCCACCAACGCATCATCCATCTGTCCGTCCATCCATCTGTCCCTCAGTCTGTCCGTAGGGGCACAACCTTCACAGCTCCAGCACCTCCCCTGAGGCTCACCCCACCCCCAGTACTGCTCTGTTAGGACCCCAAGCTTCCAGCTTGTGAACATGGGCACACAGGAGTTGGGGAGGCAGTGTTCAGATCACAGCAGTGACCTGAGGGTCGAATTAAAAGGAAACAAAACCAGATGTCCTTTTGGAAGTGAGTGACAAATTACCTTCTCAAAGCCTAGGTGGACTTTGATTCTGCTGTTCTGAGGTATCTGTGCAGACAGAAACCTGTTCCCTGGGTGCCACTGTTGCGTAGCCTTCAGCCTGTGGTGATACTCTTCAAGCTGGCCTTTCCAGCTAATTTTGGTCACACCTCTAAACTAGTAAGGGTTAGCCATAGGGAAGATGAATCTAGATGTTAAAAGTATCTTTCAGCATCCAAACTATAACCTCTAATTTCTCATTACATCAGTGGGGTCATGTAGCTGGACGCCTTCTCTCCAGCCTGCCCCCTCCCCGCACCCCCCACCCCCGCCAAGCCCTGTCAGTCCCCACCCCACCCCACCCCGCCCCCACCAAGCCCTGTCAGTCCGACAACCCACTTATAAAATAAACACACAGACACTTATATTATTTAAACTGCTTGGCCATTAGCTCAGGCCTGCCATTGTCTGGCTCTTACTCTTATATTCAGCCCATGTCTATTCATCTATACTTTGCCACGTGGCTCATGGTTTACCGGTACCTTACATCCTGCTTGTCATGGCAGCGGCTGGCAGGTCTCTCCGCCTCTGCCTTCCACTTCCCCCAAGTCTCTTCTCTTTGTCCCGCCTATACTTCCTGCCTGGCTACTGGCCAATCAGTGTTTTATTTATTACCCAATCAGAGCAACACACCACACGTAACATACAGAACATCCCACAGCAGGGTCAGGCATCGTGTGTATGGTTCTAGGTTGAGGGTTGAGCGGTTCGTTGGTACTTGGCATGCATGTGTCTATGGAGCTGTAGAATATAGCACATTCATGAGTAACAACTGGACCTGTTTTTTTACCCCCCTCTGCACTCATGGATGTGCCTAACTTAGGCATCCAGTTTAAATAATCTTTATTTACTCCTCCTTCCAAGGGAAATGTCCAGAGAGGATTTCTTGACTTTTTGCAGGAGGGCAGGAGGGAGGGAGGGCGGATGGTGGGAGAAGAGGAGGGGGGGATATGGATGAGAGCATGAGTCTCTATCTAGGGTAAACATGCCCTTTGTTGTGCCAGTGACCTGTAAGAGCCTACCATTTGTCATGAGTGGAGAGCGTGTGACTTGCACAGAGCATGGGATTGCAGATGGGTGAGCACAGCTGGGGTGACATCTGGAAGAGTAGGCATGGAAACCAAGCTTTTAAGTGAGGCCGTGAGGAAGAGGGAGCCCCGGGGAAGATCACTCTGGCCTGTGGAAAGGCAGTTGACAAGAGAGAGCCCAAGAAACAAAGAGACCATGCTTTGTGTGGCCAGCCGTCATAGCACCAGGACCTCTGTTGCAAGCTGACCTAGAGGGAGGCAACAGTTCTGGGTCACAGGAAATAAGTCAAGAGAGTTGATTAGATAGAGTAGGGCATATCTGGTAAGGAAGTTATGTGTTTGTGTGTGTGTGTGTGTGTGTGTGTGTGTGTGTGTGTGTGTGTGTGTGTTTATGTCCGTGTGGCTGTTGAGAGCAGTGGTGGCTTTTCTGGGGTGGTAGCGCTTGAGTGAGGCCTGTTCACTCAGGGAAACAGCTCTGTGAGGGACAGGCTGGGAGGACCAGCTATAGATGGGGAGTAGCGGAGCAAGGGAGGTGGTTTTCTTGGATTTGCTCTGTAGGCCTTGAGTATGGTATCCATAGGAGCCCATTGCTTGTTGGAGAACGCCTGGTATGCCCCTAGTGGAGAGCCCAAGACTGGAGCCTTTAGAATCCCTCTTTGGGCTCACAGGCAGGGGACCAGGGGTATTTTGGTCTGTTGTCTAAAATCATGCTTTCTTGATGACCCTTGGTTATGGTTAACCTTCAGCAAGATCATGTTTGAGTCTTAAGAATTCCGTCTTACCCCTGCTTTCGTATGAGTAGAGTTGTACAAGAATCCAGTGGCATACAGTCGGCCACAAGAAAGATGAAACCCTGCCGTTTGAAGCACATGGATAGAGTAAAATCAGTCAGGCACAGAGAGGGAAGTGCTGCAGGATTGCATTCGTATGTGGGACCTAAGAGTTGGTCTCACAAGAACAATGGTTACCAGAGGCTGGGGTGTCTTAGAGGGGTTGGGGTGGGGCTGGGGGCAGGGGAGGTTGATCAGTGGCTAAACAGAGAAAACTCAGAAATCCTGGCATTCCACTGCACGGTCAGGTGAATGTGTGCTCCATAGCGCGAAGAGCTGGGGGCAAGGCCCGAGTTCTTACCATGAACAAATAATAGATGTTTGAGTCCCCTAGATCGCTTAGTCCGATTTAAACTTTTCACAGGTATACACGCATTGAAACTTCCCACAAATAGTTGTATGTTTTAATGTATCACCAAAATGGAATTTCAATATAAACATAAGAGTAGACTCATTTCCGCATGTGTGTGCAACTCGAGAGGAAGCAGTGGCCTGTATATGAGGCTTAGTGTTGGTGGTGTGTGGGGAGTTTCCACTCTGCTGTCCTCAGGAGACCCTTCCTCATGTTCTGGTCACAGGAGCGTTTCCTCACTGGACCAGAAAGAATACAGCTACATAAATTATGCCACTTTTGGGGAAGCGGCATTTCGATGGCATTCTAAGGCGCGGAGGGCAAGGAAGATAGATAAAAGGTAGTTTGCCAGTTCTGGGGTTTGTGTGCCTCAGGAGGTGATGCTTACCGGTGAGGTCCCAGGAAGAGGGGCAGCATGGTTGTAGGAGGTACCTCTACAGAATGCCATGTACCTGGCTCTATTCAGTCAGTTCCAGGAAGTTTGGAACTAGAATCTGGGCTTCCTGAAGCCAGGACGTCATGTTTTCTGCTAACCTAGGACTATGGTACACTGGGATGGAAAGTACTTGTTGAGTCCAAGCTGGGACAACGGTTCCAGGTGATGGTGTCCAGCAGGCAGCTGTCCATGGAGCTGGAGTGAAAAATGGTGTGTAAAGATAGAAACTTGTTTGGGGAGTTGTGTAGACATATATATTTAGAGGAGATAATTGGAGCTGTGGAAGGGGTTCACTCCGATTTGCAAACAGGCTGTCCTTGGGACTAGCCAATGGGGCAGTTCTCTTGAAATGGAAGGAGGGAGAACTGTCCCTAGCACACCCTCTGTAAGGTTACAGGTGAGGGGCAGCGGAGCATCTGCCTTTCCTAAGGCTTGCCATAGTAGGAGGAGCCTTGGCTCCCGCAACCCGGGGCAGAGCAAAGAGGTGACTGAGCTTTACTTTTCAGATAACCCTGAGGAGGAGGAAGGGAAGGATTGTAGAAGACACAAGGGAAGAATTCAGGGTGGTTTAACAAGCAAACTATAGGAACCCACTGAGGTGACCGGCATAGTCCTAGATGTTCAAGATGCCGAGATGCAGGAGACACACTTAGTGCTCACAGCACCTCAGCATGCTAGGGCTTTTCATTATTATCTTTAAGAGGAGACCCTGGTTCAGGGAGTCAGCCATTTGCTTAATGTCTTTCGTGGCCAGCCAGGGTCAGAATTCTGCGCCTCTGCGCATTATGGAGACAACTTCCTGCATTGGATGTAAAGCTGGTGATAGGGCAGGAAGGGACTACGTTTCTTTTTGGCAACTGATGGAGTAGTATGGTGAAGGTCTCTGAGGGCGGAATGTCAGAAGACAGATGCCATAGCTGTGGTTTCTATTGCCATTAGGAAACACCATGACTGAAAGCAAGGTTGGGAGGGAAGGGTTTGTTCGGCTTACACTTCCACATCATAGTCCATCACTGAAGGAAGTCAGGACAGGAACTCAAACAGGGCAGGAACCTGGAGGCAGGAGCTGGTGCAGAGGCCATGGAGGGGTGCTGCTTACTGACTTGTTCCCCATGACTTGCTCAGGACCACCAGTCCAGGGATGGAACCACCCATAATAGGCTAAGCCCCTTCACATTGATCACTAATTAAGAAAATGCCTTACAGGCTCCTCGCCTACAGTTGAATCTTATGAAGGCAGTTTGCTAACTAACCCCTGCTGCCCTCCATGACTCTAGCTTGCGTCAAGTTGATGGAAATGTGCCCAGCACAGTAGGGATGGATCCAGGACCGTGAGCCATCTAGGTCCTGTGGTGGGTGGGTGTACTGTTGTTACAGCCAGTAATTTGCTCAGATTTCATCTCTGATCCTTCCTCTGCCTCATCTTAAATACAGAAGACAATCAAATGTGTTTCTGTTCGTGCACACCCTTGCATGCAATTATGGTACTTAAGCAAAACAAAACAAACAAGCTTATCTTTTTGGGGTATAAATCTTGCCCATGCTAACCATCGCTGAGTTGAGTTTCTGGTAGAGTCTGGGTGTTTGTCTGTGTGTAAATTTGTCCATGTGACTCTGAATTCAGTGAGCTGGCAAATACCTAAATGAGAAATTCCTGTGTCATCAGCATCCAGATATTCTCTTGGGGAAGAATGAGAATATTGAATACATGGCTAAAGTATCATCAGAAAATCAACTCATCTTTTGTATAGAAAGAGGACCAACCCTTCCTGCTGTCGGTATAGACGGTAAAATGTGACTCCTGGTGCTGCACAGTGTTGGTCTGTTGGCTGCTTGAATGTCACGAATTCCCATACTGTCCTTGACCACACCAGTGGTCCCAAGTGACCCCAAGCCCTTCCCTAGCCTTGAACTGCCAGAATTGGGAGCAGGGTGAGTGCCGGGATACTGAGGGTCAGGAATGGTGTGGAGTCATCTGTTTTGCACATGAGTTACTAGTTTAAAAAAAAAAAAAATAGACATAGTGTTTAGTTTATTTTGGGCTCCATCAAAATGCCCCCATCAAAGTAGTTTTATCATTGTGGCCACATGGGAAAGCGGTTACGTCAAAATGTCATGTGTGGGAAAGTGGATTATTCTTAGAAATGAGTAGGGGTGTTTGATAAAGAAGTTAATTCAGAATCAGAAGGAGAGGTTTTTAAAATTATTTATTTTTTATTTTTTTAAAGACCGGGCTCTCTGTAGTTCTGGCTGCCCTGGATCTTGCTATGTAATTCTGACTGGCCTTGAACTCAGAGATCCCCTTGCTTCTTCCCCGCCCCCACCCCCGTGCTGGGATTACGGACATGCACTATCACACACACCTAGCTGAAGTTTTATAACCCCCTATGACAGTTCCCTTATGCCAGCCGTGAAACCCAGGCAAGGATTTACATAACAAAGATCGCTAATCGCCCCGTGACTGAGCATTAGTGTAACACCACTGCCACCTTGTGGTGAGATCCTGCAGTTCATCGTAAGTTATGAAAGAAATGACATTTATAAGGAGACAGGGACATTTTATACCCTCTCAATATAATAACCCTTTATGATATCATGTAGTAAAAATCTCTCCAATATTAATTAGAAGTTTATGCTCATGAGTGTCTGTAAAGAAGGCATACATTAAAAACAGAATGTATGACTTGGAATTATTAAATAAGTATTCACAGAATATAATTGCTTTTTAAAGTGATTATACTTTTATAGCTTTTCTTAAGAAAATTATAAACCAGTATAAGGAACAGGATACATTAGAAACTACTGGGCATATGGTATAAAGGATAATTAGACTACATTATGTAGTCATGTTGTTTTGCTTGAGAACATGTCAATTTGCGTTTAAGCACAAATGTCCTAATAGTTTACAGTATTTCATACACAATGATGTAGGACTTTTGGATCTACTCATGGGCTCCAGTTTGGGAGAGGTATTCCCCACTCTTGCCCTCCTTGTTTATTCAGCCTATTGAATAACTGGCTTTTTTTTTTTTTTTTTTTTTTTAAAGCAAACTGAACGTTTTCCTTACATAGAGATGAGGTCACAGCCAGCCAGCTCAGGTTTCCTGCACAGGACAGGACACACCACCTAGGATTCTACATCTCTGTGCAAAAGAGTTCAAAAGGCTCAGACACAATCGTTTTGTTTTTTATATGCGTAAAAATATAAAACCACTCTTTAAAGCGATTTACTAGAAGTAACTGCTCACTTTTACATATAAAGCACACGTCAGTGTGCACATTCCCACTCTGGGTCTCTACAATGGCTGTGCTGACAGGAAGCTGTTGTCTGGCCACCTCAGGGTTGCACCAGTGGGTCCCTCCAGGGCAGCTTGCACAAGAGTGATTCAGCAAGGGGAAGCAAGTGATGGCCTGGGGCCCCACGGGTTTTCCTAGCTATGGGAATTCCTGTGATCTCATCCCTCCAAAGTATCTGGTCGTAGACCTTTGAAAAAGCACCCCGTATTGTTCTGATACACAAAACTGCTTGAGGGTACTGTACCAAATGTAGTTTATAAACAGGGACATGTTTGTGATATTGTAAATGACAAAGTACTCCATTTTTATCAAGGCATCGATTCTAGAAACTTCTCTACATGCTTCTTCTGTGTGTGTGGGGGGTATCACTACCCCTCACTGCGGTTCTTCCTCCATCTGTGCTGCTTTTTGATAAAGAAGTGAATCCCGAATTGGAAGGAGGGACATTTTATTTGGTGCCAGCACTGGTTTTGGGTGGCAGTGTGGAGCACATGTACCCTCTGTAGCTCTTCTTGCCTCAAGTACAAGTCTTGGTCATCTTCATCTGCTGGGAAATCCAGCGTCCATCTGGGTTGCAGGTGGGTCTAGTTTGGTGAGTGTGGGCAGCTGGCCTTCAAAAGGAAGAAGGGAAGAGTTGCCTCGAGTGAGCATGCTGTTATTAAGCCCAGCTGCCCTTCTTTCTGCCTTTCCGAGGTTGGGATCAGACTGGTGGGAGAGGCAGAATGGCATAGACTACTAGGGTTCCACACCAGGAACGGGACATTAGGATTGAAGAGACCCAGTGGAATGTGTTTTGTCAAAAAAATTTTTTTAATGCTAAAATTTTTAAAATACTAATTTGTGTGTGTGTGTGTGTGTGTGTGTGTGTGTGTGTGTGTGTGTGTGATGTGTTCAGGAGTCCACTTAGGTTAGAAGAGGGCATTGGATCTCCTGGAATTGGGCCCCGGGTGGTTGTGAGCCACCGCGTGGTTGCTAGGAAACAAACCCAGCTCCTCTGCCAGGGCAGTCAGTGCTCTTAGCCACTAAGCCATCGCTCTAGCCCAGACACAAAATTTAAAACACTGAAAGCTAGCTAAGAGTAAATGCATATATTGAATAACACAAATAAAGAAAAGGACCTCCAATTACTGAATTATCTGTACCTTTTACGGGGCTCACCCAGACATGCCATCAACCTGTAATCTTCCTGCCCCTGTCTCCTGAGTGCTGGAATTATAGACCTGAGCCATCAGGCCTGACTCAAAAGGTATTAATACCTGTGGGTTCCTGTGACCCACACTGACCCATTGAATCAAAACCTACCAGGTGAAGTAAGATTTGTTAATATTTATAAAGTCCCCCTTATAGCAAGATTTTGAACTACTGTATTTAATAGGACTGAAAGTACTATACACATTATTTATTTTGATAAGGAGGCTTAGATTTATTTATTTAATCATTAATTACTGGGGACTTGAACCCAGGGTTTCATGCATGCTAGGCAAGTGCTCTGCCACTGAATCACATCCTCAGCTTCATTTTTTTTTTTTTTTTTTTTAAAGCAGGATAAAATTTCAAAGTGGGGGAGAAGGCTCCAAGGTGCAAAGTGAAGTGGGTGTGGAATCAGGAGGGGAGGGCAGATTTAGAGGGGGGGGAGAGGCAGGCGAAGCAGGTTCACAGGTGGCTGATGAGAGCAGTTTATAGGAGGAATTAAAGTGAGATCAGGTGGCTTACCTTCCAGGGCCCTGGCGTGTCTTTTATCATCACACAAAAGTACTGAGAAAGTCTAAGAAAAGGAAAAGATGCACACCATGATACACCAAGGCACAAACCTGTAGTGAAGACAGGCTTCTTTTGAAAAATCTATTCTTATTTTTATTTGTGTGTATATCTGTGTCTGTGTCTGGATGGATGCCACGTATGTAGGTGCCCTCAGAGGCCAGGAGAAGGCATCAGGTCCTCTGAAGCTGCAGTCCCAGGTAGCTGTGAGCTGCCCAACATGGATGATGTCATCCCCTGGAAGAGCAATAACTGCTCTTGTAGCAAGTTTCTTGTTGGACTGTTTTGGATCTCCAAGCCCCCAAATAATGACATGGAGACTTAGTATTAATCATGAAAGCTTAGGCTTTTTTTCCAGCTAGCTCTTATAATTTAATTAACCTGTATTTTTTTAATCTATGTTCTGCCACGTGGCTTGGTTACCTCTTAGTACCACCTGTCTGACTTGCTCTGAGTCTGCTGGCAAAATCCTTACACCTAGATTCTTCCTCCTCTTCCTGTCTCCCCAGGGAAGTCCTGCCTACCTTCTCCTGCCTAGCTATTGGCCATTCAGGTTTTTATTACACCAGTCACAGCAACACATTTCACACAGTGTACAAATATTTTGTAACATTCCTCCTTTTTTGTCTAAATAAAAAGGAAAGATTTTAACTCTAACACAGTAAAACTATATGTAATAAGAACAATTATCAAGCAAGAATTACATTTACAATGTCCAGTCCATTTGTATTTGGCATATTTGGAGAAAATACTTAATTATTTATCTTATCTTGATGAATCTAAAGTTTTATAGCTAAACCAGTTTTTATTATAACTTGTATTACCATCCTAGAAATATCTTTTTAGATCTTGAAACATTTTTTTTTAGATACACAACTTATGCTTTTATGTTTCTCAACTTTATAAACTTTACATCTCTTATGTAAGTTTCTTTTCCGAATTTGGTAACAAGGAAAACTGTAACTATAACTGTCTAGTCTTCAACCCCATCAGAGGCCCAAGAAGGATATAATATTACCTGAGAAAACAGGAAGTGCAGAGCAAACAACTCCCAAAACTATAGAAATGACAGAGACAGTTAGCTGCCTGGACAGTCACACCAAGGTTCTTCTGCAATGTTGGGCCATCTGTCTTCTGTCTACAGGCTTAGAATATCTGACAGACTTTTCTGTGAAACAGGAATTTTGAAGACCTATCCTACCTTGTCTTGGCAAAGTTCAGCAGTTGGTTTCTTTTGTGTCCTGCTTGTCCAATTTGGAGAGCACAGTCAGTAGTTGAGGCAAGGGAGTTTCTTGCCCAGTGGCGAACTTTGCCATAATGAAAGCAAACTCCATGTGGAGGTTCTTTGATGCCTGTCATCCCTTTTTTTTTTTTTTTTTTAAAGTAAATTGGTATTGTCAGGAGCAGACACGACACACTGTCATGAAAAGCCTTATGTTATTAAATGCCATATTATGTAGGCCTCTGAAGTGTTTGAAGACCACTTATTTATTTAAAATCTATCTCTGTTTGACCTTGAAAACATACCTTACATGACTATAAGTTTGATTGTTATAGATGACTAACTACTAACCTACATTTCTTAATTATCCTAAACAGTTTGTAATAATAGCCTTTAAGGACTAGAACTTTACACTACATTTTAAAATGAGCTTCATAGGTACAATACTTTAAACAAGAATAGAAACATATGTACAGTATGTTAAAACAAAAATAACCTTAAATTTGTATCAGTATACAAAAATCCATACCAATGTAAAATATTTGAGATTAATAGTTGTGTTTTAGTTTAAAAGTAGATTTAATAATCTACCCTTTTATCCTATCAATTTTATATCTCCCCCTTTTTTTAAATCTTTTTAGAAAAAGATCTCAGAATCTTACCTCCTTTGTTTAGTTTTCTCCCTGACCATGACCAATAACAACTTGTAATCCATACCCCTAAAGAATAGCAAGCATCCACTGAATGACCAGAAACCACTCACCCCACCTCTTGGGAATGTGGATATTGTGTTCTCTAGACTGCTTCCTGATGTCTGGGATGATGACATCTTTAGGAGACCCTGAGAAAATTGGGATAACAATCAAACCGTGAGAGTGCTATGATTTGTTGTTCAGTCTCCATGAGATGGGAAAGTGTAGAGCTTATCTGAGGTCCTGGCTGGGGTAGTCTATGAGGCTGTAACTGTAACTGTAACTGTCTCAGCTGTGGCTTTGAAGTTGTTTTGAATGTAGTTTTTTGAGGAAACTGCAAAGAAATATTCTGAGAGGCTGGATCACCTGGACTACTTGTCTTTATTGGTGTCTGGTCCTTTTGTTTCAAAAACATACAAAGTTGTTATTGTTTTTTTTTTTTTTTTTTTCGAGACAGGGTTTCTCTGTGTAGCTTTGTGCTTTTCCTGGAACTCACTTTGGAGGCCAGGTTGGCCTCAAACTCACAGAGATCCTTCTGCCTCTTGCCTCCCGAGTGCTGGGATTAAAGGTGTGCACCACCACTGCCCGGCCAAAAAACATACAAACTTTTAAAGTTAACATACATCTCTGCATTAACACAAGGATGGAATGTGCAGCGTGTACAGATCAGCTTAAGATGATTTTCTGTTCTGTTTGAGCAGGTGAAAGTCATGGGTCTTACTTTATAATTACGTTTGGACTCTATAACCAAACTGTAATGTAAATGTACCCATGCCATATGAAAGGATGGCATATAATAATAAGTCATGAGGACTATGTACCCAGCAAGATTTATCATGTCTAATCTAGTCTCCAGGATGTTCCCATGTTGAGGGATCAGTCTTTCTTGGCTTTTTCTTTCATGTCTGCAGCCAAGATCCTCAGGAGGTCTCCCCGTGACAAATATGATTTCAATGAACTTTGAAGGAATCCATAGCTTTTTGTTTCCTGTGGAAACAAAAGTATAACCTCTTTCCCAGTGCAACACATTTTCCTGACTTCCTTTCTGAAGTTTAGACATTCCTAGCATATATAGATTAGTTTAATTTGGCAGGTTTTTTTTTAACAGTCCAGTATCTCTCAGCAGCTACTGTTTTTTTTTTTTTTGTACATTAGCATTTTAAAAAATTCAAAGTCAACAAAGCACCACACAGGATCCAGATACCCTGTGTATCTCCCATGTTTATGGGACTTCTTTTTATATTACTTTACTCTTTCTTTAAAGACTTTATTACTTTTAAACTTTTATTTATTTTATGACTGTATCCTTTTCTTCTCCTTCTTCTTCTTCTTCTTCTTCTTCTTCTTCTTCTTCTTCTTCTTCTTCCTCCTCCTCCTCCTCCTCCTCCTCCTCCTCCTCCTCCTCCTCCAAGTTTCCTGCCCAGCCTGCCTGGAACGGTGCCTAAAAACAGCCTAGACTTCCAGTTTTACCAAACGGCTGTTTGAATATCAGTCTTCACTCACTTTCTTGCTCATTGAATAATTATTCTAAGCTCCTGATAAGGCCAAGCTGTCCACGTGGTAAGTTCTGGTCCCACGGTGGCAAATGTAGATGAGCATGGGCCCCGTTCCAGCCGGACTTCTTGAGAAACCTCCACACTACCTTCCACAGTGTCTTTGCCAGTTTGCACTCCCACCAGTGAGTGAGTGTTCCCCTTACCCCAGTCCTCGCCTACATGTACTGTCATTTGTTTATTGATCTTGGCCATTTGACTGGAGTAAGATGAAATCTCAAAGCAGTTGTAGTTTACATTTCCCTGACGTTCAAGGATGTTTTATGTAGAGTGTGGTTCTTAGCTGTTTGTGTTTCATCTTTTGGGAAGCCTGCTTAAATATGGATTTGTTCTCATTCTTCAATGTGCAGTTATCCAGTTTGACTAGCACTGTTTGCTGAAGGTGCTGTCTTTTCTACAGTGTGTATTTCTGGCTTCTTTGTTTAAAAAAAAAATCAGGTGCCTATAGGTATATGGAGTTGTGTCTGGGTCTTTAATTTTGTTTCCTTGATCAATGTGTCTGTTTTGTCATGTTTTTATTACTGTAGCTCTGTAGTATAGTCTGGGATGGTGAGACCTCCAGCGGCAGTTTTATTATTAAGGATTGTTTTAGGTAGTCTAGGTTTTTGTTTTTTGTTTAAGATTAATTTTTCAATTTCCATGAAGAATTGTGTTGGAATTTGATGAGGGTTGCACCGATTCTGTAGATTGCTTTTGGTAAGATGGCCAATTTAATAATAGTAATCCTACCAATCCATGAACATGGGAAATCTTTCCAAGTTCTGATTATCTTTAGTTTCTTTCTTCGGTGTCTTAAATTTTTATCACTCAAGTCTTTTACTTTAGTGTTGTCTCAAGATTTTTTTTTTTTTTTTTGAGGCTATTGTGAAATGAATTGTTTCCCCAATTTCTTTCACAGTCCATTTGTCATTTGTGTATAGGAAGGCACTATAGTAATTTTTGTGTGTTAATTTTGTATCTTGCTACTTTGCTGAAAATATCAATATGCTATAGGAGTTTCTAGGTAGACTTTTAGGGTCAGTTATGTATACTATCATATCATCTGCAATTAAAGGTACTTGGATGACTTCTTTCTTATTATTTGTAGCTCATTCACCTCTTTCAGTTGTCTTAATACTCAACTAAAACATCAAGTGCTTTGTTGAATACCTATGGGGAGACTGGACAACCATGTCTTGTTCCTGATTTTAATGGAATTGCTTTCAGTTTCTCTCTACTTAGGTTGTTGGCTGTGGGCCTGCTGTAAATTAACTGTATTATGTGGAAGTATGTCCCTGTATTCCTGATCTTTCCAGGACTTTTATCATGGAAGGATGTTGGATTTTGCCAAAGGCCTTTTCTGTCTTTAATGAGATGATTGTGTGGTTTTTGTCTTTCCATCCTGCTTATATGGTGAATTACATTTATTGATTTTGTTTGTTGACCCATGACTGAATTTCTGGGATAAATCCAACTTGGTTATGGTGGATGATCATTTTGATGTGTTCCTGGTTGGTTCACAGGTATTTTATTGAGAATTTTGTATCTATGTTTATAGGGGATATTGATCTATAATTTCCTTCCTTTCTTCCCTTTTTGTTGTGTCTTTGTGTGGTTTTGGTATCAGGGTAATAGTGACTTTCTAAAAAGAATATGGAAGATGTTCATTCAGTTTCTATTTTGTGTAACAATTTGAGGAATATTTTTATTAGTTCTTGGGGTCTGGTAGAATCCTCTCCTGAATCCATTTTGTACTGGGTTTTTTTGTAGTTGGGTGACTTTCAATGACTGCTTCTATTTTGCTAGGGGTTATGGATCTGCTAAGTTATTTATTTCATCCCAATTAACACTGGTAGGTGGTATATATCAAGAAACATATCCATTTTTTAGGCTTTCCAGTTTGTTTGATGGAATATAGATTTTTAAAGTATGCCCTTGTGAGTCTCCAAATTTCCTCAATGTCTGTTGTAATGTCTCCCTTTTTTATCTCTAAATTTGAATCTCAGACATAAACCTCTGAGATGAAGTTTCAGTCCTAGGGCATCTGTGTGCATGTACAGTTCCTACAAAGAGTTTTATTTGCTCTAAGCAAGGGGCGGAAAATGAGCAATTTCACAGCTTTGACATTGGACTAAAAACAGTCTTAGGAATCCAGCAAGATATAAATGAAATGTTTAAACATTTTTTTAAATGATCTTTTTGTTGTTGTTTTGTTTTTTGAGGCAGGGTTTTGCTCTGTAGTCTAGACTGTCTTAAAACTCACTATCTTCTTGCCTCGGCTTCCTGAGTGCTAAGGTTATCTCTTACCCTGCAAATCTTGAGAACAAAATTAAAATGATACTTGTTTTATTTACTTACATGTGTATTTGTCTGTATTGTGGGGGACCAGCCCCTGCCTTTTACAGGGTTCCTACAAGGAGGAGAGAGGAATAAGAAACTTGTAGATAGAATGATAGGCTTAGCTTAGAAGAAGAAAGACAGAAATGCAGAATAGCCTCAGGAGGGCCTGGATCTTTATTCAAAAATGCTTTTTATAACAATGCCAAGGGACAAGGCAAAAGACCTCCCCCTCACTAGATACAGCCAAGTGTAGACCCTTCTAAACACCTGGTACCCAGGCCTGTGGTCCAAATCATCCTCTTATGCAACCCTGCTGGTAAATCAAGCTCAGCTCTTCCTAGGAAACCTCTGTGGGCTCCCACACACACACACACACGTGTGTGTGTGTGTGTGTGTGTGTGTGTGTGTGTGTGTGTGTGTGTACACGTGCACGTGAGTGCGTGAGTGAGCACATTTTCCAGAGCACCTACATGTCACGGCATGCCTGTGGAAGCCAGAAGATAGCTGCTTTAGGGAGTCGGTTTTTTTCCTGACACCTTGTAAGTTCTGGGTATTGAACTCAGATCATCAAGGCTTGACTGGAAGCCTATCTTTACCTGCTGAGCCATCCTGCTCGCTCCATTTTCATCATTTGTCACCATAACTTTCTGATCAAGATTATCTTCTGTACTTGTTATCATCTGTTGTTCGACTACAGGTGTGTGGTTTTAAACATGGACTCTTTTCTTTACTTTGTACACTCACTATTTGTGCAGACATAGGACAGCTCCTCCACCCCTGGTTCGTTATCTGTAACCACACACTGATCACATGGACATTTCCTAGAGTTGTGTCCACAACCATTTTGTCGTGTTTCTTTTATAAGGGATGTGTTTAGCCTTGTGTGCACAGAAGCTTCCTTTTGAGGACTGACTTTCACATGAATAACAGTGCCCCAATTTAACCGTGTTAACTCACAGCCCGCTGAGGACAAGAAGAGCATTTCCCCCCTCTTGTTTTCTTCAAGAATTTTAAATAAATTGTGTTCATGTACTCTAACAGGTTTATCTGGGGTGAGGCCTGGAGATGTCTACCCCATCTATGCTGGGAATTTGGCTGGCGCTTATAGGTCTTGTGCTGGTAACCATAGCTGGTGCGCGTTCATAATTATGACAGTCACATCATGTCCAGAAGGTCACATTTCCCAGCTCTCTTCCCTATCCTCTGATTCAGACGTTATTTCTACCTCTTGAAGATGTTTGCTGAGCCTTACCCCTACCCGTGTGTGTGTGTGTGTGTGTGTGTGTGTGTGTGTGTGTGTGTGTGTGTCGGGAGAGATAATGAAGACTTCCTGTGTACCACTGAGTATTCTTAGCCCTCTGACCAGGCATGGATCTTTCCATTGAACTGCTGCCCACGGTAAACGAAGCTTCTCTAATGTCAAGAGCAGCCCAAGTCTATGGGTATATCCATACATATTTGAAGGCAGTTTGACAGCATCCGTTTAGGATCTACCCTAGAACTTGTGACCTCCCCAACCACGGGCTTTTGACCAGGATTGCTGCACCAGACATGAAATTGCTCCCTGTGGAGCAGTCTTCAAATCCCTCCAAAGAGTGGTTAGTTGTCCTGCAACAGCTGTACCCCTATTGCATCAGTAGACACTTCTGCTTGGCAGGTTAGTATTGCAGCATGCACAGGGCCCAGCTCTGGGTAAGACGATTGATCCAGCTTAATGGGGATGTTAGTGCCATTTAGAGTAAGAGCTACTATCAAGAATAGCTTAAGGATGAATTAGGGAAGCAGAGGGTGGGGAGGGTGATTGCATCCTCCAGGGAGGAGAAGCCTTTACAGGGGCTGCTTCAAGGGTGAGAGCAATGGCTTTCAAGACAGACGAACTAAAGGGAGGAGGCCGAGAGCAAAGGGAGCCTGGAAGCCACAGGAAAGAGGCCTGAGAACATCACACCCAGTCTTTGCTGAGGCCCATGGCGGTGTGGATTTGGTAGTGCAGGCAGCAAAGGCCTGAACTATTTAGGGTTTCATTTTAGAAGAATCTCAATAACCGTGAGGAGGCTGAAGTGTAGGTTATTTGTGTCTTCTTAAAATAGTGCTTGTATAAGAGAAAAGGATCCATTTTTAACTTCACTTTTTTTCTTCTTCGTTATGTTTAAAAGAACTTTCAAGTATGTGTTTTTATTTAACCCTTTGTTATCTTAAGCAGAACTTTACAAAAATCCCAGTACACGTGCTCACTTGGGCGGCAGGAGCACTAAAACTGTAACGATACAAAGAAGATTAGCCTGGCTCTGTGCGAGGAGGACATGCAAATTCGTGATGTCTTCCTTATTGTTGCTAGTCCCACCCAAGGAAACAGTCCAGACATGCAACTGTTGAAGAGAGTCCTTAAGAATTGTGATAGCGATGCTGAAGAGTAGCTGACCACAGTTGATGGCTTCTAGTAGGGGTGTGGGGAAGGACTCAGTTTTCTTCGAGGGCCTGGCCAATGGAGTTTGACCATGCTCCAGTGAGTATGTGGGCAACACAAATTGGATTTGGTGTTTTTGGTTTTCTTTCTTTCTTTTTTTTTTTTTGGTTGGGGCGTGGGGAGCACAAGGGTGGGATGGTGGACCTGGGAGGAGTGGGAAGCAAGTGTGATTGATTGGGGTCCATTGTATGAAATTCCAAATAATTAATTAAAAATATTGTGTTGGGGGAGAAATCCTGATACATGCACTGATGTCGTTTGAATTTCCCAATGGTTTGTTCTTAGACTAAGTTAGATTTTTATCATGGACTTAACATTGTCTGCACCTGAGGATTCTAGAATGCTGTCTCAAGCGACTTGAGATGCCTCAGCAAGGCGGTACTTCCTCATCCCCTTCCTAGCCTCACCCTTGGGCAGTAACTGAAGGATTTCCCTACCTCTCGCCTCAGTGTCTTGGAGTAGACTGTATCAGAGGGGCATGGCTGTTCTGTATGCATGTGGGAGAAACAGCAACTATCTGAGGAGGCCAGATTGATAGTAACTAATCCGATGCCGCAGGACATCGTGGCTGAGGCCTGCTTTCATGTGGCTCCACAGTGGTCCTTGTCTGGTCTGAAAGGCAGCCTTGTGGTAGGCGCCGTTGGTGAGTGTCTAGACTTGGACTGGAGAGAGGTGGCCCTTGACCCTCAGTGTGCCTTTGTTCTCTGTGCCATCACTGATTTTGTTCAAAGACACCACACTCCCCTCTTAAATAATATTTTGTCCCTATTCCAAGGGCTTTGGGGGTCTATTAGAGAGTTTTATACTTTTTTCCTTTAAAAAGTATTTTTTATTTTCAATAAGTAAAAAAAAAAAAAGTTTACCTCCTTAATGCTTATAAATACACATTTCAATGGTGTTTGGTATAGTTACATTGCCTAGCAATGTGATCTTTATTTGGTTATTTGGCAGCTTCACACATGTACATAATGTGTCTGGTTCCTCTCTCTTCCTAATCCGTTCTTATCTTCTCCCACTCCACCAAAGTCCCCCCCCCCCCCAATTCCTGACTTGAGTTTTGTTGCGTGACTCATGTTTAATCAGAACCCTCTGTGTGGCTGTTGGATAACTTGAGGTTATCCTTTGGAGCCATTATCGGGGGTATACAACTAGAAGGCAGTAATTCTCCTCTTGCCCTGAATTTGTCCGTAAGTTAAGCAGTGAGGGGTAGGACCCCCCCACCCCAGAACCCCTCCTCTATTTTTGCACAAGGCAGTCTTTGTGTTCATGTACCTGTACTTTAGACTCCTTTCAGATCAGAGAGTTTTTAATGTATTGAAATAAGCTCAACAAAATCGATTTTCTTCACCAAAGTGACAGCAGTATTTTTCATGTTATTTCTAGATAAGCCACAAAGCATTTATTTTTGTGCGTTTTGCCTTTAAACCAAGACAAGGCTCTAGCTCCTGTCATGAGCCAAGAAGAAAATGCACAAGCCAGTGGGCTGCGTGAATGCTGACAGGTGGCTATTGGTGAAATTATTAAGGCCACTCCACATAGTCAAAAGGGAGGTTTATTTTGTGGGGTAGCTTACAAATGAAGGGATAGGTTACAGGGTCTGGGAAAGGTATGGCGCAGTCTGGCAGTGTTCTCTGGAGAATTCTGCTTGGTCTACCTCCAGCATCCAAGGTCCTGGAACCAAGCGAGCTGGCACATCTGGATCTCGGGTCTTCAGGGTCCTCTCTCAGCCCTGCCTTGTAGGTGTGACCATTACCGAAGTCTCAATGGGGGTTGGAATGGCTACCCACTACAGGTGACCATGAAGTCAAACAAGATGTATCCACTGAAAAGCTTAGGAACCAGACAAACAGCTCAGCTGCAGGCCACGTTTCTCATTTTAACCATACATGGGGAGTTAAGATTTTGTTTAAGAATAACTGACTCTTTAATCACCCATTGGAGCTTTCATAAATGTGGTCATTGATACTCCCTTCCCATGGTCTTAGTCAGTGTTCTATTACTATGAAAGGACATCATGACCATGGCAACTCTTATAAAAGAAAACATTTAATTGGGGCTGGCTTACAGTTTCAGAGGCTTAGTCCTTTATCATCATGGCGGAGAGCATGGTGGTGAGCATGGCAGCAGGCAGGCATGGGCCTAGAGAATAGCTGAGAGCTATAACCTGGGCCACCAGCAGAGAGAGAGAACCATTGGACCTGGCATGGGCTTTTGAAGCCGTACAGCCCACCCCTAGTGACACACTTCCTCCAACAAGGGCACACTTTACAAACCTTATAATCCTTTTAAATAAAGCCACTCCCAGATGACTAAGCATTCAATTATGGTGGCCTATACACCTGTTTGCTAACCGGAGGCTCCCAAAGATAAGAACATTCACAGTCAGGTGCCATGGCAACCGAATGTAAAGAGCATTCCATGGTCAGGTAGCCTAGCAACAGAACAAATGGCCCCTGACCAGTCACCTTAGCAGACTTCCTGCAGTTGCATGGCCTGCACGTCTCCCACGTACTGCACGCCTTCCACGTCCCTTCCACTTCCTGCCTTCCTGCCCCTTCCCCTCTTATGCTATATAAGCCATGCGGAGGAAAATAAAGTTTGGCAGCTTGATCAGAATACTGTCTTGCTGTCCGTCTCTTCGTGTCGTCCTGTCCTTTCATTCGCTCCCACAGGTGGGTGGCCCTGTTGACACCCCGCTGGCCGGGGCAACAAGTATATACTTTCTGAAGCTCCAAGCCATGAAACCGAATAGATTAAGATTGGAAACTATTGTTTGGCTGTTAGAAGTTATTAAGGCATAAGTAAGATCTTCCATAGTCTCAGGCTAAAATAAGCATATTATCAAGATGGTTCCACCTGGCCAATTACTGTGTGAAGTAAGCTAGGAGGAATAGGAAACACGGTGAAAATGTTATGTTTCTGTATGTGCGTGTGAGTTTGTGTGTATGTGTGAGTACAGGCGTGTGAAGGTCAGAGGTCAGTGCCAGGTGTCTTCCTCAGCTGCTGTCCATCTTGGTTTTTGAGACAGAGTTTCTCATTGAACCTGGAACTTGCTGATTGGCTAGGCTGGCTGGCCAATGAGCCCCAAGGATCGCTCCGTCTTGGCCTCTCCAGCTGCATTGAGGTCAGTTCTCTCTCCAGTAAAGCTTCAGTTCAAAGGTGGGGGAGAGGAGAGCCTTGTGCTCTCAAGGATCCAGTAGAAGAGAGGGCCCTGGGATTCAGTCACAAGGTAGACTCCTCCGAGGACTCGATCATAAAGGCAGATGTAGGTCATGGAAGATGTGCCCTCAGTGTGAACTTGGTACAGAGGCTCCTGGGTCACAATACTTCAGCCTTGGTGCCTCACCAGTACCCTCTGTGGTTGGTGATGACCTGGGATTCTGCCTCTACTATGGAGTCTCTCCCAGAGGAGCTGTCACAATCAGTGTGAAGAAGGACCTGTTCACGACTAGTGACCATTTCTCCTTTTAGCAGAAGGAACATGTGCTGTTTGGTTGACTGGAAGGAGAAGCTAGGACGTGGAAGAAGGCAGAGCAGGTGGGAGAATGAGAGGGACGTGTGCCGTGTGGTGTCTGTCATATGAGTTGTTACATCTCATCATGTGGCCTAAGGAGTGAGAGTCTCTTCATAATTTATAGCGTTTTATCCAGGTCCTGGGAGAGCTTTTGAGATGAGCTGTCTTACTTGTACGACTCAAGGAAGGTGCCAAAATGTGGGCTGGTCGGATCTGTTAGGATGGTAACCCTGGTGGATCGTCCCCACTGTATCTGGTCTTGCTGTGTTGGCTCCAGGAGTGGGTCAGAGCTGTTCCTGGGAGGTCTTGACTAAAGAGGGAAGTCATGGTTTTCACTGAAGTGTGTTAGCCTTTCCATCGCACTCCTCACTGGATGTAAGGATGGATCTTTGAGCTGTGCTTCTCCAAAGCCTACCCACCCCCACCCCCCACCCCGCTTCCACCACCCCGGCTTACCACCATGTTCTCACCAGTTTTCTGCATTTAGCTGTATAAGATGAAGTCTCCTGGGCTTGGCTGTCCAGCATGCCCAGTAGAAGCTACTCTCCTGCCTGAAACATTTCACCAGCTCTTTGTACTTACAGTAAAAGGCGAGTTCCTCCTCGTGGCTGGCAGATTCTGATTCATCTCTTGCAACTTAATGTCTTGATACTTTCCATCCACTCCAGCAGTTATTTGCCTTGACAGTGGCTGGTGAACACTTACTTACCTTTTCCAGGAAGCTCTTAGAGTTCATGCCTGGAAAATACTCTCTGAACTTAATAGCACAATGAAATCATCATCATAATAATACTTGGTGCCACTTACTGAGATTTTCTGTAGACCAAATACTGTTCTAAGTGCCCTCCAGACTCATTGTACCATGAACTTCGAAGCAATAAGCTTATAAAGTTGCTATTCTGGCCTTCTGTTTTTGGATAGGAAATGTGGCCATAGAGAAGTGGAGTGTCCTAGATTCATGTTGTTAATGTGTTGTAGAGCCTGGCTTGAAGTCTGTCTGATTCTAGACCTGTTCTCCGGTACTGAAGTTTCAGAAGTATTTTGTTACCATTGAATTGCAGAGATTTCCCGGTGGACACTCTCAGAACACACTGCAAAGTGAACCCGAAAATCAAAGTAAACATCAACATGACCTCAGTATCTTCCGAGCAAGAAACTTCTCTCAGATTTTCTAGCTTATTGATAATAGAAGGCATTATTATTAAAGTTACAAATGAACTCTGATATCACACAAGGTTCATCTCAGCCATTCATGCAGGCCCCATTAGCATGTGGGAGGTTAATGTCCTGGGCATTTGAGATACCCCCATGGCAGTCTAGTGGGACACATTTTAACTTTGGTTTTCCGTACTGTTTTTGCCTTCGAGGCTCACTGTAGCATTATTATTCTTGCATTGAATTCAGAATAAGTGTGAGCCATCCCGGACCCCTCTTAAAGACAGTATTATGTTGTGTCTCCTGAGGACAGTCTTATAGATAGGCTTTGGAGTAGTCTGCCTCTCTCTTTCCTTTCTCTTTTTCTTCCAATTAAAATGAAACATTAAATTTTTACTACATACAATAAACTCAGGGACTTCGTATTTCAATACAGATTGTAAAATAAGTAAATTACATTGTGGAAATATTTTGTGGGGAAGCACAGAGAATGAGAACATATTGTAGTATTGAACAGGAAGCCACTGAGATCAAGGTTTGAAGGAAGCTGGACCTGGTAGTGTGCCCTTGTAATCCCAGTCAGTGTTGGGGAGGAAGAGACAGGAGAACCTTTGGGGCTCAGTGGTTAGCCAGGTTTGTCTCTCTGGTGTGCTCCAGGCCAGTGAGAAACCCCATCTTTTAAAGGTAGATGGTGCCTGAGGAATGACATCCACAAATATCATTTGGCCTCTGCATGCGTGCACATATGTGCGTGCATGCATCAAAGACTTGTATCGGGACGAAAATGAACATCCTCCCCTGGCCCGAAGACTTGAAGTGTGAGAGTTAACTAAATGGCTCTCTGAGGGAAGAGCAGGACAGACCCAGACAGTAACCAGTACCCAGGCCTGAGCCATGCTTTTCCAGTTAAAAGCGGAAAGGGTAATTGTGGACAGAAGGGTCCAAGAGAGTCAAAGACTAGGTGGGATCTGAGACTTGGAGGATTTTGCTGGAGACAGTGGGAGTGAACTGACATTCTATAAAGTGCTCAGCAGAATCCAGTCCAGAGTCACAGAGGCCCTCCTACCTCTCCAGACACATCTCCTCTGTCTCCCTTGGAAACACTTCTAGATATTTGCTCCAGCATGCCCTCTGAAGAGTCCCCAGGTGTCTATCCTGTCTTGAGTCTGTGCCAATCTGCTTTCTGTTGCTGGGACAAAATATGTGGGGAGAGTAATTGAAAGAGAAGGTTTTCTTTCTTTTGGTTCACAGTTCTAGAAGCTTCAGTCTGTGGTCATTTGGCTCTATTACTTGTGGCCTGTGGTAAAATGGAGGATTGTGGGAAGGAACACATGGCTGAGCCAAGCTGCTCACCTCAAGGTACCAGGGTGTGGGGACATGGAGATTGAGAGAGGTTGGGGACCAAATGTATCCATTTGCTGTTCTCCCCGCTCCCCACACCCCCAGTAAATGACCCAGTTCTTTCAGTTAAGCCCCACCCTTCCATCTCCTAATGGCTCAGCAATAGATCGATGGATTAGTGAAGTCCAAGCCCTCATGACTGACCTCTGCCTCTAAACATGGACACATTGGTGACTAGGCCTTTAACTTGTGAGCCTCTCAGGGGCACTTCGGATCCAAACCCCTCTACCTTTGTGTACCTCAACTATGCTTTTTGTTGTTGTTGTTGTTGCGTGAAGGCCCTTCGTGGAGGCTGCCTCAGGGAGCCCTTCCTTGACTCCTACTTAGCCTGGCTGGCTGAAATATTCTCTCCTTTCTGGGCTACCACACATAGTTCTTTGTGTATGTGTTTGCTGTAATAACTAACATCTAACAGCATCTGTTGTTTCTCACACTAGCCTGTCCATTGTATCCTGCTAACATCCCCTTTGTACAGATGAATATGCAGATGTTAATAACTTGCCTAAGTTCGTCAGTTACTTCTGCTGAAGCTGGGAATTACACATGGGTCTGGCTTCAGAGACCTGCATGTGACCCGCCACCTCTAACATTCTCACCCTATATAGGCTGTGCGGAAGTCACACCCATTGTAGATGTTAGTTTGTGTGTGTGAGCCTTTCATCCTGTCTATGGATGCTTTTGTTAATTAAATTTGTTTGTTGACAATTTCATGCATGAGTTTTGATTATCCTCACCCCTGCCTTTTATCTCCTCCTTCACCCCAGCCCCACCCCTATCTCTTTCTCACATTCATGTCTTTTTGTTCTGTGACCCACTGAGTTTAACCAGGGCTTTCTGTGCAGCCTTGGGTTTGGGACTGTCCAGGGGAGCCTGGTGGATTCACTAGTGAGTGCACAGCTGAAGACAGTGACTCTCTGTCTCCCACAATCCATCAGTGGCCGATTCCACCTGCACATTCTTTGGGAACCATGTGAAATTCACTTTTACTTTCTGGTACTTTATGTACATTCTCTTGATTGGCTTGTGATGTGAACAAAACATTTTCTCTTGGCATTTGTAAGATGTCCGCCACGGTGTTCGGAATTGGTTCTGAATGGGATTTGGTTCTGGGTTGGGTTTTCACCCTGTCATTGTGCTCTGCTTTGTCCCCAGACCAGCATTAAAGAAGGACAGCTGCTGAAGCAAACCAGCTCCTTCCAAAGGTGGAAAAAGAGATACTTCAAACTTCGAGGCCGTACGCTTTATTACGCAAAAGACTCAAAGGTAACTCCACAAGACTGATCCCAAGCACTCTATGTCATGACTAGATCTAAACCTAGATCCAAGCTGCGTTTGTCTTGGATGCTCATTACAGCTTAGCTGTCCTCATGTGGATTTATTATAATTGTGGTCATCTTGCACTCCACCTCAAGGGGGAGCTATCGAGTCATAGGGGCAGCTAGCCTAATAGGTTTTGATTTTTTTTTCTTCTAATTAAAATAAGTTATAAATAACTTAGAATAAATTCAAAAGTTTGGGGTTCCTCTTTTTTCCCTTTTAAATCTTTTTCTGACTATAAGAAAGTGATTTAGCTCAGTGGTAGAGCGCTTGCCTAGCAAGCGCAAGGCCCTGGGTTCAATCCTCAGCTCAAAAAAAAAAGAAAAGAAAGTGAGAGGTTGTTATAGCTGTTAGAAATGTAAGTTCATAGCCCAACTCATGCAAAAGCCCACAGTGTGCCTGTGGCTCTCATGTGCTACTGAGAGAAGTCTTAAGACAACATACATGCTGAGTGCTTTCACAATCCTGGGCACAAGTAATCTCTTCATTATGGTAGCAATTAAGAGTAAAAAAAAAAAATCACATTGTAATAAAATTGAGACTTAAAGTAATTTTTATGTAACAATGGCATGAGATAATAATGTAGTTTGGGAAGAAGATTCCATATTAAAACTGATATTTTAATGTTGCCCAAAAACAAAACATTAGAATGCCAGAGGAATAATCATTTCCATTTTTAAAAGTGCATGTTCCTGATATAATCAGTAGGGTCATTAGCAGAAGCTGAGAAAGCAACCAGTCCGCAAACCTAATTCTTGGTTTGTGGAACAGCAGTCGAAGAAATAACTGAATGCCCAGGTTAAAGTAATAACAAAATCCAGTAATCTTATTTTAAAAGCCTAATGTTGACTGTTGTTCCCTGCTGCGGCTCCATGGTGTCTTTGCACATTCCTCTGTAGAAACATTGACCTCTTGATTACCTGTGACTTTGGCTCTGTGCCCCGTTAAGGTACCTCTTGAATAGTCCCATGTCTGAGGTGACGGATTTGTTTTCTGCAGAGAAAACTGTTGGTGACTTTCCATAGCATTTCCCAGGGACTCCAGTCCTCCATGTTTAAGAGTCTATTTTGAACTGCAGTGAGCTTTTCATGTACTGGCCGCATTGTACGCCCTTTCCAGTTTGGGAGCAAGTCTAGCTGAATTAAACTAATAACGTTATAGTAAACGTAATGTAACCCCCTTAGTATAACTCTCTGGTTGGGAGAGTGGAAGCTATCAGGAAGGGGAGACATGTCTCTCCGCAGCCGTAGAGGTGAACTCCACTTGTGTGGGAAGTTCACTGGCTTGAAGGCTGAGCAATGACCAGCTCACTAAAAATGGGAAATGCATGCATGTATTCACATTTCCTAATGCCTAATTTGTTCTTTGAAAGAAGTCCCATATATTTTTTTTTTTTTCTGGAGCTTTCATCACTGACAGGTTTCGATTAAAATAATGTTTAAGAGCGTGAGAGAAACATGGTCTTCTGTTTGCAGAACACGGTCACCATCTTATTTGGACACTTTTTGATAGACAAGGACAATAAGGTCCAAAGCATTCGGTCCAGATCAGCGTGATCTGAGCAAGGGCTAGTTCTCAGTCTCCACTCAACAAACCTGTGGGCAACAATACCTTTGACTGCCCGCAGTGTTGCCTCAGGCTTTAGAGTATGAGAGGGTGAGTGTGTGTGTGTGTGTGTGTGTGTGTTGGTTCTTCAGCTGGTTCTTCTAACCATAGGAGATAGGCTTCCAGAAGACAGCGGTCAGTTGTGTAGGGTGGCCATGTTGAATGGACTCATTCTTGTGTAGCATCCCTAAGTTGGCGTTCATTTTTGATTCCTAATTCTTGACATCACTTTCATCGACGTGGGCTGAGAGTGAAAATGTATTGAAGAGCTGGCTCTCTACATAATGTGTTTGTGTTCTTGTTTATCAACAGTCCTTGATATTTGATGAAGTTGACCTCTCAGATGCCAGTGTCGCTGAAGCAAGTACGAAAAATGTCAACAACAGCTTCACGGTATGCTTATGTTCTCTGTTCCAGGGCTGTGGGGTGGCAATTCTTAAGCATGTGCAGACGCTTAGTTCAGTCCTTAACTGACACAATTAACTAATCAATATGTTTTACATTCCAACAACAAATGTATGATCAGTTATTGGCCCAGTAACCTTGGGTCTAAATGTGTTTTTCAAATATATATTTTTGAATATGTACATTTAAATATATTCGTACCCCCCCTCTTACAGACAGACAGACAGACACACACACAGACACACACACACACACACACACACACACACGCTCATACCTGAAATCCTAGGAGGCTGAGGCAGGAAGATTGCCATGAATTCCAGGGCAACCCTGGGCTACACAGTGAAACTGTTTTAAACAAAAAAATGAACAAACAAACAAACAAGGATTGTTTTCCTTTTCACTTTTATTTTTGTTGTTGTTTTGGTTTGGTTTTTGAGATAGGGTTTCTCTACGTAGCTCTCTGGATGTCCTAGACCTTGCTCTGTAGACCAGGCTGGCCTTGACTCAGAGATCCACCTGCTTCTGCCTCCTGAGTACTGGGATTAAAGGCATGCACCACCACTGCCCAGCTCCTTTTCACTTTTTAATTTTTGTGTTTTTAAAGTTTGTACTTCCTTTAAATTAATCATTCACTTAATTCTATTGCTCTTAAGCATTCAAAACCTTTGTTAATGATCTTCAGTCTTAGAAAACAACATTCCTCCTGGTATCTTCAGTTCGGCTGCTGTTCATTCAGGCAGCTACTGTAGCTCAGGCTTCCAGTTCTCTCCATTTAGGTAATTCATCAGGGAACTTTTAAAGAGGGCCCTTCTGTTCCAGCCTCTGTTCTAATCAAAGTTGCATTGCTTAAAGGAATAGCTTGTTCACCATCACCTGCAAACTGCATCTCCACTCAAACAAAAAGATCTTGTGTGATGCCTCTCAGTGTCCAGATGTTGACCTTCTCCACCCTGCAGCCCAGCACGCTCTGCCCCAGCTTTCCTGTTCCCCCTGACTGATGTCCTTCTACCTGTGCTTGCTGAAATCTTACCTCCCCCCATTCCTCTGCTTCTTTCATTTACAAAATCAAAAAATAAATTGACTTCCCATTATATCACTGGCGTTTATGATAAGCAGGGAAATGCCGCAAAGGAGATGCAGATATCTATATCTATATCCATTTGCATATGTAAATCTCCCTCTAGCTCTTCCTTAGTTCAGGGAGCTCTGGTGGCTCTTCCTGGGGTGGCACACTCCTTAGCTCCCCTGTGATGCATTGCTTTTGCTCAGTCACACCTACCCACACTTCCAGCCCTCACACCCGGAAGTCGCCACCACTGACACCAGTGTCTGTCCCTTGGGTGCACAGAGCATGGGAGACAGCCAGGTAAGCAAACAGAGAGGACCGTGACAGAGGTGAGCTCCGGTGTGGAGATGAGTGGGGAGAGGAAGCGGATGAATTCAAATGTAGTCTTATTGATTTATGGGCATGTGGGATAATTCATAGTGTAAACAGTGCTTTGCCGCTCCTTCTCCCCGGGGAGAGTTTAGTTTGAGAAGAGGAAAGCCAAGAATAGAATCCTGGGAAAATGTTAAAATGTAAGGTTTGACCAGAGGGACTAAGCAAGAGCATTCTTACATGAAGAAGTAGAATCACCAGGCGGTGATGTCATAGGAACCCCAGTCAAAGAGTCTCAAGATGGAAGTTGCTAGACATCAGGTGCTGTGGCCAGAGGGCAAGTCCAGCAGGCGCCGAGAAGGTGACTTGGGTTTGTGAACTTGGGGTTCGTACGGTCACGTGGCTGCGAGTGGTTTCCCGGGTGGATCGGCTTGCGTTAGGCTGCACTGTTAACTCGGAGTGAGTCAATGGGCTCTTTCCTGAGGCTTGGCTGGTGGGAGCACAGGCAGACAGGGAGCGTTTGGGTAATGACAGCATTATGGTTTGGTGGTTCTTTTTCACTTTGCTTTTGAGTGTGTTTGTGTGAGGAATGGAAAGAGCTACTAAGATGAGGCAAGATTGCTGAGTGAGCCAATGGATGGAAGAACCAGAGCACAGTAGAGCGCAGAGCCGAGATGGAGGCAGGGGTGGGCAGCAGGCATGTGTATTTCAAGCGCCAATAGTACCATTTTCTCAGTGAAACCGAAGAGCAGGTTGTGAGGCTGAGTAGGAGCTTGGGAAGGCTTAGAATAGCTTCTGTGGAGAGACGGTGTGGAAGCCATCAGGGACCTGTAAACTGTGTCCACTAAAGACTGGCTTGTCATGTCCACACAATCTGTGCTTATAGAATAGTCTTTAAGTTAATAGGAAGCAAAGAAGTAGATTGATCCAGAGCGGTGGTTTATAAGGCCTTTGGGCAGAGGGATAAAGGTAATGCTGGATGCTTGAAACATCAGCAGCTTATAGCTTCGCCTCCTCTCTATGCTCAGTGCTGGAGGATAAAACAGCAGAAAGGCAGAAATAGCCTTGCTTTCATCTAAGCAGGCTCCGATGAACACGAGGAACCTTGGGGCTTCCAAGCCTGAGATGTTGCTGATTATTCAGTCCTCCAAGTGAGGGTGGGCTAGGTAAGACAGAAAGATCCTTGCTAGTTGTACTAGCCACTTGCCTTCCTCTGGGAGTGAACAAGTGTGTGTGTGTGTGTGTGTGTGTGTGTGTGTGTGTGTGTGTGTGTGTGTGTGTCTAGAGTTAATCTGAAGGAGGGTCCCAAAGTTTCAGTGTAAGGGTTAGAATAATCTCAGGTGGGGGAAAGGAGCTTAGGGCAGATACAGGCAAAGGAAATGGAAAAGCCTAGGGTTTGGCGAGATCATGCGAGTCACTTGTGCCTTGCCCTCCAGCTGCATTTGTTCACCCCTGTTGTAAAGAGAACTTGCCATAGGTGAGTCTGTATTTTTATCATGACTCCCAGAGGACAGGGACTGTGTCTCTCTTTGCACTTCATAGCACCTTACTCCTAAGTGTTCATTGCTTTTGATACACAAAAGATCAAAGTGTCTGTCAGCATGAGAAGACTTGGTGCCTTGGCTATGTCATCAACCAGCTGGTCTTTCTGAAGTTTGTTAGACTAGTGATGTAGAGGCTGAAAAGGTGGGCTGCTTTGCAGAGTAGTACAGTAGAAAGTTCTGCTACTTGGTAGAACTTTCCACAGCATAAAATGGAGCAAAAGGCATGTTTTCAAGGGGTAATTGGCAATCCTCCTCTTTAAATATTTAAATATCCTGCCTCCCTAGATCATCTTGATGGCTACTGACACCGCTCTCTTAGCTGGTTGGTGTCAGAGGTTAATGGTGCAGTGTGATGGGATTGCGGTTGGAGACCAGGAGTGGCCAAAGTTTGGTCTTCCTGAAGTTCCCTAAGGGTAATATATTGACAAGAAGTGGTGGTGCATGGACAGTCTATGAATAGTTGATGAGAAATGGAAAACATACGCTTTGCTTGAAAATGAATGCTCGCCTCTGCTAAGATGGCTTCTATAGTGAGTGTCCTGCAGTGCAGGGTCGCTGCTAGCCTATGCTGAAAGCAGCTCAGGCTCACCTCTGCATTCAGTGTCTGAGTCCCACTGAGGCACATGGGCACCAACACAGTGGAGCCACAGGATTGTGAGCGTGGCTTGAGACTTGAGTATACTGGACACAGTGTCTTACATAGTGTCCTGTTCCATGTCTTCCTTTCATATCCGTGTAACTAACTTATGTGTAAATTAGGTTGGTGCTTTCTAGTTAGTTATTTCTAGTGTAAATTCTGCCATGATGAGCAGAGCTTAGGAGTTTAGGTTCTGAAGTCAAACATCCTGGCTCGGCCCTGTTATGTGGCCTTCGCCATATGAGTTAACCCCTTGAAAGAGATCTGCAGTGGTGGAGTGCCTGCTCCCTAGGGCTCTCAATATCAAATGAATGTGATGACGTATAAAATACCTGGGGCAGTGAGGAGCACATGCAGTTTAGTAGGTGGTAGTGCCTGTTATCATGAATGTAGTGCCCATCTTTTCCTCTCACGATTGGCAGTATATGGCCAATTTCTGAAAGTTTGGGAATTTGAAGGCTAGGTAGATGAATTACATCTTGAGGAAACATACCATCCTATATTTCTTTGAGAAGTATCTGGAAGATCTATGTCTACTATTCATCCCATGTTAGGGAGCATGATTGAGAAAAGCACTCCATCAGCCATGAGATGGTGGTCACAGATGGTTAGGTCATGATCTTTACAAACAAAGGGCTTTGAGGTGATTTCAACATTACCCCAACCACAGCTTTCAGAGCGGTTCAGATGAGTCTTTTTAAAGTTTAATGCAGGTTAAGATAAACTTCAGACAAATGAATCACCATTTTAAAGAAGCTGTATTGGTATTTAAATCTTCGTAGATAACTGGCCAGGCCCAGTTGAAGGCTGAGGCAGAAGGCTCAAATTCAAGGCTGATTAAACGGGGCAACTTAGTAGGACCTTGTCTCCCAGTATAATATAAAATAAAAGTGGCGGGTAGGCTGTCTGTCTGTGAGAGAACTCTGATGGAGGATGTAGGGGCCCGAGGACCAGTCCCCAGCATTGGGAGAAGGTAGCAAAAAATAGCAGAAAGCAGCATGGAGTTTGTGGGGTGCTTAGAGGGCATGCAAAGATTTCATGGTTCATTTAGCCATCCTTAGCATTTTTCAGTGCTCACTGAGCTGTGTGTGGAGTTCCTCTGTTGGTGCATGTGCACAGGGTTCCTTGCTGGGTCAAATGCAGGCACCATGTGAGCGGAAGCTCTTATGTCTAGATCTGAAAGAGTGTTGGAGTGGAGAGCTTTTACTGCGGGGGTACTTGCTCAAGCAGGTATGCTGGAAGCTGCTTTAGCACCTACGTCCTCTTGCTTTAGAGTCACCTGGGAGACACACCTTTCTCGGTATGAGGGCATTAACAGAGAGAGGTTTAACTAGGAAGGGGAAGATGTGCTATATATATATATGGGTGGTGTCATCCGCTAGGCTAGGAGCCTAGACTGGACAAGAGAAGATAGCCTAAAGAGTGCAAGCATCTCCTTTTTCCACCTCCTGGTCTGAGGAGATGGGGGAGGCTTACCGCTCTATTCCTGCACCCATGGAGCTGACTGTGCATGGCTGTCTTGCCCAGCCTGCTGTGGTGGAGTTCTCTTCTGGAACTATGAGCTCACACAAGTTCTTCCTCCCTTCAGTTGCTTCTTGTGAAGTATTTGGTCACAGTGGCCAGAAAAGACACCAGTATGGCATTTGATTATAATTCTGGCAGGAGAGTTCACAGTGTTTGCATTCAGAGAAACCAGGAAGCCAAGAGGACATACCGTGGTGGGCCTTACAACCCCAGGAATTCTGCATCCATGCTATCTTTGACTCCACAGCCTGGGTTTGATGGGAAGGAAAGATGTCCCTGGCAGTTTGTTTCTGTAGTAGTCGGTTTCTGTTTATTCTGCTTCCCCTTGGCTTCCTGTCACTTGACAAAGTTCAGCTTGTTTCTCTGAAGAGGGGTAGCACATCCTTTGAACCCAAGAAAGCGTCAGTTTGCTTTCATCCAGTAATGTCTCAATATTTAATTCCTAAGGAAATGACCGAAACTTGCCTTTTCCCCATGTGACTTGTGACAAGCATGTCATGTAAAGGGTACATAGATAATCACCTGAACGAATGATCCCTTAGCTAAGCAAGTTACCTACCCTAGTTACTAATACCGATTCTTGTTCTAAACACTCTATACCTGATATCTCACTTAAATTTTGATACCAACCCAGTGAGACAAGACAGTTGTTATTGCTTTTAGATAGACAAGGAAGCAGAGAAGCAAGCCTCTGAAACTGGAACCCATGTCAGGTATGTATGTAGCCTTAGTCTGCACTCTTGACTACTCTGCTGTTCTGTCTCTGAATCTGGCCTTTTAAATAGATGTGACTGTGATCGTGATCCTCTGATGGCCCCCGTGTTCAGCTGTCTTTTCTACATCAAGTCAGTGAGAATCTTAGGCTTCACTACCAGACACATAGCAAACACATGCTGGTTACACTCCAAATCTCGTATATTACAGTACATTCGGGGATACTGGATATTAAAGAGAAATGTTGACTAAAAGAATCCTGAGATTGAATGGCATCTTTTTTTTTTTCTTCCCAATTAAAGAAGTATGGGAATATGGGCTATCAGTATGAGCCCAGCAGGTTAAGGATCTTGTCACACAAGCTGGGTTGAATCCCTAGAACCCACATAAAGGTGGAAGGAGAGGACTGACTCCACAGAGATGTCCTCTAAACCCCATACATATGCATCCTAATGATGATATGATGGTATTTTTAAAGTTTTTGGAATATTTGCAGAATTATTACATAGAAGAGGCAGTGATAGGTTTGTGTGGCTGAATTCACAGGGTTGATTTCAACTCAACATAAAAGAACTTTCTAACTAGAATCATGTAATAGAACAGGCCACTTGTGAGGTAATGACCTTGCCCATTGTTGGAAACCTTCAACCATCTTCTTCCCTTGTAGCTGGCAGGGGCTGTGAGAGCCTTCGGGACAGGCCCAGGTTCAGAGCTGACATGAACTCAAGGTTGGAAGACCAAGAGCTGTGTAAATGTGGGGCTTTCATTGGTTTGGGATAGTCAAGGAAGCATGGACGGGAATGACCGACTTCACGGTGGCCTCAACCCTTCCCATGTGCGGTATATGATACCACTCAGCAAGAATCAGTGACCTTCCAAGAGGGCTTGGAGGGGTCAGTGACCTGGTGTCAGTGTGTAGGAGCAGTGAGATGTGCTGATGGAAACAGAAATGTCCTTCCAGCTTTAAGTTCTGTGTCTTCACTGATTCCCCAATGTTAATTTGACAAATAGCCTGGGTTTGTCAAATGAATGATATTTATGAAGTTACTTTTTTCTTTGGGTAAGCAGAAGCTTTTCATGTTTAAGCACAGGCACAGAATTTTCCCATTTTCCTCCATGATGTTTGGTTTTTCATGTCTCCATAAATATTTGCAGCTTTATGAAATTTTTACATTATATGCAGTGACTCAGACTATTTTTAAACCAGTAAGTCTTACAGACATGATTCTTGCCTCTTATGAATCATTGTAGTGGTCTCAACTTTGATTACATAAACATGTAGGAACCTAATAGTAGCCAGTCTAATTATTTTATGTCTATGTTGATTCAAAAATTTTATAGTACTTTAAAATGGCTCTATGTTAACATACTACTTAGAGGCTGAGGCAGGAGGATTGCTATGAATTTGAGGTCAGTCTAGGCTACATAGTAATTTCCAAGCCAGCCTTCCTTTTCTTCCGAAAAACAAACAAACAAACAAACAAACAAACAAAAAACCACTTCTTATTACTGGGCCCATTGCCAGGGATTTATGAAGCTGGAGTCCTAGGTGGCCTTTAGTCTGAGGCATTTTGTGCAAGACCAATAGAGAATTTCTGTCAGGGTGAGGACTGACCTCCCCAGTGTTTCTGCCATATTGTAGTGCCCAGTGAATGGCAGCCTGCCACACTGGGCCTTGGGACAAATGAAGAATTTGTACTTTTGATAGATGTTTCATGTACAAGGCTCTTCACAGGTTCCAAATACATGGTCCTAAGCTGATTACATCACTGTCACCCTGGCCCCTAGTTGTCCCTTGTAACTATATGCAGTTAGTTAAACGTTAAGAACCCATCTTTTCTCCATAGAATTTCTGCATGAAAACTGGCAAGGGTTCTCAGATATTGAACCAGGAGCCACAGACTCTACAATCATCCAGCTCTGCAGAGGATTTGAAAATGTCCAGGCAGCATGTCACTGATAGTCTCAGTCACATGCAGATGCATTCTTTGAGAAAGGGCTGTATGATTGACTTGAACTTTAGTGCATTTATTTGGAGGAAGGGTTTACTCAAAAGCACTTGGGCCCCATATTCTTGTAGGTGAACTCTGATTTCTGATACCCATTTGCAGTACAGACTCTAGGGCTCTGTAATAAGAAGTATCCAGCCTCATGTCAATGCCTGGAATAGGGGCCTAATGTGGCCAGAGCAACAATTTTAAACATAGAATATTAAATACCTGAGCATGTCTAGAGGGCCTGCCAGCTGATATCCATCTAAATGAAGCAGCAGAACTCTGAAATGTGGAGCCTTGCATCCTGCACGACATGTTCTGGAGAATAGAGTTCATCCTCATACTTCACAGATACTAGCATTGGACAACTTCAATTTAGTTTTTGTTTTTGTTTTGTTGTTGTTGTGGGTTCCCCCACCCCACCCCTAGACAGGGTTTCTCTGTGTAGCTTTGTGCCTTTCCTGGAACTCACTCGGTAGCCCAGGCTGGCCTCGAACTCACAGAGATCTGCCTGGCTCTGCCTCCCCGAGTGCTGGGATTAAAGGCGTGCGCCACCTCCGCCCGGCCAACCTTTTAATTTTTAAAAATGTATTTTAATAATTGTTTTATGTTGAATGTTAAAAAATTAAAATAGCACCAAGGGAAGCCCGTCCTTTTACAAGATCTTAGCGATTGAAGGCAGAAAGCAATACATTTATTTATGAAACCTCTTTGCTGTATAAAACAGAATGAATAGTGAGTATGTAGTTGCTTTTCATTTTATATCTCACTTCATTATCTCAATAAGCCCATGGAATATTCTTCCTTCCAGAAGTCAGAATAAAGGGGTTGGAGTTCAGAGAACTTACTTTGGGTAAATTTTTGTGGTTATCTAAAGGCATAATTAATATTTAAATATTGAGTGCATTCCATGAGAACGAATGGTCTATTAGGATTTTCAGGTTCATATGATGGTAGTAACTTGGTAAATGACCACCTTCTGAAAGTTATTGTCATTTTATGTCTCTGAATATTTTGTCAGTACCCATGCCTGGTGCCCATGGAGACCAGAAGAGGGTGTCCAGTCCTTTGGAACTGTAGTTACTGATTTTGTGAGCTGCCGTGTGGGTACTTGAAACTGAACCCTAGCCAGTGCTCTTAATGCTGGGCCCTTTCTCCAACTCTCAAGGAGCGCCACTGTTGGTAGAACGTGTTCAGATCTGGCCATTCTCAGTGAAGCTTCACCCCTTGGTAAGCAAGAAGGAAGTAGGGTGGATCAGTGTACCAGTTAGCAACGATCCGAGTACTTGCTTATTGTCTGGTGCCAGTTCTTCTGCTGGTTGCTAGGCTAGCTGTTTTCATTAGACAAGTGAGGAATAGACATTTTAATCTTCCTCGGTTTTCTCTTTAGTCTCAGATAATAATTCAGTTTTCTGATAAAGTTATTAAGTTAGAGGTTGCCAAAAAGAGGGTTTCAGTTTGGTAGCTGTTGCCTTACTCATTTTTATAGTCTTTGGACTCGGTTTACACTTGGTCAAAACTAGATTCTGATTCAGGATGACAGAGGTAGGTTTGTGGTAGTGAAGGACAGCTGCCAGCCCAGTCTGCCGTGGACCAGTGAGATTGGAAGCCTATTGGTGGCTGAGAGGTGGAGGGCAGGCAAGCTGGAGCCTCGTCATTTTCCTTGGTTTCATCAATTGACACCTGCTGGTAGGTGAGCCAGAGCTAAAGGGTTTTGGTCAGTCCTAAAACTCAGATTGCATTAGCTAATCAGGGTTGAGGGTCAGCCAGCCCTCTCAGAAGCTTCTGGTACACTGTCCCCATGGGCAGGGCACTCTACGTAGAAGTTAGTCTTTTGATTATGAGGGAAAACAGGCTAGTCACCAGAAACCGAGAGTAGACCTGTCACGAGAGACGTCTTTGAAACAAACAGTAATCCCTAAAAAAGATTGCAGTTTCTGTGGAAGCCTGGCACTAGCCAGAGGAGGAACTTGTCTCTGAGAAAGAGATCTCACACAGCTCTGACAACTCGTCAGAGCACCTTGCTGCAGGAGAGACAGGAGCCAAAGAGATGAGAGTGGGTGAGAGCACACTGTGGCCAGGACTGCTTAGTTATGCATCATACATCTTGTCTTCAGTTTAACCTAAATCTCAAGTTACTTTTTTAGCGATGTGGCCACGCCTCCTTCTACTTACTCTTCAGCTGGCCTGGCTAGCAGGTCCCAGAGATCCTCCTGTTCTTACCTGCCCAGTGCTGCTGAAGCTCACATCCTCTCAGCTTTTGATGTGAGCACTGGGGATAGAATTTTGGCTCCCAAGCACTCTACTGACTGAGGCATGTTTCCAGTTGTGTTCTAGTTTCTGCACAAACCTTTGTTGGAGTCCCGTGAACAAGTAAGAGTGACCCGGTGGCTGGCAGGTCTTGCAGAGCCACTGTGTTTGTGGGGGCTGCCATGCTGGCTGCTGCAGAGCAGCTGTGTCTTCCTGGAGCCTTTGCAACTTTTTGTGTGACTGTACTTAGCAACTTTTTCGTGATGGGTAGAGATAGGTCCACTAGCAAGAACTAAAATTGTTAACCTCACAATGGCTGTAGGAAAAAAAAAAAAAATCTCTGAAAGATTCTAATCTGGGAGTTGCTGTGAGCAGGACACACACTTCACAGGAAAGAGTGTAAAGAGATTGCTGCATGTCTTGCTCTGAACCTTCACTGCCTCAGCCTCTGGAGTCAGGAAGGATAGGGAACGGTTCCATATAGGCTTGCAGATACACACACACACACACACACACACACACACACACACACACACAATAAATAAATAAATAATAGAGGCATCGATTATACATTGTCATAGCAAATGACTGGAAAGAACCCAGCTATGTCAAACAGAGACGATTGAATTATGAAACACATCACAACAGAATGCCATGCAGCCATTTGAATTAGATGTGTGTGTGTGTGTGTGTGTGTGTGTGTGTGTGTGTGTGTGTAACAATACAGGCTGATTTTATTCAATGAGAAAACTCAGATACAGAACAGTTAAGATTCCCTAACATTACTGTGTGCTTGTGTATGCATGCATTTTTGTGTATTGAAACTGCAAGGGAGCTCATAGTTCTCATATATAGATAGACTGTCTCTGAAGAGATACACAAAGAAGCTGACCAGTGTTTATCCTTAGGAAGGGAAGTTAGTAACTGGGGCAGGTTTAAACTGCAGACATTCCCATTTGAAAAGTATTTTGAATTTTTTATCAAGAATTATGTATTCCCGACCCTCTCTGGCAGCTTCCCATCTGGTGCACTTGACAAGGGATTAGCATGAGAAGCATCTTGGGCAACAGTGCTCCATCCAAAGAAAGCCTGAAAGGAGGGTGGCCTGGCTGTTTGCCACGTGAATGAAGGAAGAAACAGGAGGCCTTGTGCAGATAGAGGGCTGTGGTCAGAGTGAGGGGGAAGGGGAGGAGGAAGCCAACGTAGAACTGGATTTGGGGTGTAAGTAGTACTTGAATCAAGAGTAGGAAATAGATATAAGAAGTGAAAATGGGACGGAAGTCCTGGACGATGGGAACTTGAAGTAATTGTAAGGTCTCCTGGCAACAGCGAGCAGGCACTTGGAGAGGTGTGTTCAGCTCTATTCAAGTGATTGGAGGGTGTTATTTCCATGGCTTGTTTTAAGTGTATAGCAAAGCCAAGTGTCCTCTCCACTACTCAAGTCTGAGCATGGACTAATGGGAATTTAAGTTTGGAAAGCATCCCATTCTGTAGCGAGCAGTTCAAAGCAAGATCATTACTTTGCTTTGAAACCTCCCATCGCCTATGTGTTTTGTACAAAGCCATTTACAGTTAGAAACCAAACAGCTTGTGCCAAGGGAACAAAGCTAATGCATTGTTCCGATCTCTGGTACAGTCTGAAAATGCTAAGTGAGTGGTAACACTTTTAATGTGCTCATTAACTAATTACCACTGATTTACAGTCTGCAACAACCGACATAAATAATTTCTGATACACCATGATTCTGCATTACAATTAATGCAGACAATCCTGTTTCTCACGTACAGTGTCATACCTGAGCACAATGCCATCTGAGAGTATATATCTTGTAAATGTTGTGTTTCCTGAGGGTGCCTGGTTTGCAGTGACCTATCAGTGAGTGAAGCTGATTGCGATCATTATGGTTCCTTTTTTCAACACCTTTCTTATACTTTGAGGCCAGCCTGGTCTATGAAGTGAGTTCCAGGGAAGTCGCAAAGCTACCCAGAGTAGACCCTGTCTCGAAACACCCCCTACTCCCCTCCCCCCAAAAAAAAGAGAGGGGGAGAGAGTTGGTTCAGTTGGTGAGGTGCTGGCCTTAGCAAGCATGAGGACCTGAGTTTGAGTCTTCAGAACTGAAAGCCAGGCACGGTGCTATGTACTTATCCAGATCTGGTCAGGTGGAAACAGGCAAATTCCTGGGACCTTCTTTCTGGCCAGGCAGCCCAGTCCACTTGATGAGTTCCAGGTTAATGGGAGACACTATCTCAAAAAAAACAATGTGGTGAGTGGGACCTGAGGAACGACAGCCAAGCAACGATGTCCTCTCATGTACACACACACACACACACACACACACACACACACACACACACACACCTTATATAGGCAAACACATACACAGCAATAATAGCTCAGCTGTAAAGCAACACTATCTCAACCCCACAGGGATGCTCTTTGAAGATGGACAACAACAGTCTGGTGGCTGTTTGAGTTCAGGGCCAAATGTTGCTTAGGATGTTAGTGCGTGTAAGGTGACTAGGACTCAAGTCCCTCACCCTAGCCTTTAAAGAGCTGAGGTTGGGGTTTGAAAATGTGTTAGTGCCTGTTCCATTTGCTTTCTGTTGATGTGAAGAAAGGGATTATCCGGCTTACACTTCTGGGTTACAGTTGATCACTGAGGGAAGTCATGGCAGGGACAGAGGCAAGAGCAGAGGGCGGAACCACGGAGCAGCGCCGCCTTCTGGCTTTACTCCAAGGCTCATGTTAGCAGCCTTTCTTGTACAGCCGAGGCCCACCTGCCTAGGGATATTACCAGCCCACCGTAGGCTGGACCCTCCGCATCAACCAACTGTTAAGAAAATGCCCCACAGACCTGCTCATAGGCCGGTCTGGTGGAGGCAGTTCTTTACTCGAGGGTCCCCCCCTTGCCCAGTGTATCAAGTTAACATCCAAGATTAGCCATCACAATCCTTTCAAAATGACCAACATTTAGGATGATTCTGTCCTGGATGCCATTTACCCCTTGCCTACCCACCTCTTTTGACCTGTTTTATTTCATCCGTGCTCCTTGCCTGTTGCATCTGAAGCCGAAAGGCAAATCTCACACGTTACACTTCACCCCACACTCTCCGGGAACCATCCCTCCAGCTGTGAAGGGGAAAGGCTGAACACAGCTGCACAGTTCACCATCGTATGGTGAAGGAATACTAAATCGCTTCATTTTCCTTGCTATAACAGTACCATTGCTATTTTTATGTTTATATAAGAAATAACAAATTGTGGACAGGTCATTTGGTTTTTTGTTTTGTTTTGTTTTGGTTTTTTTTTGGCAGTATGTTGTACAGAATTAATTCATAGTTAGTGGTGAGATAAGGAAGGGATCAGTGCCTTTCTGCCAAGGACAGGAGTCAGGTATTCCTACAAAAAAAGAAGAGAGGCACACTCCTGGCAAGGATGGACTCTTGTTACTCAGTGACTTCTTAGAACAACTGTGTTCTGTGCTTCTAAAGTTCCCACCAGAAGTTACTCTTCAATACTTGACTCCTGTCCTCATTGACCCCTGCCACAAGTGAGTCAAGTGTTTGATTCTGCTATGGGATTCTCCCACATCAGTGTCATTGTGTTGGTAATTACTTGATTTCAAGGTCGATTGTTGAAAACAATATTACACCCCGAAGGTACACAGTTTCTCCATGCCAGAAAACTTGGCAGGCGTGGCATAGACTTCCCGTGTTCATAACAAGCCCACCCTTTATTCTCAGTGCCTCTGGGGGCTGTTTTGACTTTTGAGATCACAAATCTCCGTAACAGGACCCTCCCTTCACTGCCCCCCTGCCCCCCTCCCCGCCACTGCCGCCGCCATAGATCTCTAAGTTGTTTGTTATTCAGTTAACTTGATTGACCAGTGAGAGTCCGTCAAAATGGAAGAGCAGATTGACTTTGAAAGGGCTTTGATTGTGTGTGCGTGTGTGTGTGTGTGTGTGTGTGTGTGTGTGTGTGTGTGTGTGCGCGCGCGCGCGCGCATTTGGTGTACAAATATAAACATGGTTCTGTGCTGATATTCCCTAAGGAATGATCGAGAGTCCTGTTTGCATAGTATGCTGCCTACATAGTAAAATTTCTTAGTGAATTTCATCTGTAAATTAGTAGTGAAGCATGTGTGTGCTTTACTTTAAAGTAAGCCAGCTTTAATTTTATCAGTGGTCTATAATGTCTTTATAAATTATTCCACTTCATCTTGGATATGGTGAAATTGGTGTTTGAGGACTTCATGGAACTTTTTTTTTTTTCCTCCTTGACCACTCAGTGTAGCTTCTGCAGTGTTCACACAGAAAAAAATGAATGTGTGTACATTCCATCAATTTGAGAAATGTGTCTTTTTTAAAAGTTTTTTTTTTATGTTTATCAGTATTTTGCATGCGGGTATGTCTATGCACCACATGCATGCAGTGCTCAGAGCACTTTCCTTGGTCCAAGTGGCCTGAATGAACTCACGGTGACATCATGTCACACTTCAGTTCCATTATGTGCTGTACTACTGATGTATTGTACTAATGTTATAATGTCATTTCTTCCATTAAAATGTAAGCAACCTTGGAAGGAAATATATTTTAAACCTCTATTATCCATTAATATCTCCGGAAAAAATAGGCAAATAATTGTCATATTAGAAAAGAGATGGGGCTTGAACAGTGAGGTAATCAATTGGGCGAAATATTGACCCCAGACACTAGACCACGTGGGAAGCTAAATTTAAGACTCAAATGCAGCCAGGTGGTGGTGGCGCACGCCTTTAATCCCAGCACTCGAGAAGCAGAACCAGGCAGCTCTCTGTGAGTTCGAGGCCAGCCTGGGCTACCAAGTAAGTTCCAGGAAAGGCGCAAAGCTACACAGAGAAACCCTGTCTTGAAAAACAAAAAACAAACAAACAAACAAAAACACAAAAAATACAAAACAAACAAACAAAAAACCACCCCCAAAACAAAACCTCTCAACTGCACATCCCCAAAGGGACCAGTATTGTTAGAAGCTCATGAATTGGCCAGGTGAAAGACAGGGCCTTTGGCTGTTTGTGTTTCTACCTATTAAATTCTGGTTTCAATGTATATTGAAGAAACAGGCACCGACTTTATACAGACGAACCAAAGAAGACACTAGAGATCAGAGTCCTGTGGTGTGTTATATGAGGTGTTGGACATGGAAGGCTCTTCTGTCAGACTGGTGGTCCCCAAAGGAGTAATGGTGCAGGCAGATCAGAGTCCTGTGGTCTGGGATCAGAAGGATGCCAAAAAAGAGACAGAGAAACAGGAAGGTTCAGAGAACCTTTTTGACATCATTGAGACCAGGCATTGCCTTTACTGATAGGAAAGTTAGACACTTAAATTACCTTTCATGCTTGATAACCCAGGTGAGTGACAAAATCGTTTGGGTGGCTGTGCCAGAGCACATCCAGAGTCACTACTGAAATTATCCTCACCTCCTTCGAAGCTTTCCAAAGGCACTTCTGAGAGTCGCGTTGGGGCTCGGATGGGTTCGTTTTGATGAAGGTGCACACCTGTGCTTTTGCACGTCTGTGCTCTTGGATAGCGAAGTTCCCCAGTGTACTCTGAAAAACGGGGGCATCTCTGTTCCTAAAATAGTCACTTAAGATGCATGATCACATTGCAGTTTGGCACATTTAAGTTGTCAAAGTGAATTATTTCACGCCATAAAAAAAGAATGAGAAAAAAGGCACCATGTATAATTAAAGAGCTGGGTCTAGATTTCATAAGGAAGGATGGAAGTATATTAAGACTGAGCAGTTGACAGTCTACAGGGATAGCAAAGCCAGTGTGAAAAAGACTCACCCTTGGATCTGATTAGACTGTGGAGAAAGTCAAATTTTAATAAATATGATGATAAAGTTATTATAGCTCAATTATAATTCCTGCTGTCCTGCTCTCCAAGAAAGATTCCTCACTCTGTGTGAACTCATATTGCAGCAAGGTGGATCCAGATTAAAACACAGCTTGTCCTGAACAGAGTGGATGCAGTCAGGTAGAACGTTAGATCAGAAATAAGGGTTTCCTAATAGAAAAAGCTGTTGGACTTGGAAAATGACCAGAGAATGTCGGAGAATTTCCTTTATGGCAGAGCCGGATATCTGAGTTAAAGCAAGGAGCTCTCTGCCTTCTATAACTTAGGTATGATAGATAGTAACAATGGCGTGTTACAATTCTTTTGCTGTACCAGGACTCTGACCTCTTCATTTTTGTATGCTTTCTTCATTCACTTTAGGTAAGGTTGGGTGTAGTGCAATAGAAGAATCTCCCCCCCCCCCCCAACCTTAATTTGTTGGTTATTTTCTTTTGTCCAAGGAGATTGTCACTAGGTCACTATCATAATTCTGACGATGTTAGTTTACTAGGCTTGGGGTTTTATTGGCAGAAACCTCCATTTTTGATTAAAGCTCTCTTGACTTTCGTCTTGGACCACAAATACAAGAAATGAGTATGAAATCTGTAAATGATGGTGCAGATGCAGTCTCTGTGAGTGGTAAGAGACAGGCGGCCTTTAGTTGAGCTTAACCTAAATCACTTCATCAATGGACCCCTGACCACCAGTGAGCTCCGGCGCTGTCTGTAGTTAGCTTGGGAAACACTGAGGCTCAGAAGCACGGTCTCAGCCCCAGAGACACAATGCTGGCGAGATTTAGGCTCGGTTACCCCGACTCCAGACAATTCCCTCAAATTCACTGCTCTTCAGAAACTTCTTTCATTTTTGAGCTCAGACATTGTTGTGTAGAATGAAAATGACCTGTAGACATTGGTTCTCAAACTTATCTCCACTTTGGAATCACCTGGAGGGGTTTTTGTTTGTTGTTGTTGTTGTTTTTAAAGGATTGGTACCCATGCCTTCGTTGGATTGAGAGGGTTGCAGCTTATAATTGGGATTTGCAAAGGAAACAAACCAGGTGATTGGGAGCTATAGAAGAGCTGGAGGCGTCCTACTTAGGTCCACCATACCTTTTACTGTTCTTTTTCAAACATACGCAATTTTATTCTTTAAAAATTCCACACAGTATATCTTGATCAAATTCAGCCCTCCACCTTTCTCCCCAGTTCCTCCCAGATACACCTCCCACCTCTCCACACCCTCCCAACTTGTGTCGGCATCATCTCCTCCTCCCACAGCCCAGTTTGTGATGCCCACTGCAATGTGATCGTCCTGCTAGGGGGTCACACACTTGCGGAACACTGACTCTGCCCTCCCCAGAAGTTCCTTAGTTAGGCATGGGAACTCACGAGCCCTCCCTGTACCGTGCTATACTACTGTTCACTGTCCTGATCGTGGGCAGGTCTTGGGCAGGGAACCACATTAGCTGTGAGCTCAGAGCGCATAGTTACATTGTATCTGAAGAACTGGTTTGCTTCACTCCTCCCCAGCCACTGGCTTTACAGACTTTCTCTCCCTTCTTCCTCCGTTTTCCCTGAGCCTCTGTGTGTAAAGGTCAATGTGGGATATTATGGGGTGGCAGTGGTGGAGGGACGTAGATAATCTTATTTGTAGCTGAGCATCCCACAGGTATTTTATTCTCTGTACTTTGATCAGTTGTGGGTTTCTGCACTAACCACTGTCCGTTGCTAAAAGGAAATGGATGAAGTCTGAGGTCTGCACTAATGTATGGTTTTAGAGATGTGTCCTTAGAGGTCAGTTTGACATTGTACCCGCTTAGCAGAATAACAGTAGTAGGTTCACCCAGGGACTTTCGAACTCTCCAACCATGGATTCTTGGCTAGGGTCGCAGTACCAGCAGGCATCTCCTCCTATGGAGTGAGCTTTAAAATCCAATCATTTGTGCCGCCTATGGATGTACCTTGCCACACTAATCATCATTTTAGTTCACAACGTTCACAGCTAGGTAAGATTGTTCGTGAACCCCCCACCCTTCTCCCCGGCTCCTGTCCCAGGCACCCTGTATAGTAAGTACTTCCCTTCCAGAACTATGAAAGCTAGCCAACAGAGGGGATGATTTCCTGTCAAAACCAACTTGATTTCTCCATGTCCTGAGATGAAAGTGTGTGGTGTGTCTTTAGAATAGGCCTTGACATGAAGTTCTGACGGGCATCCAAGAGCAATGATAGTAACCTAGTGTGTGTGTGTGTGTGTGTGTGTGTGTGTGTGTGTGTGTGGTGGTAGGGCTTCTTTGGAACACTGTTGATCCACTTGGAGGGCAGGTATCCACTTCTGACCCCAGACTTTTTTTTTTTTTTTTAAGATTTATTTATTATGTATACATTGTCCGCCTGCATGCCAGAAGAGGGCACCAGATCTCATTACAGATGGTTGTGAGCCACCATGTGGTTGCTGGGAATTGAACTCAGGACCTCTGGAAGAACAGCCTCGTAACCACTGAGCCATCTCTCCAGCCCAGACCCTGGACTTTTTATTTGACAACCTTTATCCCTCATGGAGGATAACTCCAGTCAAACTTTCAGAATCATTTAAAACAGTAGGTTTCCACATAGCTTTCCAAACCATCTTTAGTATTGGCTGTCTCTCTTCCCGGCCCCCTCACCTCTCATCCCTCTCCCTACCAAAAACAAAACAAAACAAAACAAAACAAAACAAAACAAAAAAACCTTTCTGTACAATTTTATATTCTAAACCTCTCATCTTTCTGTCAGTTAAAAAATGTTTTTATTACAGAAGCACTACATATTTTCTTTAAAAACTGTAGATAAATGAACAAAAAATTAAATTGGTCTGTAATACTGTAATCTCTTGATTGCATTTGGCTATGTATCTTGGGTTTTGTTTTTGTGGGTTTTTTTTTTCTATACACATTAGCATACTTACAGTCTAACTTTGGTGTCCCGGTTCCATCAGATTTTATATTTAATGCTGTATCAGACTGAATTATTTTTGGGGAGGGGGTGTTTTGAAACAGGGTCTCACTGTATAGCCCAGCCTGGCAGAGGAACTTACTATGTCGTCCAGGAAGGCCTCAGACATTTTTCTGCCTCAGCCATCCCCATTTCTGGGTAAGAGAGTCTCCTTACCCAGCCAGACTGGGAGATTCTTGAGTCTTAGAAGTGAGTAATAGTGTGGTTGGATTGATCTTTTGCCAGTGATTCTCACTGTTAACCATTCTACTAATGGAAGTTTTTCTACTTTCCTAGGTACTATTTAGGAAACCAATTTAGATGACACTGCCTGGTACCCTAGCAGTTTCCAGACAAGTAAATCGGTGATTTCCTCTGCTCCCTTACAGACTCCTGTGACCAACCCTGTAGTGTTTTCTCTGGCTTTGGCAGAGTCTGCACATACTTAGTAAATGACAGGTGAACACATGTGTGTGCTCTAGAGACTCCGGGGCTGTCATAGTTCAAGGAACGCTAGTTCAGATGTGCATGGAAACAATGATATTGGGGTAACAGGAAGAGGAAGTTACAGATAGGGGATAGGGAACGCTTTAGGATGGGTAAGCTTCAGATCCTTTGAGGAAGGTAGCACAGCCTCTGGTTCCAGAAGCTTCCTGGACTTGCCCCAGCAGATGTAGGAAGATAGCCCTCCTCCCCCCCCCCCCCCTCCCCTTCACCCCCCCCCCCCCCCCCCCCCCGTGTGTGAGAGGCGTTCTTGTTGCTTCCCCTTAGGCCAGGGGCTGCCTATGATCATGACAGCGTGTGAGGCAGGTAAACTTCCAGCTAGGAAGCAAGTAATTTTCTAAACTTGCCCTTCCTACATCTCCTTTACACAAGCTGGTGAGAAGCAGGGCTGTAGTGATGGAGTTCAGTTGGAGAATAACCAGAGCCTGTGTTGTGTGTCAGCCCTATGGCTGTGGGAGGAGGCGAGTACATGGAAGCTTGGAGGAGAGAGGCAAGGCTTGCAGGCTGCAGGTTTGCTGGCTGAGCAGAGCTTGTCGTAGCCCAGACAGCTGGGCTCTTGAGCACCGTAGCCGCGAAGCTAACCCGTCTCTGTGCCACGTCATTTGTGAAGGACTGATTTCTTTTCATACTACTTCTGAGAGTGTGGTTTTGCAATGAGTAGATTCTTAATGGTGATTAATCACAAGGCCTGCCCATCAAAATATTTCTGCTGTCTTTTTGCCTTTAAAAACTTAACTTTTGGGTCTGAATTTTGGGGTATGATGACCTTTGCTTGCTCATGACTGCTCATCTTTAAGCAAGTCTTGATGCAAAGGTGGAAATCGCAAATATACACTCTTCTTTAGCATGTAAGGCGTGCCCATGAGTGAGTTATGCAGTCTTGCTGGAATCACTTAGAACTGAAGTACCTGTCTACTTCCAAAATCTCTAAGAAAAGTTAGAAGCCATTCCCCTGCCTTTTAAGTTCACGATGGCTTTAGAAAGCTTTAGTTTTGATTGTCAGTCACCGAGCTTTGCCTAGAATTTCACAAAGGACAAAATCAAAGAATGGAATGACACGTGAAAGGAGCCCTTCTATTTACACCCCACCCCACTCCCAATCGTATAGCTAAAGTCAAATAAATGATAGAGGCAGTACTCACTCAGATAACATTAGTGAGCCAGCGGAACATGGATGTTTCTGGACGCTGGGCCAGCCTCCAGAGCCAGCAGTATATTATGATTTAATGGTACCTCTCTGCCACATTTGATGAACTGCCCCAGAAAAACATTTTGAAGCAATAAAGCATCCATTTGGCTTCCAAGTAATGAGCGAGGCATTGCTCTTTGCATTAACTATTTATTCAGGAAGAGAAGTGACCAACTGCTAATAAGCTTTACCCCAAGAAGGTCGTTTAAAACCAGAAAATTCGAAAGTGAGGCTGTCTTCGATTTCATGTGCAATTAACAAAGACGCAGAGCGGCGCGGTTGGTGCCCCTGTGCCATGTGACGGTGGGCTGGCTCTATTTAATGCGAATGCCTGTCACAAGTAGTAAAAGCTTCTGGGCTTCTGGAAGATGGTGTAGCCTACTGAGGCGGCAGTGGCTGGTGAGTGGCTCAGACGGGCTCATTTCTCTGTTGCCTGCGCTGTAGACTTACGCGCTTAGATCAGGGGTGGTGAAGTACACCAGTTCCCTCTTGAGGGAATGGTTCCCTTTCTTTTTTCTCAAAGATGATTTTTCTTCCAAATCACTCATGATATCTGCTGTAAATATGGTAAAGATACTTAGTTTATTAGTTGATCAAGAGATTGGACTCGGGCAGTTTTTATATTTGTTGTATAAATAGATCTCTAACATACGATTTGAAAATAATTTCTTGAGAGGAACGCAGCATTTTGCTGTCGGCCGACAGTATGTAAATGGGCCCTTCCTTGCTGTGAGTGCCTCTGTTTCAGGGATCTCAAGGCAGCAGCCACGATAGATAGGCTGTATTGGTAAGCAGAATTCAGTTGGAAGCTTATTTTGCAGCACCTCTGGTGCTAAAATAGCCAGAGTTTCCCACTCCACTTTCTTTAAGGTTCTTAATACAATTAATTTGCTTTTTCTCAAGTGTCGTGAAAAAAAAAAATGAAAGTCACAATTATTTTCTTTCCTCGAGAATTTTTATGCTGTCTCCCGCTCCGACTAAAAAGTAATGCTATAAATCTCTACACAGTGAGAGGGAAAAGCCTTGTATGACTCTTATTCACACGGGTAGTAGAGATAGCATAGTCAGTCAGTTATGAAATATAAGACTACATTTTCCATGTAAAACTCTTCCTTATTGAAAGCTATGTGTCATGGCAAATTACTTCGAAGTGTATTTTAAAACTAGGTTTCAAGATGCATTCCATGCAGTAAGAATGCTTGTTTCTTTGTGGGAGTCATCTTTAGACAGAGCTAAAAGGCCTGATTAGTAGCAACAGAATCAGAGACGAGCAAAGAGTCCCGAGGACCATCCTTCCCTGGAACACATTCTGTCCACACAGAACCAAACTCCTCGGTGTTACAGACACCTCTCCTTCATCGAGGAAATAGAGACCCGGAAGAGATGGAACTGCCTTGTAAGAGGCTGGGCTTTCCGAAACCCCTCCTGTTGGTTATTCATAATCACTAGACTGAATTGTTTCTTTCAGATAATCACTCCATTCAGAAGGCTGATGCTATGTGCTGAGAACAGGAAGGAGATGGAAGATTGGATGAGCTCTCTGAAGTCAGTACAGAGCAGAGAACCCTATGAGGTAAAGTACCTGTTCCATGTCCTTTGCCACAGCCCAAGCTAGCCTGTGCAGATGGAAGTGTTGGCAGGCTCATTAGAACTTGCGGAGACTTCATTTTTTTTTTTACTTCAAGTGCTTGCTGTTCAGAGTAATGGGTCGATAGTTGGGTCCTCGGCGGAGAGGGAATATTGCAGGTAGTCATGAGTCTCTAGCCTTGGTCTCCTGTGTGGCAGCTCTGACCTAACATTTCCTTTCTAGGTGGCTCAGTTTAATGTGGAACATTTCTCAGGGATGCATAACTGGTACGCCTGCTCCCATGCCCGGCCTACCTTCTGTAATGTGTGCAGAGAGAGCCTCTCCGGAGTTACCTCCCACGGCCTGTCCTGCGAAGGTACCGTAGCATTCTGCATTTACGCCCTACCAGCAGCCGAAGTACCGTAGGCGCCTCATCCTGGGTACTGCCTCGTCCTGAAAGAAGCAGACAGACACACTGCAGAAAAAAACGCTGTGGGGGGCAAGGCCTGGGAGATGTGTTTATTTAAATCAAGATTTAAGTTTTCTTCTAGTTCAGTGTTGGGCTCAGCACACAAGGGACTGATTTGAGGAAATACTATTGCTCAACAGAAATCATTTGAAAGGAAGCATATGTCAAAATTCAATGTTCTCGTGAAAAAGCTATCACTATCTAAAAATCCCTTGAGCTTGGTAATATTCTAGTGTTCTTGTTCTAATTGACTGTGGAGACCAGTGTACATTTCTTGGCAGAATTCCTAATGGTTATTTATATTGCATTATTTGAAATATTTTCCTTTACTTAAGCTTCATTTAAATGGATATTCTATTGCTATTGCCTTTTCTGTTCTGCACAACACTGGGGACTGAACCCAGAGCATCATGTACATTAGGCAAACATTGTACACCATCTCATCCTCCTATCCTCATTTAAAACTTCTTTAAGATTCCTTAAAAGTAAGGCCCATGTGTAACACGAATCTTAACAGGCCTTAATAAAAATAAACCTGGAGCCAGGTATTGGGGTGAATGCTGAAAGATCAGAGAGACAGAACATGCCACAGCTAACCTCACCTTGCCAACTTCTAAAAAGCCTCTAGTTCCTGGTCCTCAAGCCTTATATACCTTTCTGCTTCCTGTCATCACTTTCTGGGATTAAAAGTGTGTGCTACCATGCCTGGCTGTTTCCAGTATGGCCTTAAACTCAAAGAGATCCGGATGGATCTCTGCTTCTCAAGTGACAGGATTAAAGGTGTGAGTGCCACCATTTTCTGGCCTCTGTGTCTGTCTAGTGGCTGTTCTGTTCTCTGACCCCAGATAAGTTTATTAGGGTGCACATATATTGGGGGACACAATACCACCACACCCATGCTAGTGCTTTATTTCTTTCCTTTTTAAAAATGCTATAATTTTAATTATACAATGTGTGAGTTATTAATTTAGGAACTGTGAGTAACAAAGGCAAATCTGTTAATAGCTCCCAGGGGAAAGCTCGTACCTCTTCAGGTAGTGTTGGGTACGATCTTTGAACCATGTATAGAGTCGATACCAGATGCTTCTCAAATGCAGTCACATCTTAAGTGATTCTGAGCACTCAAAGCTAGAGTTTGAGTTAAAGTAGTGATAGAATCTTACTCCTAGTGGATTTCAGATGGGAAAACCCGGGAGTGCCCTTGTATCACTGTTTACTCTGAGTCTGGGGGTTGGGATGGAGTTCTGCAATGGCACCCTCTTCCTCTCCTGCCAGTTCAGACTATGACCGGGTTAGGACATGTAAACAGAAGTCAGACAGGCATAAACTCACTGTAAAAAAAAAAAATTAATACAGCACTTTTCATAATTTCTTCATTTCATTGAGAATGTTAAGTATCATCCTAGGGAGAAATTACCCTTCACAATTATTTGAATAGTATCTGAATGAAACAGGTTTAGGTGGTGATCTCAAGAAATCGATAATATCAAATATATAAAGATGGATACTTATCTTAACTACTGTTTAATATTTAGGAGGATCCAGCATGGCAAAGACTAAATCTTGGAATAAAAGCCATAATTTTACCACAGCATTTGTGAAGTTTTGTGGTTTCAGATAATTCCATGATTAGTCAGGGAACGTGCTGTTTTCCACCCATCTCAGAAGAAATTCTGTTGCCGTCTAGCAAAATGTAGGTGCAGAAAAGTCACTTGCATTTCCTGGTGACCATAGCAACAGTCTGGCTTCCCAGCATTGCTTGCTATGAGGCTTGTTAGTCTCAAGGCCTATTGTGCACAGCACTTTATTATAAAGTGTGCTGCTTGTTTTAAATGAGCTGTTTCATTTCATGGCAAGATTTTGAAGTAATGAAGGACTTGACCATCTGACATTACATGTCCTTGAGTGCAACGCACTGTATTCTAGACTGGCCTTGAACTCCTAACCACCCGCCTCCAGCTCTTGAGTACTGGGATTAAAGGCGTGCGCCACAGGCCCAGCTCCAGCTGACTGCTTCCCCATCTTTGTGACTGCTTTCCAGGCTGTCTGATGGTTTTCTTCATGTACTTGAACTTGAAAATATTGCTGGATGACCTTTACCTTATGACAGTTTCAAACCACTAATGTAAATGCACAACAATGCAGATGCCAGAAATGCAAACCTCAATGAATTTTCTCAAATCAAACACATCCAATCCATACCTAGATCGAGAAGTGATATTTTACAAGTACTCTTGTTACTGGATTATTCTGAGTGTGTGTGCGTGTCTGTGTTTTGCTTTTCTGAAGAACCAATACTCTGTGTTTATTTAATTTCTCTTCTTAGCAGCAATCTATTATGTTAACATTTTGACTGCTTCATAAATATCAAGACACTAAAATTTAAGATTTCAGTTACCACTTCTGGAGCTTAAACCTTTTCTTTGAACCTTGTTTTCCTCCTGCCTCCTTCCACCCCCACCTCCCTTCCACCCCCCGAATCCCACCCCCTTTGAAAGTTTCATGCTCTCACTTCCTTCACGTCGAAACCCCTGACTTTCATGATTATCTTTTTTTTTAAAGTGTGTAAGTTCAAGGCTCACAAAAGATGTGCGGTGAGGGCAACTAATAACTGCAAATGGACCACACTGGCCTCCATCGGGAAGGATATCATTGAGGACGAGGATGGTGTAAGCTGCTGTGGCCCCGCCCCTTCCCAGCAAGTCCTCTCATGTCCTGCTCTTGTAGAGCATAATGGCAGAGAGTTAAGTGGGGAGATGGGTTATTTGGGTTAGATGGCAAGTGTTCGTTGATCGTAAGTTTTGATTTTTAGTTGATTGCGTCATAGCGTTCTTCGGTTCTCTGCTTGTAGGGGAATCTGTTCTAAGTAAGACTTGGGAGTGCTTGCTTGGCTGGGTTAAAGACTTTTGTCTGACACACTCAGTGGTCTTCAAGGCTTAGCTGAGATGTTCATTCTGCAGATTCTGGGCTTCCTCTCCACAGTACCCACTTCAAACTTGGACTCCATTGTATCTTGCCTGTGAACCCTTTAGAGCTCACTGTTTCCTAAGCCTTTGCACATCTTTCTCCTCAGCTAGATTTCTGCTAAATCTCAAAGAGTGAGCCTTCTGTCTTCTCTTTGTATACCTTTAGGATTCAGGCATGATAGATGTCCATAGGTATGGAGAGAATGAGGGAAGGACTCTCAGCATGCACATGATTGAGTCTGTAGAGTGGGAAGGCATTCCCCATTTTCTGCAGGGTGACAATGGCATCCTCAGGCTTCTCTCTGACCACTCTTTCCTCCCGTCCATAGGTCGCCATGCCTCACCAATGGCTTGAAGGCAACTTGCCCGTGAGTGCCAAGTGTGCAGTCTGTGACAAAACATGTGGCAGTGTTCTCCGCCTGCAAGATTGGAAATGCCTCTGGTGTAAGACAATGGTGAGGGCTTAGAATTATTCTATGCCTTTAAATTAGCTTCTTATCCTAACTTGGTCTTCTGTGTTCTCCAGGGGCAAAGCAAATCATTTCCGGTAAGAGCAGACCCTGGTTGTGCACACACCCTTTTGTGACATAATAGTGCTCACTTATGTTTTTAAAGTGTATCCCCTCTGATGTGACAATGACATGCGTGTGGATGTGTGCACGCGTGCGCGCACGTGTGTGTGTGTGTGTGTGTGTGTGTGTGTGTGTGTGTGTGTTTCTCATTTCTGCCCGGGTCTTTTTTTCAAATGACCCATTTATAGTAGTTGCTTGTGTTCAGATATCTCTTAGGTCACAGGATCCCCTTTTCACAGCTAATTGTTTTCCTATATTGATTTTATCACACTGTAATTTATTTTCAGTACCACCCCCCTACTCCCGCCAAACTACATGGTGCCCTCAGAAAGCCCTGCGCCAATGTGCTCCCAAGCTATCACTGATATCTGAATAATTTTGCTGCAGTCCTCTGTCTGTCCTCTGACATCATACGAAACTCCATAGACTACACATTGATGTAATTGGAATTATAGGAATGTTATATAGATAAATATTTTTAAAAATTTGCATGTGAATCAAAGAATTGATTCTCATTTCTGTCATTTGTTATGAGGACAGTCAGTGTGAAGAGGCGGCCATACAGACAGTGCTGAGCAGGCAGCTGTGTGCAGTCTGCTTAGTGTTGGCTGTGGTGTTCAGAAACAGCAGTGACTGACTACCTTCCATTGGGGGTAGATTTGTTTGGTGGTATTTTTGAGTCTTAGAGTCTTTTTAATGTTGGTGTTTTAAATTTGGAAGTTACACACACACACACACACACACACACACACACACACACACACACTTTAAAATGTGGAAAACCCACTGCTTTTCTTAAGTGGGAAGCCGATCAGCAGACAGCACACGGGATGTGAGTCTGGTGAGTCGATGGTATAATTAAGGAGACTGACTTCCGAGCAAAGCAAATCCTGCTGCAGCGTTTTAGTCAGGTCTGATAGGTGAGCTGGGCTTCCTCCCAGCTTTTAAATTAGACGTGACTCCCTTTGTCCCGGTGTGGGGGCGTTTCTCATCGGTCTGTCTTAGAAACCATATGTGTGTTGCTGTCTCTTCTATTTCACTCTGGTCTCAGACCGTTAGGCTTCTGTTGCTGTGATAAAGACACCATGACCAAAATGAAGGTGGGAAGCAAAGGGTTTCTTTGGCTTAAGGGTTCTATCACTAATGGGAGCCAGGGCAAGAGCTTAAGAAGGGAACCCGGAGGCGGAGGAAGCAGATTCCACGGAAAAGTCCTGCTCACCGTGCCTCGCTCAGCCTGTTTTCTTATACAACCCAGGACCACCAGCCCAGTCCTGGTCCGTGGGCCCTCCCACATCAATCATCAATCAAGAAGAAGCCCTACAGACTTTCCTACAGACCAGCCTTACAAAGTCATTTTCTCAACTGAGGTTTTCTCCAAGATGCCCATAGCGTGTGTCAGGTTCACAAAAAAGCCAATCAACACCACACAACATGTAGACTACAACAGGTGTCTTTTCCACCTCAGGACACCCCTAACCCCTCAAGCCCTCTTACACCATTTCTTGTTTTAAAGGAACACTACACACAAACAACATTATTTTTTAAATGTATTATGTGTATGAGTGTTTTGCCTGAATGAGTGTATGTGCACTGCGTGTGTGTGTGTGTGTGTGTGTGTGTGTGTGTGTGTGTGTATGTGCCTGGTACCCATGGAGATCAGAAGACGGTGCCAGATCCTCTGAAGGTGGAGTTAAGGAAGGTTGTAAGTCACCTTGTCTGTGCTGGGAACCGAACAGCACATGCTCCCCATCTCTCCAGTTCCTGGCACAAGCGTTTGAAATCGTCCTTTCAGCTACCATGTCGGTGGGTAGTGGCCACTCTTCCCATTTGCTGCTGTCTCTGGCAGCCATGTCTTTACTGCTGTTTCTCCCCTCTGGGGTTTAGCTGTTCACGTCTCACCTTTTGAAAGGGAAGCACATCATCTGTGTGGTGACATAGAGAGAGGCTGTGTACACGCTGGCCTCGTCTGCAGTGTCTATGCATTTACTTTTATGACTCAGTAGTTTTCAGCAGAACTTAGCAGTCCGAGCTGATGAGACCGTACTTAAGGGTACATTCTGCGCTGCCGTCAGTTCTAGAGAATGACATGGCTGTTAAGGGTGATGCATGGTGGCACTCTGGCAGGTCTTTCTCCCCCTTTTATTCCCGGGCAAACTGAACTCTCACCCTAATTATTCCCGCCCTATTCTGTGTCAGTTACACGCACTGTTTTCTGTCCCCCAACCCCTTGTGACAGCTCTTTTGGTCCCATCCTTCCTCCGCTCTCCTTTGTTGGTGTGCTGGTTGTTTGGCCTTTAGATGGTGAGATGGTGCCGGAGGATAGTCAGCCAGTGCTTCCTCCCGTCATCTAGTGCAAAGGGCCAAACAAAGCAAGTTAAGAACCGCACCAAAGCCTGCCGTCCCACCACCCTGGAGGTGCAACATGCCATTGACAGAACTGTGTGCTTAGCCTGGCTTTTCTCGGCGACGTTGTCACAGATCCCTCTCTGTGTCGCCCCACGAGTCTCACACAGTCTTCATTTTAAAACTGTCTAGCCAGGAGGCGGTGGCGCACGCCTTTAATCCCAGCACTTGGGAAGCAGAAGCAAGTGTATCTCTGTGAGTTCGAGGCCAGTCTGGTTTGCAAGAGTGAGTTCCACGACAATCAGGGCTACACAGAGAAACCCTGTCTTAAAACAAACAAACAAAATAACAAAACAAAACAAAAAAGCTACTTATGCATGCTCATTTTTCTAAAATGTATTTGTGTTATTATTATAAGTCATAATTGAACATTGTCATCAGGAGAATAAAAATTTCCATTAAATTTTAGTCTTCCTCCTGAAAGGTTGCGCTTAGTTAACATATAGATGCACAGAGCCCTCCGAGCATGCAGGCTCCCCAACGGTGAATTGGCCCTGTGTTTTCTTACTCGGAATGTCTTGAGTGGGCTTGAGTCTTCTGCTCCTCTCCTGTCTTTCAGGGCAGTGGTCTAGCTGAGGAGATAGTCAGTGATGTGCATGTAACACCAGTGCAAATACAGAAGTAAACTACGATCAATTTGACTAGCCAGTTGTAGGATCACTGCGGAAAGAGCTGGCACGTTGCAGGCCTTATTTACTGTTATTAAAGTTTATGGATATGATATTAAGATAATCTCTTTCACCCTTCCTTCCCTCCCTCCCTTCTCCTTCCCCCTCTCTCCCTCCATCCATCCCTCTCTCTGTCTGTCCATCCCTCCTTCCCCCCATTGCCTTTCTTCCCACACCCCTTTCTCCTTTCCATAACCAGACGTCCACTGAAGACATATTACTTATTTTAGACAACCTCAGGCATAGACTGCTCAGACCATCTCATGTACAGTGCTAGCATGTCCCTCAGAAGGGTAATGTGCCTATATAATCACTGAACGTTTTGTGATGGTATTGATCCTGAACAAGCAGGTCTGCAGATAGAGCTTATAACACAGAAAAGCACTGGTTTCCTGTTTTGATGATTCTCAAAAATTTCTTTGTTGATTAGGTACACACTGCCTGCAAAGATTTGTACCATCCCGTCTGTCCACTTGGCCAGTGTAAAGTATCTATCATACCTCCGATTGCACTAAACAGCACAGATTCTGATGGTAAGTAGCAGTAGTGTAAGTGTGTGTATTTCTGGGATATTTAATGTTGATTCAATTTCCTATGATAAACTGTAATTTGCTATTCTGGTCAGTTTTTATAAATGCTGGAAGATATATTTGATTGTTTAATTAATTTTTGTGATGCCTGGGATAAAACAACAACAACAACAAAACAACAACAACAACAACAAAAAACCCGCCAGGATCTTGAAGAGCTAGGCATGTGTCCAAACACTTGGCTATATCCCCAGCCCAGATGAATATTTTGAAATGAAAGTTGTAGTGTAACCATGAACACATTAGTCATATCACCATACATAAGACTTTTAGATTTTTTTTTTTTTTGCATCCCAATGGATGAAGGAAGATTATCATTTTTTACTGAAATGCTAAAAGGTTCATTTATGTGTGTCCTTTCACCATAGTGGAAACTGCCCATTAGCATGGGCTACTATTAGAATTTGTCCTGTAATTTCATGGCAGGATCTTGTGGTCCTCTAAATGCATTTGCTATTTCTAGTGCTGAGGAGACTTTCTAACATCACAAGTTTTGGAATAAACATTACTTCCTTTCCCACAAGCCACGTCACAAATGGCTTTTACAGTGTGTCGTTCTGATCCCTGCCATACTTCATGTGCAGATTCTTGATACAAGAATCTATGGATGGAAAATGTGGAGGATGAGCTCCTGATTCTTCTCCCCACACCAGATAGATCTTTGGTTTATTATAAATGATCAAGTATTTTCTCAGGCCTCTGCAAAAGAACAACTGGAATATTTTCAAATACCAAGTCTGAACATGGATTATTTGACAAGCGGGAAGCCATAGTCTAGATTTGTTTGCTGTTCTTATAAATATTGGTAAGGTTGGTGGTCCATTTCAAATACTCTGTGATTGAGGTTTTCATTGTCTTTGGTGTGATTTTTCACTACAGAGCATGTTCTGAAATGAAAGTTTTATATGGCATGGATGTAAATCATAGCCTTAGCTCCACTGGGGGATTAGATTATAGGGATGTGCCAGCAGTAAGAAAGGTTCCTTATTTTGGCCCATTTCTCTTACTTTCTCTAAATGTCTGTTAGTAAGTGAAGAGGGAAAATCTCCATATTAATGCTGACCTGGGTTTGTTTTTCAGGTTTCTGTAGAGCAACGTTTTCGTTCTGTGTCAGCCCTCTCTTGGTGTTCGTCAATTCTAAGAGTGGAGATAACCAGGGAGTCAAGTTCCTGCGTCGCTTTAAGCAGCTGCTCAACCCGGCTCAGGTGTTTGATTTAATGAACGGAGGGCCTCACTTAGGGTAATTCCTCAAGGATAAATCTTACTCGAGTAAAACGCGCTTCCAAGCGTGAGCTGTGTCTGGCTCTTCTCCCCGTGAAGATGACTGTTTCCAAGCTGGGTGGTGGCAGTGGTGCACACCTTTAGCAGCACTCAGGAGGCAGAGGCGGGTCGATCTCTGAGTTGGAGGCCAGCCTAGTCTACAGAGCACATTCCAGGACAGCCAGGGCTACACAGAGAAACCCTTTCTTAAAACAAAACGAACAACAAAATTACAGTTTCCATGGACATCTCTGGTGCTCTCACTCCTTCGTTGGTTTGAACTTTGTCAGGTTTTGGTTTTCTATTGTACTTTTGCACGGTGCTGGTCATTGAAACTTTAGATGTGCTCATCCAGGGCAAGTCCTCATCATTAAGCTATGTCTCTATTGTAAGTTCTAATTATTTGTTGTTGTAGAGTTTTTTTTGTTGTTGTTGTGGTGGTGGTGATGGGTTTTTGTTGTTGTTGTTGTTGTTTTTGAGACAGGGCTATGAGGCCCCCCCCCCCCTGACCTGGAGCTGTATGTAGACTAGGCTGGCCTCACAGGGTATGACCTGTCTCTCCCTCCTGAGCACTGGGATTAAAGATGTGCTCCGTAATTCACATTTTTTTTGGGGATTTTTTGTTTTGTTTTGTTTTGTTTTCCGAGACAGGGTTTCCCTGTGTAGCTTTGCGCCTTTCCTGGAACTCACTTTGTAGTACAGGCTGGCCTCGAACTCACAGAGATCCGAGTGCTGGGATGAAAGGCATGCACCACCACTGCCTGGCCTCCTAATTCACATTTTAACACAACCTTTCTGATGTTATTCATCTTCCTTATATCTGTTCCAAATTTGTTATCCAAACTTCCAAATTCTAAAATGTGCATAAAAATATTTTAAGTGTGTGTCTTACATCAAACAAATGCTTAGCTGTAGGGAAGAGAACTGTGTATAGATGTAAAGTACAAACTGATAATAGAGATTACCTTCATGAAAACAGTCAGCGACTTAACCAGAGGGGGTTCTGTCTAGCCCCATAGGGGCAGTTCCTGAAGGAGCTCAGGCCGACTTCAGATAGAGATAAGGGACTTTGGTTGACCGTCCTTTGTGCTTCTGTGGGGTTGTATACCTTAAAGTCCCCAAATGGATGTGACTCCCTGGCATTTCCACTGCGGAGAGTATGCCTTGGGGTCCTTCATCCTCTTTCAGTGTGTGTGTGTGTGATTCTTCTGTGGCGCCGATGCTCTGTCTTCTCATGAAGGGGCCGTTCACTCGCTAAATCTCTGAGTGTCTCTCCTTGTGAGACTGTTGCGCACACAGGACCTGAGGTTTTCTCAGGAAGATAGAAATAAAAGGAAGGGCGGAGAGTGGGGGATGCAGAGAGCCGTGGGGCAAGGGCTGGCAGCTGTCTTTAGTCACAGCCTCAGTGTCCCCCTTGGTTTGTAATTCCTCAGGAAATGGTGTGTCCTGCAATGGAGAAGCTGTCTGCTCTGCCTTCAGTTCACTTTCCTGATCCTGCTTCACTTCTGTTTTTCTCCTTTTTCATTTCCCCTTACTTCTAATTTATCTCAGTTTCTTCTTATAACACATTTTTATTCAAAAACTTCTTTAGTTAACTATCATGCTCAAGTTAGCTTTTATGTAAGAATTCTTATATTTAATATGAATGTGATAATAATGACTATAAAATGAACAGTAGTTGGAGAAAATGTTTTTTTTTAATGTATTTACACTAAAAATAGACATTTTACTTTCAGCCTAAGGTTATTTCAGAAGTTTGACAACTTCCGGATTCTTGTCTGTGGAGGAGATGGGAGTGTGGGCTGGGTCTTGTCGGAGATTGACAAACTGAACTTGAACAAACAGGCAAGTGCTCTCTGGGTGGGGTCTTTGGGTCTTGCTGTGTAGCTTCAGCCAGGATCCCCGTTTCCCAAGTTCTCTCACAGTATCACTGTTGCATTCTTTTGCAGTGCCAGGTGGGGGTATTGCCTCTGGGTACCGGCAATGACCTTGCTCGAGTTCTTGGCTGGGGAGGTTCGTATGATGATGACACCCAACTTCCTCAGATACTGGAGAAGCTGGAACGAGCCAGTACCAAGATGCTGGACAGGTAAAAGAAGTTCTTCTTTGGAAAATGTCAACCTCAAGTTTGATACTTTTGGTTTCACTAACTGTAAGTCCGAAAGTCCAAACTTCCAGGGCTTGTTCAATCTCTGAGAGCCTGAACAGAGCCTGCGTAAAGTAGACACTCAATAAAAAATGCTTGGAATGAATGAATGGATGAATGATAAAAAACAAAAGCAACAACAACAACAAAAACCCTGAAAAGTGGTTCCAGTGAATTCATTATTCAATGTAAATATATACATTGACTCTACATTATTCAATGTAAATCATTATGGAGTTACTAATCTTTGTTCTGTCGTAGTTTGAGGATAGGGTCTCACTACACGAAGCTCAGCCTGACCTCCAACTTGAGATCTCCTGTCTCCTCATTCCTGAGTGCCAGGATTATAGAGGTGCTCCCCCATGCCCAGGGACGCCAATCACTTTTGATCAGTGTTCAAGTCAGGAAGCTCAAAAGCTTGCAGCTAGAGCTTCTGATGAATGGAATGGTAGGGCCCACCATCTTGTGGTTCCAGAACCTAAGAAAAGCATTGTCAAGTTCAGTTTGCTACAGGGTCTTCCCTGCATTAATTCATTCACTAATTGGATAGTAAAGAGATAAAAGAACCCTGCCAGGCTGGGGATATAGCTCAGTGGTAGAGTGCTTGCCCTGAGCGGGGGAGAGAGAGAAAGAGAGGAGGGGGTGGGGAGAGACAGACTATGAATCCTGTCTCAGAGACAGAGGGAATTATTTGGAACACACATGAAGATGAAGAACTGTCTCTGTGTTTACACTGTCCTTGGTCCCCCCCATCCCCTACCATCCCCTCCCTCTTCTGCTCCCCTCTCCCCCACTCTGAATGGTCCTATATAAAATGAAATCACAGTGTTTGTAGCCTGACTGCTGTGGTGAAGGCCTTTAGCATTTGAGTTTAAGGATCACGAAGATTCAGTAAGCCATAATTACCCCACCCCCAAGAGCACGAGACAAATATCAAAATATCATTACAGACTCGAGCTCGCATGAATCAAAACAACTTTGATAGGATTAGCCATCTGTGGAACTCTTCCTGAAAACAAAATCGCATCAGGGAGCCACCAGTCAAAAATGTAATTATGCTAAGATGAGCGATAACCTCAGTGTGGTAACCTTGTCTGTCTTACTATAATGTTGTAATGGTTGGTTCCTTTGCTGACAGCATACTGAAAAATAGAGCTGGGTGGTAGAACCTTAGCATGTATGTATCCAAAATTGCATGAAGGTGACACTCACTTAGTTGGGCCATAATGATTTGTAATCTGGACTGGGGCTAGATTCAGAACCCCTAATCCCTAAGAGTCTGGAGGTCAGAAAGGAAGGAAGGAAGGAAAGGAGAGAGGGAGGGAGGGGAAGTAAGGGGGTGCTGGCTCAGTGGGTGGAGCCCTTTCTGTCCAAGCCTGGATTTAGTTCCCAGAACCCTTGGAAACTGAGTGAAGAGTCATCTGCCTGTCTTCCCAGTGCTCCTTATGGTGAAAGGGGAGGAGAAGGCACAGGAGCCGTCCCAGAGGCTGGCAGCCAGCCGCCTGGCATGTACAGCTGTGAACAGGAGACCTAGTTTCCAACAAGGTGGAGAAAGAGGACCCACACTAAGTTGTCCCCAGATCATCTCTCTCTCTCTCTCTCTCTCTCTCTCTCTCTCTCTCTCTCTCTCTCACACACACACACACACACACACACACACACACACACACACACACACTGTGGCACATGCATGCTTGAACTCACAGACATGAGCATGCGCTTGCACACACTCACACTTCATATATACACACAGGAACAGAAAGGACGGATAACAGTGTGGTGATGGGCCAGTTAACTAGCTCAGGTGATATGGCGACTTCATGAGACTTATGTACACCGAAACAGCAGCTATATATCCTATACGCATAGTGTTTAGCAGTTTTTACCTTAATAAACATGAAGGAAGGATTTGAATGAAATAAAATCAACTTGAGAGAGAGAGAGAGCCTGGAAGAAATTCCTAAATGCTTCAGTGCTGTGCTTACTAAACAACTCAGAGTATTTACTAAAGATTTTTTGGGAATATTTAATCGTATGCATGTTCTTGCATTTGCCCCATGGAGAGTGTGGAGGTCTTTCCAGAGTCGGTTCTCTCCTGGAACCACGTGGTTCTTGTGGATCTAATTCAGCTCCTCAGTCTCTGTGCCAGAATCTTTCCTCACTGAGCCGCCTTACCAGCTGCGGCACAGAGTATTTGAAACGCTGGCTTTTGAGACAAATTTAAAGGGCAGGCCTGATGCCGCCTAAGACAAGCGCTCTAGGTCTTCACTCCCCCTAGTGGTTAGCCAAGAAATAGCACCCCGTGGTCACACTTGACATCCACAGGCGTGCCAAAAACAGGGAGCCAAGGTGATGATGAGGCTCTTTATTAGAACCATTTTGTTTTCTTAGTGATGTTACTGTTTGTGAAAAACAGGTGATCCTGGCCCCATAAAAAAGGGGATGAGAAATCAATTTAACCTTCTGCCTTATGTAGGCTTTGATAGTAGTTATTTGATCTTTAGAGCTATACTGTGACTTGGTTCATAAAAGCATCGTTATGACTGTTTTACAAAGACCAGACACAGACTTCTGGAGACGGTGGGAGTAGGAACCGCTCAGACCCTCTGCCTGGCGTTCTGTTGTCCTCATTTTATGTTGCTGACACTATCGTCCCAAATGAACTAATATTGTCATCTCTGTGCTGGACGTGGTCAGAGTCACGTAGCCAGGCTGCAGTGGGGCTGGTGCTTTAACAGATCCAGCCTCTCCCTCCCAGCACACAGGCCGCAGAGATGCCCTGGAGCATCTCGAAGCCCGGCCCCCACCCTTGCTGCCTCTTCTCCCTGCTCCCCCAGAATTCCCTATGCAGCTGGGAAGGTTGTGGTTTGGGGTGGAATCCTTTCCCACTTCTTGTCTTTTGGCTAGAGAAGTCGTTCAGCTACAAGGAGCTTGGCTTGCACGTTTGATTGCCGTGTTCTCTTACTTCTCTGTGGATGTCACTAATACTTACGTGATTTCGAGTTTCTGTGCTAACACATGTGCTTCATTCGGAGTCCTGTTCACTCTTGTGGATCTAGATCCTGCCTTTCACTTTGGGATGTTCAACATATGTATCTGTTGCATGGATGGATGGAGAATTATATAATTTTACTTGTAATGTTTTCTGTGTGTGTGTGTGTGTGTGTGTGTGTGTGTGTGTGTTTGCATGCACATGTGGAGTCCTGAGGTTGCAATTGGAAATCATCCTTGATCTACCCTCTTATTCACTGAGGCAAGGTCTCCCATTTAAACCCAGAGCTGGCTGAGGTGGCTACTCCTGCTAGCCAGCTCCTGTCTTCTTGGGCTGGAACTATGCACAGGCTAGCGTTCCGCCCAGCATGTAGGTAGGTTCTGAGGATCTGAAGTTCATGCTTTCACAGCATCTGCTGTGGCCACAGAGCCAGCTCCCCAGCTCTGAGTTACATTTTCATGTTGGGAGTTGAACAGTCGCTACAAGTAACGGTTTAATTCACGTAGTCTAAATAACATATGCCTTTTGGAAATTTCTGGAATTCTGGGTTTTTATGCGAAGACTTATTCTCACTTGTCTGAACAATTATACAGTAGGATCTACTGGTGTATGATCCATTGGTTTAGGAATTGCCTATATGTCCCGTCATTGGCTGTGTATGCTTTTTATAAGATTCATGTGCTGTAATACTGCTTTTATAATGCTCTGTAGCTATAAACATTTTTTTTTTTTTAATCTCTCATCATGTTAGACTGTACTCATGTCCTAACCCCTCCCCAAGTTTGGAATTATTTTAAATATTACTCTGGAATTATTCCGTTGATTGCTTTTTCAAATGATTCAACATTTGGAATGATTACTTAGTAATAATTGGAATTAAGTTTTCTTGAATTAAGTATTATTTCTATAAATAGTTTTCTTCCATATCATTTTTACATTACCCTTTCTTAAATTAAGGAGCGTTTACATCATTTTCATTTCTCTCTCTCTCTCTCTCTCTCTCTCACACACACACACACACACACACACACACACACACACACACAACACACGCGTGCGTGCGCGCATGCACTCACTTACAACATATTCTCTTACCGGGAGCAGTCGCTGAATGTGAAATGGTTTATTTTCATAGGTAATACACGTTTCTTTAAGACATCATTTTAAAACTTGGTTCATTAATAATGTATAATTTAGTTACTACTTTACTGATTTAGAAAGTAGAGGAGAAAAGAAAAAGCCAAAACGTATTGCATCAAGAGTAGTGATTGGGGCTGGAGAGACGGCTCAGCAGTTGAGAGCACTGGCCGCTTTTGCAGAAGACCTGGGTTCAATTCCCAGCACCCCTGTGGCAGCTCACAACTCTCTGTAACCCCAGTTCCAGGAGAGCTGACACCCTCACACAGACATACATGCAGGCAAAACACCAATAAACACAAAATAAAAGTAGTTTTTAAAAAAGGGTAGTAAGTCACTGGAAGACCAGTTTTTCTTGCTGTGACCGGGTGTTGGGATGTTTGGATGCTGCTAACTGGAGAAATGGTAGAATGTGAAAATGATAAACTATGCATCCAATGTTTTATGGGATTATCACAGTTTTCACAGTTTTGTTCCTGTCGTATCCTTGGTTTAAGATAGATTCAGGCCACAAATACATGTATATATGTATGTATATAAGATGGAAATAGTTTATTAAGATTTAAAGAAATTTTAGACCAAAGGATTTTCTCTCATCAGGTGGAGTATAATGACGTATGAACTCAAATTGCCAGCAAAGACGTCTCTCCTTCCTGAACCCACAGAAGCGTCCGAAGGATTTTATGTAAGACTAATCTTTTTGTCTACTGACCATTTGAAGTGGGGTATACTGGGGACAGGGGAGATGTTAGTGGTGACATGCTTGTTTCATGGTGTCCCTGACTGCCTCCAGTCTTCTCCCTCAGAGTAAAGAATCCTGAGGATCAAGGTTAGAATCCTTCTGTGACCATGAACCCTAAGTCACTGGCCTCTGTGGACCTCACCACTTCGTCTGTAACATGGGCCACAGTGCTGAGGACTTAAGGATGCAGATGTATATAAGTCACCAGGCATGCCAGGTCTGGTCCTCATGACCCAGAACACCAGCAGATAGCACCCTCTAGTGAGTGTCCACGCATCCTGTGCATCGGTCCTGAGCACCTGCTTGGTTAGTAGATGTTAGTCCAACTCCAGTAAGCCCCTCCCACCCATGTTCCCACCCACGTCCCAGGACTCCTGACTGGAAGATCATGCAGGGTCTCTCTTCCAGTTTGCCTGCTCTTTGAACGGGCAGCAGTCCCATGTTGAGCTCACTGACCCTGAGCAAGCAAAGGAAGAGACATTGCTCACCTCCTTCTATCCCTGTCCCAGGCCACCAATGTCTAAAATTTTCAAATCGATTTAAACCTCAGAGCAATGGAAATTTAAAACAGTCTGGCCCTCCAGGAGGTTATCTCTGACTCATTAAGACCTTTTGATCTGCAACAGTGTATTTTTCCCTCTAGGAAAATCCTCCTCTTCAGAGCTGAAATCTTTGTTTTGCCATTGAGAAAATTATTATCTCGTCAAAACCAAGGCAAGCCCTGGCAAATAGAAACACGAGGCATTCCTTAGAGATGAATGTATTTTTCAGATATGAAAGTATTGAAAAGTGTTCTAAAACATGAAAAAGTAGTAAATCATAGGAAATGGAAAAAGAAACGATGGATAGCCAGGTCACCTAGAGATACTCACTGTGGAGGTTAATATATTCACTGTTTAATTTACAGCCAAACTTTCAATTGTAATATTATTCTCTCTGACGATACCCATCATGGCTGTTTTTCTAGAAGCCAATCTTCTCAGTAGTAACTTTTTATAAATGTTATTATTTTTTTTTCCCAAAACGAGGGAAAGTAAGTCATGACCCTATTAAATGACACTGTAGTAGATTAAAATGTGGCATCTATAAATTCTGTCCTTGGATATAAAGATTATTTTTTTCCTCAGAAAGAGGTATATTTTTGTCTTTGAAGATCTGCAATGAACAAATAAATACAAGCTTCAAGTAGCAAATGACAAATGAATCAAATGACAGTTGCTAATTAATTAATTCAAATGCTGGCCATGTCATACATTAGTCACTCTTCAGTGAAGAGAATAAGCTGATCTCTGAAGACTGTTGCCCTATTTTGCATTTTAAAAAGCTATGTTTCCACTGTTCTGATCTTTCACGCTACAGATTTTTGTATTTAAACCGGGCGATTAGCGGGTCAGTGCAATATCGTGTAACTTGGGAGAACTGTATCTACTGTGGTGTGAAATTGCTTTTGCAGGTGTGGTCTGTATTTGGGGGAGGTGAGGTAGGAATTGCAAATTGGCTACTGACGGATGGACTTGGCTATAAATTTAAAATGAGATTTCTTTGAGAAGATGCCAGTCAGAATGGCATGGGCGAAAAGGAGCCAGAGGATGTCTGAGCAAGGCGGAGGAATGTTGGGGACCAGCTTGAATGGAGCTGTCATTTCTGCTGGAAAATTCTGAGTTTATGACGTGGAGTGGCCCTTGAAGAACACTTGGCAGAAGACTCTGTGCATGAAGCTGTTTAAATAGTGTGCCTATTTTTACATATCAAGAGAATGTGCTCTTTCAATAGCATGTAGGACTTGAGTCCAATAGAAAAGGAGATGGGCATTGGGGAATGTAGTGTGTTTCATTGTCTAGAAGTAGTTACTTACATAATTTTATGGTTCCTTACCAGATCGTATGGCTACACAATTGAATTTTTAAAAACCCTTTTTACTGAAGTGTAATATATAGGCAGAGAAGTGTGTATATCTTAGAGGTATAACTTGGGACATTTTCATAAATTAGGCAAACCTTACGTTAACTCACACCCAAATCACAAGACGACATTTCAGTGTCTGATAGGCCCCTCTCCTGCCCTCCACATCTTTTTCACGGATGACCACCGTCCTGACTTAACAGCCTAGACTAATTCTGTCTGGTTTAGGAAAATGAGAAAATAGAATATAAAATGGAAATCATTTTGTGTGCTTTTTGCTTTGGCTCCTTGTACCCGGCATGAAGCTCATCAGATTCATCTGTACTGTGGCGTAATTGTGACTCTTTCCTTCCGGTATCCTGTCGTATGTCCATAGAACAAATATATTGCATTTAACCCTGTGGGAATGTTCCATCTAGTCCGTGTCTTTTGGTGGACATCTGTTTCTTTGGATTGCCTGTGTAGACTCAGGCTCTTGGTCCTCTGGTGTCTGGCTTGTGTCCAGTGGCTTCCCAGGACCCATTGGTTTTTCTGTAGGAGGGCTTTACACTGCTATCACACTCTAACTTGTCAGGTTCCCCTTGCTGCTGTTGGCGTTTTTGGGATTTCAGTGTGCATTCTCCAGGTTCATGAGGAAGCTGAATTACTACTCACTGGGTTATTCCGCTTGGATTTCTAGGTTTTCATCCTTAATTTGTATGCACTAGTCTGGCTTTTACTGTATTCGTGTTAATAATGCTTCTTATAGTTATATTATTTATATATAATTTTTTAAAAATTAATATGGAGTTTTAATTGGATTTTCTAGAACTGTAAAGAACTCCAGAACCTGAAAATGGGAGTCAGGGGAAGTTTTCTGTTGCATAATGACCCCCCACACACTTTTTGAATAATGACCCCCCCAACACATACTTTTTGAATAATGAAACCCCCACTTTTCATGATAACCTTTGCCCCCCACACTTTTCATGACTGCATTTGCCCCCCCCACTTCTCATGACAGCATTTGCCCCCCCACTTCTCATGACTGCATTTGCCCCCCCCACTTCTCATGACAGCATTTGCCCCCCCACTTCTCATGACTGCATTTGCCCCCCACTTCTCATGACAGCATTTACCCCCCCCCACTTCTCATGACAGCATTTGCCCCCCACACTTCTCATGACTGCATTTGCCCCCCACTTCTCATGACAGCATTTGCCCCACACTTCTCATGACTGCATTTACCCCACACTTCTCATGACAGTGTTTGCCCCCCACTTCTCATGACAGCGTTTGCCCCCCACTTCTCATGACAGCGTTTGCCCCCCCACTTCTCATGACAGCGTTTACCCCCCACTTCTCATGACTGCATTTACCCCACACTTCTCATGACAGCGTTTGCCCCCCCACTTCTCATGACAGCGTTTACCCCCCACTTCTCATGACAGCATTTACCCCACACTTCTCATGACAGCGTTTGCCCCCCACACTTCTCATGACAGTGTTTGCCCCCCCACTTCTCATGACAGCGTTTGCCCCACACTTCTCATGACAGCGTTTGCCCCCCCACTTCTCATGACAGCATTTACCCCACACTTCTCATGACAGCGTTTGCCCCCCCACTTCTCATGACAGCGTTTGCCCCCCCACTTCTCATGACTGCATTTGCCCCCCACTTCTCATGACAGCGTTTGCCCTGTCTTGTTTTCTGAAGCAGTCATAACTGGGTTCTATCAACAACGACAATCATATAGTATAGGGTTTTCTTTTCCAGATGACAATTTATGAAGACTCTGTTGCAAATCACCTTACGAAAATCCTCAATTCTGATGAACATGCGGTGGTCATATCGTCTGCCAAGTGAGTTGTGGGGCTGAAGGGAAGAACTAGCTATGTGAGAACATGAAAGGGCAAAGGCTGTTTCCTGTCTGTGACACCATTTCTCCTGACTTTCCTTAGTAATGTATGAGAAGTGACTTAAAAGGATTACATAGAGTAATTTGAACTTGGTTTCTTTAGTCACATTAGCATCTGCATGGAGTCTATTCAGAGGGAGAAGATTTTGCTGCTTATTTTGAAAGGTTTTTGTCAGGAAAGTGTAAAAAGTATTTAGAGTTTAACTGTCTATTTGGAATGATTAATGATATCATGGAAATCATATCTCATTATAGTTTATTATTTCCCGTACACACGTTTCTGTTTAGCAACTGTTTATATCACTAAAAGGAAAATAATAAGATTCTTCAAAATGACATTTTTCAACATATTTAAATTACATAATTATATTTTAGTTTAAAGTTATCAGATTTTAGTTAATTTCATACATGGAGCTGGAGCTCTGTTATATTGTTATCCCAAATGTGGAATTTCAAATTTACTTTTAAAGTATCCTACAATCTCATCACGAGAAGGTCAGCTAGGGGAAAGGGATGGTGTCAGCTGAAATTTTCAACTCATAGGTGAGGGGATGCTTTTTAAGATTCTGCTCAGTGAATATATTGCCATTATGCAATATTGAAGGAAAGGATGGGGTAGAAGAACTGATGGAGAGTAGAAAACCCAAGAAGGAAGGTGCAAATTTCAGTTTATCACATACTTAATTTGTAATGAAGAAGAAACATAAAGGAGTCATTATGGACAAGTTTCTGGTTGGGGATTTAGCAAGTGCAAGGCCCTGGGTTTGGTCTTTAGCTGGAGGGTGGGAGGGGGTTGGGGAGGGGACGAAACGGGACAAATTTCCTTCTGACAGAAGTGTAAATGTACTAACAATTACTTTCGAGGATGTTTCTCCATGGAATAGGAAACAGCACTGAACAATAGGAAAGGGAAATGGCTTCAGGCAAGGGACCACTGTGTTTGGTGGAGAGAGAGATGGGTAGTAGTAGCACAGTGAGCAGAGCCACTGGCTGGTTTGTGTTTATTTAATGAATTGTGTTGCTTACAGAAATGTATACATTTTTCAGATTGCTCAGGCCTCAACACTTTGAGTGTCTCTCTTGTCCTGGGTTCAACCCACCTATTATTTCCTGGGCCCCAGCAGATATTTCACTTTGCTGGTCTCTGTGATCAAAAGTCTGACTGTAGAAAACTTAAAAGGACTCCGTCTTGAACTCACTGTTCCAGGCAGTCTTTGAAACTAGAATTCTCCTGCATCAAGTAGATCAGAGCACAGACCTATACTACCCGGCCCACCTTAAGTGTAGATTTCACTATGGAATCTCTAAATTCACTATTTAGATGAATTTATCCCTCTAGAGCAGCCTTTATTCCTTTTGTAATGTGGAACCACAGGAGCATAAGGCAGAATATTTCTTCTGATTAGTCCCATAATTTAAGCATCAAGTACTCTCCTAACTTGCACACCAGTCCATCAGCCCTTCAGGTATATAGGATCAGGTTTTTCCTTCAGCCTTTCATACAAGAAACTTCATGGTAGCCTGACATCATATTTGAAGAAATTCTATAAGAGTATATATTAACAAAGAGTAAAAATTATATGTGAAGTACATGAATGAGTCTAATAAATGGTAAGCTAGATTCTATTAATTCCCTTAAAAATCGGAATTTAAGGGGCTGGCACAATGGCTCAGCATGTAAGAGCCTGTTGCTCTTGCAAAGGACTCTAGTTTGGTTCCAGATCCTACAACATGGCTCACAACCATTTATAAATCCAGTTCCAGGAGGCCTGACACCTTCTTCTTGACTCCTTGGACACTGCATGAATGTTGTACATGTACATACATGACATGCAAGCACACGCACTCAGATTTTTTTTTTTTTTTTTTTTTTTTTTTTTTTGGTTTTTCGAGACAGGGTTTCTCTGTGTAGCTTTGCGCTTTTCCTGGATCTCGCTTGGTAGCCCAGGCTGGCCTCAAACTCACAAAGATCCGCCTGCCTCTGCCTCCCGAGTGCTGGGATTAAAGGCGTGCGCCACCACCGCCCGGCCAGACTTTTTTTAATCGTAAAGAAAAATAGAGAACAGAACCTAGAATTTGAAATGTCAGCCAATGCCAAGAGAATTGTGCTTATAGCTCAGTGGTTAAGTGTTTACTTAGCATGTGGAAGACCTGGGGTCTGTCCCTGACATCAGGAAGCAGGTTGAGGGCTAGATGGCTAGTGGATCTAATCCCTAAGCAACAAATAAAGCAAAAATTGTTAGGAATAATACACCTAAATGACCAGTTCAACAGCTTGGAGTTCATGTGGGTGCATATACATGTACCATGTGCCTGTTGCATTGTTCGATTTTCGTAACATTGAAATATCTGGAAGCTGCCATTACTTACCAGAGAAAGTTGTAAACTGAATAGAAAAAAAAAAAAAAACACCCTTTTGGAACATCTTTCTCTTTTTCTTTAAATTCTTTAATCTATATCAGTGATAGAAATGCTTTACATTCAGGAAGTTTCTATCAATGTACACATGTTGCCAAAACTAATCTATTCATATGCCATTTTGCGGGCCATTTTTTTTTTTCACACAACTTTTTGAGAGGCAGATATGTTATGCATTTTTCTTTCTTTTATTTCATTTCTTTGGCAAAGACACCAAATGTAATTAAAAGAAACAAACAAGTAAACCATATATTGCTGACACTAATGAGATCTGAATTGGATTAGGCTTGTGTATTATTGTATTGGTTATCTTAAGGGGGAAAATGGATGGGTTTACGGAGAACATAACTCAATTCAAGTGTCTGATTGGTTGGTAACCATACACAACCTCTTTTTCTCTTTAGGAGCAATATGCTACCAAGCTGTCCATTTGCTGACTAGTAGGTCCAGTAGGTCCTATAGATGCTGGAGAACTTGGGTCTGTTTGTTATACATGAAGAAAATTGTCTAAGCTGTGGAAGATACTACATTATTTCTAGGGGATCTGAAAGTATTATTTCTAAGGCTTATTTAAGTATTCAAGTTCACTGCAACCTTACTATAAGTATGGAGAATGAGGCTTATTCGTGCATACATTTTTCACTTAGGAAGTCCTAAATGTATCTAAGATATATTAACACAGATGGAAATGTGGTCTTATGTAAAAATGATACTGGGTATTTTGAGTTTGCCTACTTGTACTTACTTATAAATACATTTGTACATGAGAGCCCACAGACTAAACTGTGTGATTTCTCTTCCTCCTCAAAGGATACTCTGTGAAACGGTGAGGGACTTCGTTGCCAAAGTGGAGAAGGCACAGGAGAAAACACTGGAAAATACAGTAGTAGCTGAAGCCGTGGCCAGTAAAGTAAGGGGCGTGGGAGATGTTTATTGACATCATGAGCATTGCGTTGTGTTTTTTGGGTTTTTTTTTGGTTTTGTTTTTTGTTTTGTTGTTGTTGTTTTTTGGTTTTTGTTTTTGTTTTTGTTTTTTGGTTTTTCGAGACAGGGTTTCTCTGTGTAGTTTTGCTGCCTGTCTTGGATCTTGCTCTGTAGACCAGGCTGGCCTGGAACTCACAGAGATCCGCCTGTCTCTGCCTCCCAAGTGCTGGAATTAAAAGCGTACCCACCACCACCTGGCTGCTTTGTATTTTTAAAGCCTGCCTCGATGTGCTCTTGCCAAAAAAAATCTAATGATAAAGAATGATTTTTTAAAATTATATATGAGGATTTACAAAAACACCGTCTAGTTTATGGTTATCCTCTAATATGCACAAAAGCTGCATTGTTGGAGAGTATTCAGCAGATCAAATTTTATGATTCAGATCCCTTTCTCAGTGATTGATATTGTAAAGGGACATGCAGTCAACCTGACAGAGGAGGATGCCATGGGGCCAGCGGTCCCATTGGGTGAGGCCTGGCTTTCCATGTCAGACAAAATCTGGGGATCTGGTCCCCTCCCAGCATGAGTCCTTCCTTCTCTAGAGGGCAGTCCTAGTCTCCTTCCAAGTTCTATTTATTTCGTGCCTTTGCAGATTTTTCCCCCTTTATGAGCTTTCTGATGCTGAGAATCGCATACTGCCTTTCCAAGCCAGCGTCTTTTAAAGTTCATGAGAAGGCCTTTTGACGTAAGGCTTGGATAGTTTTGGCTTGGCAAGGATTTCTCCCCCTTAAGTTCATGCTGTAGCTACTGGATTGAGTGGAAGAAAAAGAAAGTGCAAATGATCCTTTTTCCTTTAAATTTTTACTTAGTTTTTGAAAATGTTCATATCAATATACACTGTATCTTGATCATTTTCACCCCTTACTCCTCTCGGGCCCCACCCCCACTCTATCTCCTTTCTTCCTTTCATATATGTATATTTTTTCATCCCACTGAGTTCAGTTTGTGCTGCTCATGTGGACACGGGTGTGAGGTCATCCGCTGGGGACTGGAAAATCCATCAATGGCCACAGTCCTGAAGAAAACTGACTTTTCCTCCCCGAGAAGTCATCAGCTTCCAATAGCTCCTTAGCCTGTGGGGTGGGACCTCCATAACCCCTCCTCTCCTCGATGCTGGAACATTTAACCGTCGGTCTTATGCAGGTCTTGTGTCGGTAACCACAGCTGCTGAGCTCATGTGTGTGACAGCCATGTCACGTCATGAAGCCACCATTCCATACTACTTCTCCCAACCCTCCAGCTCTTAGATTCTTTTCACCCTCTTTGTTGGCCATGTTCCCTGAGCCTTGGGGGTTGGGCGGAGATTACTGTTCATGTCCCACTCACAGCTGACCTTTCATAGTCCCAATTTGCAGATGTTATTTTTTTTAAATATTTATTTATGTGTTTTATGTATATGAGTGCTCGATTTGCATCTATGCCTGCATGCCAGAGGGCATCAGATCCCACTATAGATGGTTGTGAGCCACCACTCAGGACCTCTGGAGGAGCAGCCAGTGCTCTTAACCACCTCGCCAGCCTGATGTTAAGGTTCTTTACAAACGAGACCCTAAGGACTCTACCAAAATGCTCTTGGGGCTGATGAAAACTTCCAGCAAAGTGGCAGGATACAAAACCAACACATAAAATCCAGTAGCCTTCTTACGTACCAAGGACAACATCACTGAACTAAACATTGAGGTATTCCAGTCATTTCCTTCCCTATGAAAAGTTTCAGAAGGCAGGAACTCTTTCTTAGCCAGGTGTTTGCCTCTGAAGCCCTTCTCCTGTGACCCTGTCTTGGCTTTTCATCAAAGACAAACTTGATCCCAAATGTTTCTTTATCTGTAGAAAAAGAAGAGAAGCAGAAGGGCTCTGTGCCTGCTTTTCTTTTTACACGCCCCCCCCCCCTCTGTACATTTTCCTTCTTTCTCTTTCTTGGATGCCATAGTACACTCACAGAGCTTCAGCTCAGCCATGCCTGCACCTCATGATGTTAAGGGTGCCCTGCATCAATGACTTTAAAAGAAAGCCTGGTGTTTTTGCGTATGGTATCTCTTTCAATTTAGCATCAATTCTAAGAAAGAACAGCAGTTTGACATAGGTTGTAAAGATTTGAACCCGTGGGGGCTGGAGAGATGGCTCAGTGGTTATGAACACTTGCTGCTCTTGCAGAGGACCCAGGTTTGGTTTCAAGCACCCATGTGGCAGCTCCCAACAATCCATAACATCTGTTCCGAGGGTCCTGACACCCTCTCCTGGCTTCTGTGGGTACCAGGCACATGCATGGTGTGCATACATGCATTCAGGCAAAACACTCATATATGTAAAAAACATATTGTTCTAGAAAGACTTTAAAGCCTGAGATAGAATTTGAGTGATCCAGAAGTATGAATCGACAGGTGGATGCATTTTTCAGTCTTTCATACAGTAGGTCTTTATTTGTCAGATAATAGTAAGCATTTCTATACATAAGAGCCACTCATTTAAAGATCATTTTCTGTCTTCACTAAATTGAAAATGGATGTATTCTCCACCCAAAACATCTACAGAAGAAAAGACCATAGCTACTTGAATGTTGGTGTTTTCGTCTCCAGTGATGAGAATCATTCAAGATTTGTCTTACATAAAAACACATCTTACGTTGTGTCTTCCAGGCTAACATATTTGAATTTCTTCCTCCCCACTGCTGTTGCTGTTTGTTTATTTTCTTGTCACCGCAGTTGATGTTTTCTTGGTTTTCTTAGTGCTCAGTCCTCAATGAGAAGCTTGAACAGCTGCTACAAGCCCTGCACGCAGACGCTCAGGCCAGTCGAGCTCCCCCGGGGGTTGGCCCTCCAATTCCGGAAGAAGATGTTGTGGAGTCATCCAGTGAAGAGTCCTTGGGCGAAAGCAAGGACCAGCTCGTGAATGACATTGCAAAGCCCTCCTCCCAGAAAGCCGCGAAACCCAGGGAAATAATGCTGCGGGCCAACAGTCTAAAGAAAGCAGTGAGGCAAGTCATTGAAGAAGCTGGAAAAGGTACACACTCACAAAATTAGCTTTAAAGAGACTGGCAACATCCCTGCTGCAAGCATAACCAGTGTGCATAATGCTTGGATTCGGTAAAAAAAAAAAGTCTCATGACATGGTAGAAGACAATATGTTCAGTAGTTCATAGATTTGAACTTTGTCATAGCTATGCTTTCGGTAGTGAGAGTCAGCATAGCAATGATGCATAAAATAAGATTTCAGAAGTAAAGTAAGTTGCAATATTTCTATCCCAACTTAAGTACAAAAAGAGTTTATAGAACAAGTCTAAAAATTTTCATCATTTTACTTGTTGGGCTTGTCTTTAATTCTTAAAACCAACCCCATAGCTGTCAATAATAGAGAAAATAACTTAACATTGGTTTCTTATCACGGTTAATGTTTAAGAGTCTATAAATCTTTATCTGAATTTTAAAAGGTTTACTTTTTATTTTTAATTCTGTGTATGCGTGCATGTCTCTGTGTGAGTATGTGTATGGCAGTTCAGGTGCCCAAGGAGGCATTGGACCTGTGGAGATGGAGTTAACAGGCAGTTGTGAGCTGTCCAGTGTGGACTCTGAGAACCAAACCTGAGGCCCTGCAAGAGCAGTGTGTGCTCTTAGCTCCTGAGCCATGTATCCAGCACCTAGATTTAATTTTTTTGTATGAGTAAAATGTATATGCTGCTTAGAATTTTAGTGCTAGATGAAGGTTGACTTCAATATGAATAATGTTGGGAATCACCTTCCAGGTGTGTAACTTGTAATCAAGCTATGTATTTTGCTTTTGATACGTAATTTTATTCTGATAAATATATAATCTTAACAAATTTATTTGATTTTTATACTCTCCAGTGTCCACAGACATCACTCCCAATTTTGTTACTAAATGACATTTCTTTGTGAATGTAGAATTGCTTTTGATACTCAGTTCAGCTTCTCTTTTCTAAGCATCTCTTAATATGAGTTTATTTTGTTTTCACTAATGCAAATCTGTTTCCCTTCTTACTACTTAAAGTTATAGACGAGCAGACAGTTCAGCCCTGTGAATCGATTAGTCCGTCTTGTGACTATGATAACCCAGAAACAGATGAATCTAAGGACGATGATACGAAAGATTCATCAGCAGGTGAGGAAATCGTGATGGTATCACAATCAGTCACAATTAACTTTGCATTTAGTTTTCTGTTTGAGGCGAAGTGTTGAATTTTTATTCTTCCAAGGGCTTTGGGGAAGTTTATGTTATTGATGAGCATTAAAATAATGGTAACAGATTAGGTAAGCTTGTCAAATATTCCCATCTCTCATGTGAACTCTAGATACTAATAATAAACAACTAAGCACTATGAGATTAATACAGTTAGTTATCTTAAAGGAAACATCCACATTTCCCAGTTTTAGCCTAAGGTAGCATTCCAATTCCTTGGGAAATTGCTGGCCTCGAACGCACAAAGTTCGGCTCTTGAGGGATTCAACAGTCCCTTATATTTTGCTGATTGGCCAATGCTTGTTGTTAAATTAAGCTTTAAAAGACACAAGATTTCTAATTACAGCCCTTTCTTTACCAAATTATTTTTGCCTAGAATTATTATATTATTGCTTGAAGATTGTTATCTGTTTCCCTGCCTTTTGGCTTTCAGTAGGAAATGAATTTGTCCTTTTAGTATTTCATATAAGTGAAAAGTTTCTAATTACCATTGGGTAATATAAGCAGAAGGTATAAAATTAATGATATGAGGTAGTATGAATATAATTATAATATACTCTAGAGAAGTCAGAATAATGTATCAGAACATTTCCTTCTTATAGTTTTATTAAGATTTTCTTTTCAAACTTGGACTGATTTTTTTTTTTTTTAGCTTTTCTGAAGCTTTCCTAACTGTAAAAATGGAGATAATAATATGCTATTTTAATTAGGCTGACTAATTTACTGTACAAAAGTTCCCAGAATAGTGTCTGGTATGCAGTGTTTTATAAATATTTGCTGTCTATCATTATATATATACATACTAGCTGAGAAAAATTTGTACTTAAAATTCTTAAGGAAATCGAAATTAGTTTCTGTAAAGATCAGATATTTGGCATACATATCTACAGGCACGTTCTGAAATTCTCTTCACAGATGGCCATTGATTTCCTCAGGCTGTTCAGTTCTAGTACATTACTCTCTCAAGTTTGGCTGTAATGGTTAGAAGTAGAATTGTTAGACTGTTCTTTATGATGAACTCCATTTTTCTGCCTTAACATTCAACCCCTGATGGAGGATATTATTGTATCATGGTGTTGGTAATTGTATGGTAATTTTTATGATTGGCCTAATTCCTCACATGGTGTTTTACCAGTCCAAGACGACTCTGTCTTTTGCGGCTGTCTCTCTCTCCTCCTTCCCTATAGCACTCCTTAAATGATGCTTTGAATGGCTTTTACAGCATCATATTTCCTTGCTACATCTGATGTCTTCCTCCATATCTGGTGTCACATAGCTTCCTCCGCTCGCCTATAATATGGTGATTTTTGAGTTGTTTGTTTTTCTGGCTGCATCCATTTGATGAGTGTTGTCTGTCTTAAAATGTTTTGAACAAACTCCAGGTATTTACTGTAAGGCAAGAATATAGCTATTCATGCTGCTCATCCAGCACATTTTGATGTTGCCCAGACTGCTGAATTTCTTTTTGGATTTAATTGCGATAGCTTTCCCTCATCTTTATAACCTTTCATCTTTCTTATTTGGACCTATCACTTCCACCTGTTAAAATCTTTTAATTCTTCTGTCACCTCCAATGTACTTTATCTGTGAAGTTGGTAGTTAGGCCTTTGATATTGTTATCTGTTAAAATCTACTTACTACAGTGGGTTATCCATACATCTGCTCTCTTCCATACGTATACACTCATTGCCCATGGCTTCCAACCAGCCAGCATTCCACTTTACCTAATACTCTCATAAACTCAACATTCCCATTAGTCAGAAAGGAAACTGAAAGATACTGTTAGAGTGCTCTATAGAGAGGCAAGTATAGATTTAGGAAAGTCTTTAACGTTGCCACATTTGATGCCAATTTAGCCTGTAATCCAGCTTGCTGAAAATCAATGGCAATAGAAGTGTTCCTGTGTTCAATAGTTTTATTGAATCATCTATATTGTGTCATTATTAAATTATGCAATTGATGTCTGAGATGTGAGGAATACAGCATATTAATGTGTTCAAGGTGATGCCTTATTTAGGAAGAAACATGAAGGACTAATTGAATTACCTGCAGTGGAGCATCGATCTTCGTCATTAGGACACTTTCTGCTTTTCAGCAGAGATAAACATCAAAAGTTGCTTTGTGTCAGAGATTTGCCCCAGAAGTGGTGTCTGTCACACACAACAGAGTGGCGTCTGTTAGTTTTGTGCAGCTGGACAGTGTTTGATCAGAGAAAATAGCATGCAAGATTAATATAGTTAAGTTTGTAATTAGTCTGAGGGAGAGTGAAGATAATTAAGTTTTAGAGTACTTTTAAATTGAATTTAATGACTACTGTTTTTTTAAATTCTTATTGATGGCCTTTGATTAGATCAAGGTGCTATTTTTCCTTCACTAACTTGCCTCATATTATTAGAATTAAATCTTCCTTTTTGTTATTGTCTTGAATATTTTAACTGTATTGAGCTTTTACAAGAATACAACAAAACCATTTGGAGCTTATCATCATTTGAATAAACAATGGCAGGGAAAATGCTTTGGTTTTATTGGAAGATAAATGATACCTTCCCATTATTTTTCTTTTTTTTCTTAAAAGCATTTTACAAACAACGTATTTTGATCATATTCTTATCCCCTCCAGGTCCTCTCAGATCCCCCCAACTCCCTACAAACCTAATTTCATGATCTTCCTCTCTTCCTATCTCTCCCTCCCCTCAACAAAACATCTTTCCTCTCCCCCAATAAAACAAACAAACCAATAAAACGGACACAATGCAAAAAGCACACACATACACACACACACACACACACACACACACACACACACACACACACACACACACACACACACACACACACACGGTTCTGTTTTGTGTTGACCGCCTATGCCTGGGTCTGCCCTGGAGTGTGGTTGATATACCCAGTGACATTCCATTGGAGAAGACTATTTTTCTCTTTCCTACCAGGTATCATTGCAATAGCTTCTTGGTTAGAGGTTGGGCTTTGTTTCTTCTTCCTCTTCTTCATTCTGGTATTTTGCCTGATTTGAACTCATGGTAGTCTTGCATTCGATGTCTCCTTCTTGAGTTCATGTGTGAATCAGCCTCCGGGTGTCTTGAACACACTTCTTCTTTGGAGCCATTCACCACCACTGGCTCTTAGAATCTTTCTGCCTCCTCTTCTGCATAGTTCCCTGAGCCTTTAGAGGAGGAGCTTGATAAAGACATCTCATTTAGGGCTGAATGTTCCACAGTCTTTCACTCTCCATACATTGTGTAGTTGTGGGTTTCTGTGTTAATTGCCATCTACTGCAAGAAGAAGCTTCTCTGGTGAGGGTTAAATGATGCACTGATCTGAGTCCCAGCCAAGTGTCTCCACTAATTGAAGGCTGTATTAACTCCTGTTTCACATGCATTCATGTATTCCACTGGGAGTGATATCACTTAAATATGATCATTTACCCAACATTCATGATTAATTGGTAGTGTTGGTAGTACACATCATAATGGTCATCAGGCTTTAGGTTTTCTACTTATCAAGTTTGGGTTAATCACATTCAAATTCAGCATATTATTGACTTTTTTATATTATTGACTTTTAATGATGGTAGATATCTGTATTCTGATAGCATCTATTCAAAGCCAGAGGTCAGTGTATCTCCCTTGGAAAATACTCTCCAAATGTCTCAAGAAAATGAAAACAAAATGATAAATGCAGGTAAATAAAATTAACATCTTCAGATCCATTCATTGATTTAAATAGGCATTTGGTGGTTGTTGTGTGTCTTGAGTTTATAGGAGCTTGTTTAATTTTATACTGGTTTCATCTGCCATTTTTTAATCTGGACTTTTTGTCAACAGCCAAATCCACATCTCAATCTCCTGATGCCCAAGCAAGTCATGGTCATTTCCAAACTGATTCTGTCACTGGTTCAGCTATGGCTACCACCAAAGAAAATCTCCCTGTGCTCAATACCAGAATCATCTGCCCAGGTAGTACAGTTGTGTGACATGGTATATATTTTAATATGTCTCTGAGAATATGTAACTTCTCTTCTTCATGAGCTATAGAAAGGTGTTCTTAGTGATAAATGTGTTCTAGGTTGGAGCTCAGGAGCTTACCTTTTATACCTTAATCGGAGTTTACCTTCTATCTGTGACCTCTAAGCATCTCTATAGCTTTCCTTATTCTTTTAAGCCACGACTTTCTCTGAAGAGATTTTTAGCCTAGTATCTCTTCCAGCCTTGATGAAATGAGTTTACCTTGGATTAGGCTAATACAAATAGACACCAGAGGCCACAGGTAGGTGTTGGAGCTTCCCAAGGAGCTGGAGGAAGTGTATGTCCTGAATTTATGGTGGCTTTAAAATTCCTTCAGTCTTCATTCATAGTATGGTATGCTAGAGTTCATTTAGACCCTGAAAAGTAGCTTCTCGTGGAATTTCTTTTTAAAGATGAGCTCTATAATTTCAAATAATGGTTGGAGACATTTGTTCCTCCCTTTCAATAGTGATGTTACAACCAGACGATCAGGGAAATAGAGTCCCCAAAGGTTACATGAAACAGTAGGATCCAGTCAACATCTAAGGAACACACAGGAGAATACACACTCTTCTCAAGAGTATGTAGAACATTCTCTAGGACAGACCATAGCCAGTTCGGTCACAAACCATTCTCAAGTAAAATCAAAAGGATTAAACTCACGACTGTTTACTTTCTCTCAGCACAATGGATCGAAAGAACCAATGAGAGAATGAGGTTTGGGCAGCACACAACTGTGCAAACATGTAGGGGAATACATTCGAGAAAGTAATCATTAGTCAAGTGGAGAAAATACTTTGGGATGAGTGAGAACAGAAATGCACTGTCCTAAAACTGATTCAGCTGAAGTGTGCTTAGAGTGGAGTGTCGAACAGTAAATGCTGCTTTGAAAACGTTCATCCATCGCTGGCCAGTCCCTTGACACCCACCAAGATAAACCAGGACAGGAGCAGACTGATGACAGCTCACAGAGGAAAGAGAATAATAAACACGAGAGTGGACATAAATAAGAGAATTAAAAAGAGAAAATGGCAGAGGAAATGAAAAGACCTTGAGGGAAGATTCAGATCACTAAATTCAGGAATGAGGAAATCCTGAGGCATCATTATGGAGCTTGGAGAAACAGATATGATGATGATGGTACTAGGAACCCAGAGGAAACAGGCCAGTGTGTAAAAACACATGAACTAGAAATCCCATTCAAGAAGAAACCGAAATAAAATAAAATACTAGAGGGAAAAGTTGGGCAGAAGCGCATGCCTTGGGAGGCAGAGGCAGGCAGATCTGGGTAAGTTCTAGGACAGTGGTCTACAGAGCAAGCTCCCAGACAGGCTGGGCTACACAGAGAGACCCTGCCTCAAAAAGCCAGAAAAGGGAAGGGAAGGGAAGGGGAGGGGAGGGGAGGGGAGGGGAGGGGAGGAGGAAGGGGAAGGGGAAGGGGAAGGAAGGGGAAGGGGAAGGAAGGGGAAGGGGAAAGGAAAGGGAAAGGAAAGGAAAGGAAAAAGGAAAGGGGAAGGGACTTAAGGTTAGGATTGGGGGTGGGGAGAGGTAAAGGGAAAGGACAACTGAGTACCGTCCCAGACTTCTCTTGCATGTAGAAAACCCCAAGGGACGCACACATGTGCACTCACGTTCATACATGCACACAAGTAAGCTAAACCGCTATCGCTAATAAGTGAGTATGCTAAGATTACAGAGTAAATGATCAATACGCAGAAATCACATTTTTGTCATTGTATTTCCATACACCACAACTGAACAACCTGGCCATGAAATTAAGAATAAAGTTCTACTTGCAATTGCATCAAAAATGGCAAAACACTTAGGAATGAATTTAACCCAGGAAGTAAAACACTGGAAACTACAAACTGTAGAATCGCTGAATAGTGAGTGAGAAAATGTCACAGATGCTGCTTTTCACGTTATTCTCTCCATAATTCTTTATTACAACTTATAGACGTTTGGAAATATTAAAGCGCTTCACACATCTAAGTATCATAATTGAGTTTTGGCTACTGAGTGGCCACAGGCTTTGGTAGCAAAGACGTTTGGGACAAGGCCGGGCTCTGAGTGGACTGGATTTGTCTATCCTTTCTCCTAACATGGGATCCTGATGTATTTCCATCAGGTTTAAGAGCAGGACTTGCTGCCTCCATTGCCGGGAGTTCTATCATCAACAAAATGTTACTGGCAAACATCGACCCTTTTGGTGCAACTCCGTTTATTGACCCAGACCCTGATTCACTGTAAGAAACACTTTTGTACTTACTTTGCTTCATTTTTTTTTTTTTTTTTTGGTCTGTTTGATTCTAATCCTGACATTTTGCATGTGTCCCAAAGTGTTGGGTTCCATCTGCAGAAAGGGTGGTGAGCATGCTCCGAAGTTGATAATGACCAGCTCTATGGTCTGTCCCTGAGACAGGTCCCTTTCTCACCTTGCTGTTCAGCGGCCACTCTCTGGTACAGCGCTGCTTGCCTCTCTCTCTCCCCAAAGGTCTACTACCTTAGTGCTGGTTTGCACCTGTATCTACATCATCCCCTGCCATCTTCTCTTCTCAATCTGCTAATTCTGCCATCTTTCCACATCCCGCTGTACCGTTTCCTTGTTTCCAGCTTCTAACCCACATCCATCTCATCTCTTTCTAGATTCCCTAAAAACACATTTGGCAGCGTGAGATATACTCGTTTTTGTTCTCATTTTAAAATTTGCTTTGCGAATACATGTGTATGTGTATCTATCCACGTGTGTATGAGGGCATTGCACATACATGTGTGGAGGCCAGAGTTTGAAGGTGAGGGTCTTCCTCCACCCCTTTCCTTCTCGTATGTTGAGGCAGGGTCTCTCTTGTGAACCAGAGCTGGCCTGTCAGTTCAGCTAGTCTAGATGACATCGTCAGCTTGCGGCAGCCCTGTCTCTTCCTCCTGTGTCCTGAGATTGCAGGCAGGCTGCCTCGACCACCAGGCATTTACCTGGGTGCTGGCAGTCTGAACTCTGTCTTCCTGCTCTTGAGCCACAAACGCTTTTACCCATTGAGTTATCTCCCTAGCTCAAAGATGCTTTTCCTTTTTAAATCTTATTTTTGTGTTGGCATTTCTCAAGGACAGCATTTAGTATATTTTATTTTATTTTTGGAAATATTTTCCCTTTATTTTGTTTGTTTGCTTTTGTTCTTGTTTTTGAGAGAGGGTTTTACGGTGTAGCCCTGGCTCTCCTTTTTTTTCCTTTTATTATAGCTAAATTTAAGAAAGAGAGAGACAGAGATACACAGAGAGAGAGAGAGAGAGAGAGGCAGAGAGAGAGAGTGTGTGTACACACACATATCATGACATATATCTGGAGGTCAAAGGACAACTTGTAGGCATCGTTTTTTCCTTCTGTCATGTGGATCCCACAGAATGAACTCAGGTCATCAAGTTCGGTGACAAGCACCTTTATCAGTGGTGGAAGGGGAGAACTGACTCCTGCGAATTGTCTTCCGGTCTCCATACACACACCATGGCGTATGTGTGAAACACCCACCCACCCCATAAAAAAGTAATGATAAAAAAAAATCAAGTATTAACAATATTTATTATAATGTATTGAAGTTGGAGTTTCCCCTTACTCTTTGTCCATTTTTAAGGGTTGAGGGGCAGAGACTTTCTCATGATTAAGAAAGAGGACTAGGGCACTTGACTTGGGAGTCCTCCCATAGAGGCCGTCATCGATGGGCCTGTGAAGTCAGCGCCTTATGTGGAGACAGAAGGCTTATGGCCGTCAGCTTAAATAGAAAACAAGACTAACTGTCTCTGCTTTGCTTTGCCTCTCAGACCACAAATTATGCACGTGCCCTGTGACTGTGCACATGGCCTGTATGTGGGGAATGACCTGTGCTCTCCAGTCTCCTAGAAAGAATGGGCACTTGTGTGGTTGTAAGTGTGACTGTGTAAATAAACTGTTCATGTTGTCATGAACCTGAAATTGACTTCTGTGTACCTTCCCTTATTATCCTAGAGATGGATACTCAGAAAAGTGTGTCATGAACAATTACTTTGGGATTGGATTAGATGCAAAAATTTCATTAGAATTTAATAATAAGAGAGAAGAACACCCTGAAAAATGCAGGTAATTTCAATAATGAGTATAATGTTATTATGTGAAGGTAATTTTACTTTAATTTTTTTTATTGTCTCTCTTGATTTAAGGAGTAAATAAATGATATTTCCTGAGATTGCACAACAATATTTGTTTTTTAGAAGCCGAACTAAAAACTTGATGTGGTATGGAGTCCTTGGGACCCGGGAGTTATTACAGAGATCATACAAGAATCTGGAACAAAGGGTTCAGCTTGAGGTGAGTTAATCTTGAAGCAAAGACAATTTAGTTTATCCTACGTAGATAATTTGTAGAGTTAAGTTAACCTAATTTCTTCTTAGTGATTAAATGTATTCTAAAGGTAGTGTCAACCCTGTGTATAAACAGTAGGCTTAACCTTAAATCATCCTAATTGTTCCTGAAGCTGGGGCTACCAACATGAAGCCTTGTAAGGACTTTCGTAGGACAGTGTCTTTAATAGTGGACTTCTTCACGTAAATGTTCCAATTCTACAGTGCTCAACGTTTTTTAAAGTCCTTGGAAGTAGTACTTGCAGTACATGCATTTTAATTTAAATATAATTTATTTTGACCCAGTTATTTCTAACAAGTCAGTTAAAAATAGGATTTTGATAGTCTTTTCTAATTGAGGTAGAAATTGACAGACAACAAAAGTTATTTAATTCCTGCTGCAGCAGGAAAAAGATGGTTGGGAATCCTTGAAGTCTATCAGTTACTATAAATTTAATTTCTTTTATCTGTGGTCCAGGGCATATATTTTCTATCTCATTTCCTTTTGTGATCAGAGCAATTTTTATTTAAAACGCTAATACACTAATACAGAGACATTTATAATTTTAAGGTTTAAATACTTCGGTAAATAAACTAAACTGAGTATTGTTGTCTTGGCCTTGTCTTAACACTGGGGGGTGTAAGCTAGACAGCTGCTTCAGTCACTGCCAACTATATGTCATAAAGATAAGCACATAGGTCCTTTCCACTCTAAAAATACCACTAGGTGATCAGCTACTTTGATTCCTGGTTGCTTATAAAATTATAATACACACTACTAGGTGAGTGGCTACAAAATCAGGAAGGTTCACCTTTGGCAAAGGCTCTCTTCCACAGTCCCACCCCGAGTCCATTTAGGTGCCCATGTATGTACTGCATTGTATGTGTTCCTTCATTTTTGCTCTGTGTCCCCAGTTGGCCACACTCGTTAAGAACAGTAGAGAGCTCTCATCATTATTGTTAACCTTAGTGTGTAACACAGTAGCTGACATAGTCTTGTTGCAGAAGTGGATAGCAAATTGATAATTTGGTAGGAAAGATGCTCCTCAACTTGTGATGAGTGACATTTCCAGCATGGCTCCGGGGACAGACCTGATTGGGGTTCGAGGGAATGAAGAAATGACAGACAGACACATGGACAGAAAGCTGGGGTTGGGTGGTCTAGGCTGTCAGCCGGAAATGTTCAGCACTCCAGGAGGTCAGAACAGGGAGGCATGGTTATTACAGGTTGATAAACAAGGAGCTGGGATTGATGGTAAACAGCTGGATCAAAGGGACAGGTTCAGCTAACCTTGGTAGGAGCATGCTCTGTAAGCATGCAGTCTTCAAGCTGTGAACATCCAGGGGGCAGAAAGCTATGGTGGACATTTTCTGCACATACTGTCTATATTAGCACTTAGTCCCCTGAGGAGGGCCATGCCTTCTGAGCCTTTACCTTGCCTCTGAGCCTGAGGCTACTGGGTCCTTGACATGTCTGGACCTGTGTCAACAACATCCATTCACTCTGTGTTTCACTCTCCCAGGGCTTCCTCTGCTTCCTCCAGATGAGTCTGATCAGTTTAGATGGTTGCTGGTTAATTACCAACCCATGCGAGTCCCCAGTTGTGATGGATAGGATCAGAGCCTGCCCTTACAGGGCCTGCGTTCAACAGGGTGCCTAAAAGAAGTACAGAGAGGCCTCAGCAATACAGGCTAAAACAGCAGTTCTCAACCTGTGGGTTGTGACTCTTTGGGGGTAGAACAACCTTTCACAGGGTCACCTGAGACCATCGGAAAACACTCATATTTATGTTACAATTCATAACAGTAGCAAAATCACAGTTATGAAGTAGTAAAGAAATAATTGTATGGTTAGGGGGGTCACCACACAGGGAGAACTAACTGTATTGAAGGGTCATAGCCTTAGGAAGGGTAAGAACCACTGGGCTAGAATTTTATAAGTGATCTGAGGATAGTTTAAGAAAAGTACTGTCTGATCTGGGAGGAACCACAAAGGAGAGCATATTTTTAATTAAAATTTTTATAAAAATTTCTTCTTTATATAGACTTTTGCCCCCTTGGTTTGTTTGTTTGTTTTTTGTTTTGTTTTTTATTTTGAGACAGGGTCTCTCTGTGTAATTATCCTGGCTGTCCTGGAACTCTCTCTGTAGACCAGGCTGGCCTTGAACTCACAGAGATCTGCCTGCTTCTGCCTCCATCATGTTGGGAATTAAAAGTGTGCACCACTACTCTATAGCTTTTTTGAAGTTATTAATACTTTAAAAAGTTGAATTAAGAAAAAAGTAAGGGGAAGGCCTTTGTAATATTTAAGAGTCTGTCTGCAGGAAAGGTACTGTGCACACATTACAGTATAGCTCGCCCTGTGGAATGTGCAAGAGTGTGTTTACATGAAAGCAAGTGCTGTGGACACGTTCCTGTCCCAGTAACTCTGAAGTAACAGCTTTGCTCTTTTTCTCTGACCTCTAAGCTTTTTATTTTTGACATAGGGTCTCATGTAGCCCAGGCTGCCCTTGAACTTGCTGTGTAGATGAGGATGTCCATGAACCCCTCTGCTCTTCTTATGTCCACTCCAAAGTGCTGGGATTATAGGCATTCTAACCTCCCAGCTCTTTACCTTGCAGTGTGATGGGCAGTATATTCCTCTACCCAGTTTACAAGGCATAGCGGTGTTGAACATCCCTAGCTACGCCGGAGGCACCAACTTCTGGGGCGGAACCAAAGAGGATGATGTAAGTAGCATAATGGGGTTAAAGTTTGTTTCCTCGACGGTAATAAAATTACTGGGCTGCCTAACTTTTTAAAATGTGCTTCATGGTATTAATTTCACGTCAATATTTGCATGACAAATGTTTGGAGGGTGAGAGGTAGATTTGTAGCATCTTATTTCAACATTCTGTCTCATGGATATACTCTAAAGTTCCTTCAGAGTTCTGGCATTCAAGTTACGCAACACCACACCTGACAAGGTTTGGAACTGTATCTGTTTTCTTTGTATATTTCCTTGTATTGTGAAAGAACAAAACAGTCACATTTGTGTGGTGTTTGCAGTTGCTCTAAAAAGAATGAGAAAGAGAACAATTGTTGACGTGGGCGTATCAGGGAGAGTGGCGCATTGTGGTGATCCTGAAGAGTCTTACCCTGATTTCAGTTTGAGGCTTAAATGAACATACAAGGTATAATGTTCACATTGCGGATAGACTCTGGCTCTCTTGCAGTATAACGACAGAGTCGCTCATTCTTTCTGCCAGCACTCAAATGTTCTGGAAGTGGGAAATCAGTGAGAGTAAGATCAAGTTGAAACTCCTGAACACCCACCAGGCCCTCAGAAAAGCTTTACGTTCATTATTTAACACCCACATGGTTTCCCCCAACCCCCCATGTGTGTCAGCAATCAGAACTGAGGTCCCTGCACGTTCTAGTTGACCCCTGCAACACTGACCTACTTCCTCAGTCCTAAACTGTAACTTCTTAATTTTAACCTTGAAAAAGTTGCTAACAGACGAGCAACCTGACTCTAGGTGGTTTGATAACAAATTATCAATGTCAGCAAGTGTGTGGGCTCGTATTTCCAATACAAGTGTTAATCAGGATATTCTTCTAGGGTGAGTATTTTTCCATCCTAATTGTTTATGATATAGTGAGAAAATAACAAGAACAGAGTGACATCGGCTGAACCTCAGTTCTGGGAATCAGTTTTGTGAGCATATGCATTTCACGTACTCCTGGGGAGTAGTCTGTCCTTGAGGTTTTTTGTTTCCATGCTCACAAAAGCCCTAAGAAATTGTTATATTAAGACACAAGGCACAGGGCTGGAGAGATGGCTCAGCAGTTAAGAGCACTTACTGCTCCTGCAGAGGACCCAGGCTCAGTTGCCAGTACCCAGCACTAGCTCACAATCACTTGAACTGCAGCTTCTGGGTACATGTTCTAGTTTGTTCTATTGCTATGATAAACCGCATGACCAACAGCAGCTTGGGGAGGAGAGGGTTTGTTTGGCCCTCATGTCTTGATCGCAGTTGACCTTGGAGGGAAATGAGGACAGGAACTCAATGCAGGATCTGAAACAGAAACTGAGTACGCTGCTAACTGACTTGTCTCCCTGTGGCTTGCTCAGCCTGCTTTCTTACACAAGGCAGGACTACCTATTGGGGGTGGTACTGCCCACAATGGCTACGCCCTGTCACAGCAATCAGTAATCAAGAAAATGCCGGATAGACATGCCTATAAACCAGTCTGATAGAGATGATTCTTTAATTGAGGTTCTCTCTTCCCAGGTGACCCTGCATCAAATTGATTAAAAACTAATACGCTTTTTTGGTCTGCATTCACTTGCTCATTTTGACATGCGGTACACCCACATGCATATAATTAAAAACTACACATAAATCTTTAAAAAACAATAGCAGCACAAGTGTATATTGCTTAGAACACTTTGAAAGAATGTCTTTAAAACATGCCAAGTGCACAGGATCACGGTTAGCATGTTCCTCAGTATCAACTTTGGGGTCCCTGTGGATTTTCAAAAATTATATATCATCTTATCAAGATGTCTACCAATTATATGTGAAGTATTTACCACATTCATGTCAAGATGAAATATTTAGAAATGTGTTGGTCCAGAAAGTGCTGGATGAGATGTTTGACTATCCTCTGGATGTTGAAACCCTTTTTGGAAGTATGTTTATTTTAAACTGTCTTCGGTGATTACTTCCTTGGGTTCTTACTTTCTGATATTTACCTCTTCATTGTCTGTTTTCAAGTTTTTGGTATCTGAAAGGCAGGGTTTGGGGCTTGGTGTTGTGCTATACCTAAACCATTGGTGGGAACGAGCATGAGCCATTTTCCCTTCTAGATATTTGCCGCACCGTCATTTGATGATAAGATTCTGGAAGTTGTTGCTGTGTTTGACAGTGTGCAGATGGCGGTCTCAAGGGTCATCAAACTTCAGCATCACCGCATAGCACAGGTGGGTTTCCCAGGGCAAGCAAGGCGCACTCTGTGTCTTGGGTCATGGAGCATAGGAGGAAGCGGTCCCAGATGACTACTGCACACATAAACTGTAAAGCACTGCCTCTCACTGCACATGTAAACTGTAAAACACTGCCTGTTACTGCACACATAAACTGTAAAGCACTGCCTCTCACTGCACACATAAACTGTAAAACACTGCCTCTCACTGCACACATAAACTGCAAAGCACTGCCTCTCACTGCACACATAAACTGTAAAGCACTGCCTCTCACTGCACATGTAAACTGTAAAACACTGCCTGTTACTGCACACATAAACTGTAAAGCACTGCCTCTCACTGCACATGTAAACTGTAAAACACTGCCTCTCACTGCACACATAAACTGTAAAACACTGCCTCTCACTGCACACATAAACTGTAAAGCACTGCCTCTCACTGCACACATAAACTATAAAGCACTGCCTCTCACTGCACACATAAACTGTAAAACACTGCCTCTCACTGCACACATAAACTGTAAAGCACTGCCTCTCACTGCACACATAAACTGTAAAGCACTGCCTCTCACTGCACACATAAACTGTAAAGCACTGCCTCTCACTGCACACGTAAACTGTAACGCACTGCCTCTCACTGCACATGTAAACTGTAAAGCACTGCCTCTCACTGCACATGTAAACTGTAAAGCACTGCCTCTCACTACACAGATAACCTGCAAAGCACTGCCTCTCACTGCACACATAAACTGTAAAGCATTGCCTCTCACTGCACAGATAACCTGCAAAGCACTGCCTCTCACTGCACACATAAACTGTAAAGCACTGCCTCTCTGTCATGTCTATGTCACTGTTATGCTCTGTTCCATAGAGACTCAGGCTGATCTGGATTCTCAAGTGACATATTGGCTTTATTTCAGTGCCGTACAGTCAAGATCACTATATTTGGTGATGAGGGAGTCCCGGTGCAGGTGGATGGTGAAGCGTGGGTTCAGCCTCCAGGGATCATCAAAATTGTGCACAAAAACAGAGCTCAGATGCTAACCAGAGACAGAGTACGTGACAATCTTTTCATTTTAGTCTTTAATTGTGTGTACCTTGGGGGAAGTGTTGTGCATATGAGTTCAGTGCCAACATAGGTCTGGCGAGGCTAGTGCATCTCCAGGAGCTGGAGTTAGAAGGGATTGTGAGCCGTCTAATGTGAGTTCTGGGCCCTCTGCAAGAGTTGTATGTGCCCTTAACCATTGAGCTGTCTTTCTGTCCTCCAAATATTCTTCTAGAATTTTATCAAATTCTTTTTAAAAGTTGAAAGTTAACAAAACAAAAAAAAAACCCAGAAAACATAGAAAGGAATTTAAATTATCTCTTAAATATGCCATTTAGCACATTTGCAACACTTAGCTCATTGTAGTTCTAAGTATGAGCAAAGGTTTACTCAGTTTTATTTTAAATTAAATACTTTATCTTTCACAATTTGTAGGTTTACCAAGCAATTAAGCAAAAAGTACACAGAACTCTAATTCTATTCCTATATATTTCTTTCCTTCTACCCCCAGAACACATAAATTCCTATTGTTTCCTATTGTTGATAATTTGTACTAGTTTTTACCTTTGGTAATCTGATAATATATTGATTGTTAACTGACAGACATGGTGGCATTCACCTTTAATTCCAACATGTGGCAGGCAGAGCAGGTCGGCCTCTGTTCAAGCCAGTCCAGCCTACATATTCAGTTCCAGGCCAGCCAGAGCTATAGAGTGAGACCATCTCAAATACACACACACACACACACACACACACACACACACACACACACACACACGGTGGGTGGGGGAGAGAGAGAGGGAGAGAGATTTGGTTAATTAGTTCGCTATGCTAGTCTCTGAGCTCCAACTCAACCATTCCTTGCAATTCTGGGTTTGAATAGGCCTTTGAAAGCACTCTGAAGTCTTGGGAAGACAAGCAGAAGTGTGACTCCAGTAAGCCAGTTCTTCGAACCAACCTGTACATCCATCCCGCCGTTGACCTGGCAACAGAAGAGTTGTCGCAGATGCGGCTCTGCTCCCAGGCTGCAGAGGAACTCATTACCAGGTAAAGTGCTTCTGCTGGAGCTTTGCCTGGGAGAACTCTGCTCTTAGCCAGTTGTGTTTTCTTCTTGAAGGTTGTTTGTGCTGCTTGGGGTATTAATAAGGGGTGTGTTAGCTTATTTCATTAGCTGCCTCCTGTGGGCCTCGGCCATGTTTGGTCCCCTTTATCAGGTCTCCCTTACATGCTCTCTGCAATCTATATCTTACATAGCTTGGAAAATGATGGTGAATTTGCCCTGCCACACAGTGCAGTTTTTATTAGTATTTCTGTACTTGCTGCTTACGTGTTGCCCTGCTCACTGTGGATGGATGTTGGAAGAAGTCAGAACATGAACCATGTTTCCACAAGAGGTCACAAGACAGAATAAACAATTGTAGGATCACTTCTAGCAATACATACCAAAGATTTAGAGACCACACGGGAAGTTATCTTTCTAGACAGAAAGGGACGAGAGCTTTAAAAAAATGAGTTTGATGAATGTAAAAGATAAAAATCGACCAGGTGGTAGTGGCACACACCCTTAATCCCAGCACTCGGGAGGCAGAGGCAGGTGGATCTCTGTGAGTTTGAGGACAGCCAGGGCTATACAGAGAGAAACCTTGTCTTGAAAAAACAAAACAAACAAACAAAAGATATAAAAATAACTACAGCAGCACTATTCAGAGTGGAAGAGAGGTTGTGACAAGATCCTTGGCCCCTCCTCACCTAACATAGCTTCCAAGTGGGAGTGATGAATTCTCAGCCTGCCCCTTAGTGGCTCTGTTCACAGTCTCTGCGAGGCTCTGTCTTCATCTGCAGACTTGAGAAGATTTATCATCATAGGCTGTGAACAGTAAATTCTCTAATACATACAAAACAGTTAGCACATAGATGATAAATATGGTAAAGTTGTCCCTTGGTGTATTGCATTGGCAATTTCCACACTGGCGTGTAATTGATAGAGCACCAGCTTAGTATGTGCCAGGCCCTTGGCTCAACCCAGCCCCACAATCAACCAGCAGGCAAGTGGATGTCCTAGAGACTTGAAAGCCACACTGTGTGTGTGGCCTGTCTCACTTCTCAACACTGCTGTCCCCAGGCAAGGGAGATGCTTCAAAAGGCTGGCCTTCAGCAATGCCCTAAATTGTTTGTCTCATTTTTACTTTTAGGATTTGTGATGCAGCCACGATTCACTGTCTCCTGGAGCAGGAACTGGCTCATGCAGTCAATGCATGCTCTCATGCCCTCAACAAAGCCAACCCACGCTTCCCGGAGGTGAGGATTTGATGGTAAATTCCCTTTCCACAGATTCTATTGGTATTTCAACTACTGTAAAATACTGTAGTAATCCTCCCTGTGAAAGATGACCGTGTCCTTCTGTTGCTGTGATTAAAATGCTAACCAAAAGCAATCTGAGAAAGAAAGTTTATTTGACATACAGGTCTCCATCACAGTCCATCAGGAAGTTAGCTTAGTTACTCAGGCAGGAACCTGGAGGCAGGAACCGAAGCAGAAACCATGGAGGATGCTGCTTACTGGCTTGCTTCTCGGGTTCACCTTTAGCTGCCCTATACCTCTGAGGACCACCTTCCCCCAGGTGGCACTGATCCCCGTGGGCTGGGCCCTCCATGGCAATCATCCATGAAGAAAATGCTCCACCAGACTAGCCTACAGGCCAGTCTGATGGAAGCATTTTCACAATGGAGGTTTGCTCTTCTCAGAAGACTCTCGCTTGTGTCAAGTTGACAAACTAATCAGCACAGGCTCTTCATGAGTTTTACAAGAAACATAGAGTAAATTTGTGGCCACAAATTTTGTTGGCCTGTTCCTGCATATTTTTTTTTTTTTTGTAATTTCTTCTCTTAAATTTCCAGTTTACTTTTAATCACTTGCCACCTTGACATCTCCTTTCAAGTCTTTCTACTGTTTTATTACATTTCATTCACTCATTCATTCATTCATTCATTCATTCATTTGGGGGATGGAGCGCAGCCACAGAGCACAAATGGAGATAAGAAGAAAACTTACTCTTTCCACCATGTGGGTTCTGGGGACTGGACTGAGTCGGCAGGCTGGGTGGCAAGCACCTTTACCTGCTGAGTCACCTCACGGCTGACGCCTTCCATCTGCTGTCATCTTTCCTTCTTCCTTTTCCTCTTCCTTCTTCCTCTTCCTTCACCCTCTCCCCACATCTTAAACAAAGGCAAACCTCGAACTGACCACACACGCTTGGCTGGAGAGGCTCAGTCATTTCTCGGTTGTGCTCTGACACTGAGCTTCACTTTTTTGCTGAATTATAAGTCGATGCTTCAGTAGTTTTAGCATAGGTGTTGATAATGGAGTGGACACAATGTAACTCCTGGAATGTGAACTGCTATACAATCGAGTAGTCTAGGGAAAGCTGATACCATCGTTTTATTCTTTTAATTATTCAATGGAAACTACCCAAACTAATGTTCCACTACATGTTATTGCTGATGAATAAAGTTCAAAAATCAATGTATTTGCAACTACCAAATGCAAATAGAACTGCAGTGAGCCCTTGAAACAACATGCATGGGTAAGGGACTCTGCCTTCTCTGCACAGTAGGGAAAATCTGTGTTTAACCTTTGATTCTCCCACAGCCTGACGACTATAATTGTCTGCCGGTGACCAGTAATGTGAAAAGTCACTTAACACATTTTTAAATGATTTAACTTATTTGTATTTTATGTGTATGCATTATATGTTATGTGTATTTATTTTATTTTAATGTATGAGTGTTTGCCTGAATATAGGACTGTGCATCATTTGTATGCAGTACCCTTAGAGGCCAGATGAGGGCATCAGATCCCCTGGGACTGGATTACAGATGATTGTGAGGAGCTGCCTGCCATGTGGGTGCTGGAAATTGAACCTGGGTCTATTGGTGAAATTAGTAAGGCCACTCCATGTAGTTAAAAGGGAGGTTTATTTTGTGGGGTAGCTTACAAATGAAGGGGTAGGTTGCAGGGTCTGGGAAAGGTATGGCACAGTCCGGTGGTATTCTCTGGAGAACTCTGCTTGGTCTACCTCCAGTGTCCAGGGTCCTGGAACCAAGAGAAGCCTCTCCTCTTGATCCTGGGTCTTCAGCATCCTCCCTCAGGCCCGCCTTGTGGGTGTGACCATTACCAAAGCCTCAATGGGTATTGGAACTTCCAGGCCAAGGCTGGAATGGCTACCCACTGCACTGGGTCCTCTGGAAGAGCAGCCAGTGCCCTTATCTACTGAGCCACCTCTCTAGCCCCTTAATGTATATTTTATATATTGCATATGGTGAAAGACACTCAAGAATCGTGGGAGAACACTTTTACTGCAACACATAATTCCCTAGATAACTGGTCAGGCAGAGATACGTTGTGTCATGTGGAATTTTAAGCAGATACCATCAGTACGTGAGCTCACCACAAGGCAACAGAAAGTAGATGAAATGGTTACACTAGTCAAATCCGTTCTTCAGTTCCTTTCACCAAGTTATGATTTAATAGTGCCCTTTACATTTGTCTACACTTTCCTTAACTGGGAATGACACTGATTTTTGAGTGTATGAGTATAGTTTTTTAATATTTATTTTATTTTTAATTCTGTATGTGTGTCCATGTGTTTGTGTGTCTGTGTTGGGGTATATGCAGGTGACTGCAAGTACCCCAGGAGGCCAGAAGAGGGCCTTCCATTCCATGGAGCTAGAGTTACAGGCAGTTATGAGTCATCTGACATGGCGCTAGGAACCAAACTCAGGTCCTGTAAGAACAGCAAGTGTTCTAACTGAGGAGACTTCTCCCCACCCCACATTTTGACAGTTTAATTTGTATGTATATTTTATGTATTCATGGCCTACTTAACTTTTTCTTAATTTTGTTCAGTATTTCTTGGCTATGCGGTTCGTCTTCAGGATTTCTCCAATTGTCATGAATCTATAAAAGTCATAACTGGACTCCCGCTGTTCAAACCTATGATATGCAAAGGTCATCTGTATAATTGGATAGTATCCTTTCAAGACATAAGTTTCTTGGATGTAATTTTTTTTAGGAGTATGTATATTTTGGTTCCAGCATATATATACTTGTAGGCAGGAGATGTAAGCCTGAGCATATATATGTTTTAGGTCATTCTTTTTGCTTCTATGATTTATTAATTAACATAAATAGCCATACTAACAAACCTATGTACAAAAATTTGGATTGTTACAGAAATTTGGTATTTTTTATAATCACTTAAAATAAACTTTACAGAATTTGTTGGTGATGCAGTCCTAATTTAATATGGAAATATATGTCCTTGCCACTCTTTTTTCCAGAGTCTTACAAGAGATACTGCCACTGAAATAGCCATCAATGTCAAGGCGCTCTATAATGAAACAGAGTCTTTGCTGGTTGGCAGGGTTCCTTTGGTAAGGAGAAGAAATGACTTCTACCTGTTCTGCTTTCCCTCTTTGCCTGTGATACACTGTGACCCAAAGCAAATTAGAGAGGAAAGGGATTGTTTCATCTTACAACTCCCAGTCATAATCCATCACTGAGGGATGTCAGGGCAGGATCCTGGAGGCAGTAAATGAAACAGAGACCATCGAGGGACATGGCTTGCTTCCATGCTCAAGTTCAACTGCCTTTATCTTACATCCTAGACCAGCTGTCTGGGGATGGTACTGTCTATGGTGGGCTGGGCCCTTTTTTGTTAATTAGCTATTAAGAAAATGCCCCCACAGACATGGCAGAGGCCAGTCTGTCTGATGAAGGAAAATTCCTCACTTGAGGTTCCTTTTTCCCATGTGACTCTAGGTTTGTGTCAGTTGACACCTGACGCTAACTGTGACATAAAAACCTGAGCCTTGCTTCGTTAGTGTGAGTGTGTGTTGAGCAGACCTCTGACCTCCATTCTTGAGCGCCCTTTTGGCCAAACTTCTGCCTTCTCGAAGCAATGCTATACTGATTCAGGCCGCCATGTTCTCCTGCCGCTCCTCTCTCCCTGGTCAGCTTTGAGAGATTTGAGCTGGATTAGGTATAGTAGACATTCTTTAGCTATTTGTGCATGCACACATTTAGGCACAATTGCGTTTCATTCTCCCAGTGCATATTGGAAATATGATTGGCGTAGTCTTCCAAATTTGCTCTATAAACATTGTGTTTCAAGCACTGTCTCTGTTTTAACTCATGGCCCTGGAAATCAAGTCTAAGAAAGTGTGAATCTGGCTAAAGCCCACAGGCCTGGAGCATAACTACAGACCAACCCTTTCTGTAAAAACACGTGAGTGGTTTTTGAATATTCTAACATTGACTCTTGTCACCACCTGTGGCATTAGGCATACGGAAGGCCTAGCACATTAGCTGTCTCTTCCTTCTTTGCATCCCTTTGAATGATCTCAAAGAGTTTCTTTCCATAGTAGTTTCATCTATTCGGGCAAATATAAGCCTGAAAAAAATTATATTAATGTCATAGTACTTGAAGCGGTGGGTTGGGGAATTAGACTTCCTGCTGAGTTGTGGCTGTGGTCCAGCAAGATGCTGCCACTGGAGCCTCCTTTCTGCTTAAGAAACCCGGAGGCTTCCTTAGGGCCAGTGCTCTTCAGCACCTCCTAAGGAACTGAAACAGCTTCCCAGGCCACAGGGCAGCTGTCACCATGCCTGCTATATAGAATTCGTAGGAAGAAGCATTGGTTATGTGTTGGTAAGATCAGTGGAGGCTCCTTCTTGGTTATCATTGACACTACTCTTGTTAACCAGAATCTTTTATTGCTTTTTCCAAAATAAGCCTATCAGAAATCCCATGGGCTATGATTAAGGTCCCAATTTTTAAATGGAGAAGGGCTTTTGGGTGTCACTTGAAAGACTTTTAAGGTCATTCATGATAAGAAATAGAAGCATGACTTTGTCCTTTACACCAAAATACTTCCTTTGCTCTAATTTATTCTATTATTTTAAGATATAAGAACATCCCCCTCCATTTCTAATTCTCTTTGATTCTCAAATGTTGATGTTTGATTTGAAATATGTCCCAGTAAATTTTGCCCAAACTCTTAACAATAAGTGGTATGACAGTAAAGAATTTATAATATTTGAGAACAGCTAAAGTTTATTTTTCATTTTATAGAACAAATGTGAAATACTATCTAAAACAGTAGGGTAGAAAAATCTTATTAACTACTGGGAGATACTTGCAGTATCACAGAGAATCAACAACAAAAAGATGCTTATAATAAACCATAATGATAATCTCAGAACTCTCCTTCCTAATATTCTGCGAACATCAGTGTAGATACTGTGGAGTTTTTAAATGGTCTCTAAAGGTATTGGTTAGCTGAGAGATTGCTCAGAAATGTTCTAGTCACATTGTGCCATTTCTAACACAGAGGAAACTAAGGTGCCCAACGTCAGTTACCCTTCCTAACTTCATATAGTTAGTAACCAAGCCAGGACCAGAATCTCATCTATTGCCTTCCAATTCCATGAATTGTAATGACTGCCTTAAGTAAGTAATTATGAACAACAAATGACAGTTATATTCTCTTTAAAGTATCTACATCGTGTTCCAGATTACCAGTTCCTTGGCTTTTGGCTTTATCCTGATTTTTGCAATAGTTCTTCATCACAAATTGTTCTGAGATTCTTTTTTCCCTTAAACTTGCTCTTTTGATTTTCTAGATTTTTTTTTTTTTTTTTTTTTTGTGGTGTGCTTCTTATATGACAGGTATTTGATGAGTTTTTAAAACTGTTATTTGTTCATGGAACAAAGTCTATAAGTCAGAAGAATTTTTGACCCAAATATGACAGTTCACAGATAATGTGCTTGGAAGCGGTGAAGGAAGACGTCACAATGGGGAAGGGAAGGGTATCCCATCCAAGAAACACCAAAAACAGTACTTCTGGGGTGGTGGTGGAATTACTCAGTTGCACCAGTTATGTGTGTCAGCTTCAGGATCAGGACTTAGAAGGAAAGCTGCCAGCTTATTATCAGAAGGAAGGATGCTCAGAGTAACCTTGTTCTATGAAGCTGGTCACTGAGTCTCTCTCTGTTTTGATTTCTCCCCCTGCCGATGACTAGCAGTTGGAATCTCCCCATGAAGAGCGGGTATCCAGTGCCTTACACTCTGTGGAGGTGGAGCTGCAGAAGTTAACGGAGATCCCCTGGCTTTATTATATCCTCCGCTCCAATGAGGATGAGGTATGGAACACTCAGCCTATTGATGAATGTAGACAGTGCGACTTATGAGTTTGGACTTAAGAAGAGACATTTCAGGGAAATGAATTTTGAATACTACTTTGAAATGTTTTGAGAGAAAGGGCCTTTTTGTGAACATGGGCATTTAGTAGAGTGGTATATGTTGAGTATTCAGAACGCATTGGTGCTGGCTGGTTTTATGTTAACTACACACAAGCTAGAGTTGTTTGGGAAAAGGGAACCTCAGTTGAGAAAATGCCCCTACCAGGTTGGGTTGTGGGGAAGCCTATAGGGCATTTTCCTAATTAGTGATTGATAGGCTGGTGGTCCTGGGTTCTATAAGAAAGCAAGCTGAACAAGCCATGGGGAGCAAGCCAGGAAACAGCACCCCTCCATGGCCTCTGCATCCGCTTCTGCCTCCAGGTTCCTTCTCTGTTTGAGTCTCTGTCCTGACTTCCCTCAGAGATGGACCGTGATATGCAAGTGTAAGCTGAAATATAACCCTTTCCTCCCCAGGTTACGTTCAGTCATGGTGGTTTTTTTGTTTTTTGTTTTTTCACAGCAATAGAAAAGCCTAATTAGGACACCGTTCTTTATCTCCATTAACAGAATGGGTTTGGGTTTTTTTTCCCATAACCTCCTAACACAGTGATTTTTTTTTGTTTGTTTTTTGTTTTTTGTTTTTTTGTTTTTTGTTTTTTGCTTTATTTGAACAGGAGCCTCCTATGGACTGCACCAAAAGAAACAGCAGAAGCACAGTCTTTCGTATAGTGCCAAAGTTTAAGAAGGAAAAGGCTCAGAAATCGAAAACAAGTTCACAGCCCGGTAGGTGGTCCCACAGCAGGGGAAAAAAATAACTTACTGAAAAGGTATCAGTGAGGGGATGGGAAGAGTGTGCTAGGACTAGGTAGCGGCGAGAATTGCCCAGCACTGTAAATATTCTAAATACCATTGAATTGTAGACTTTAAAATGGTTGAAATGGTACATGGAACCATACAAGTCATATCATACCCAACATGCCGTTATTGATGAGAATGCGTGGCTATACATGGAATGAGAAGACGAGGTGGTCACCAGCCTCTTTTGGTTCTGTCCAATTGAGTCAGTGTGTCCATTCAAAGGGGTCTCTCTCTTCTCAACAGCTGCTTCAGACATCAGCGTATAACTTTGTTTTCTTCTCAGAGTTAAAAATCCAAATCGCTTTGATAAGGGGAACAGAGACATTTTCTTTTACTCAGCTTGCTAACTATCTTTTTTCACTGAAGTTACAAATCCTCTTTTTCCCTGGACAGAGCTCCACCCTTTGATGACACAGGTGCATGTCCCCCTGTACCCTGCTACTTTCCTGGTTCCCTTCCCTCAAAGTTGAACTAGATGCTCTCTATGCTAGTATGTTGGGAGTTCTGGGTCTAGATCTGCCTTTCGCAATGAAATAACTTGGTAAATTCCTAGAAGAATTTCACTGATCCTTCTGAGTTAGTCCTATGGTCTTTATAAAAAGTGGTGTAAAACCTTACATCTATAGGGAGAGCTATTAGATGCATGTAAAAACCAAACACAGCAATATATATATATATAGTTTTATTATTCTAACTCATCATGTTGAATAAAAAGTTTGAAAGAATGATGTCCATAATGAAAAGTAGTATAATTCAACTAGTCTTGGATAGCAGTCTAAACAGTTTTTAAAGCAATCTGTAGCCATTTATTGTTGGAATTGTCAATGACAGTACAGTCAATAAAGGCCAACACTTGAGGTCAGCAAGACCCAAGCAGAAAAATGCGTAAGACCAAGTAGCCCAGATCAGATTCTGATGAACACTTATAGTTCATTTCTAACTAATCATTTTTCACCCGTGGCCTTGAGGCAGCAGAGCTCATTATGATTTTTGCATCATGGATTCTAATGGCGCAAAGTTAATGCCCTAATGCGCATTGTGTAGTTGAGATGAAAAGCCGGACTACAGCTGGAGGCGTGAGTGTGCACATCTGGCACACATCTTTGTGTCCATCGGCAGTCTGTAACCTGCATGGGGAGGGGAGGGGAGCGCTGTGAAGCACCACTGCACCACCCGCCCTCTGCTGGCGCTGCTGCTGTCTGTCTTGTGTCTTCTGTGGCCGACCCTTGCTCTGTAATGCATGTAGAAATTAAGGGGGTTTTGCTCTTAACTTTGGTAGTTCAGAATTGGGGCACAGAGGAAGTTGCTGCTTGGCTGGATCTGCTCAATTTGGGAGAGTACAAAGAAATCTTCATCCGTCATGACATCAGAGGGGCTGAACTTTTGCATCTGGAAAGACGAGATCTGAAGGTATACTTTTTTTTTTTTTTTTGAGCTTTGGTTTTTGGACCATTTCTTGCAACATAGAATCTCTCCCCCCCTGTGCGTCCTTGTTATGTGCTTTCAGCTTGGCTTGTGTTGTGCAAATTGTTCAGTCATCTCACACATCCATTGCTTGTGCTCTGACTTCCCTGTGTGCTTTTCCAGTGAGAATGTCAGCAGGGTTCTCCTGTCAGAGTCCTTGTCTAACTGACTCTCATAGCTGAAGCACAGCATGCACCTGATAGCTTCTCTCTGTATCCATTGGTGTGGCTGTTACTGCCCTAACGTTTCCAAGTGGGACCTGTTTCTACCATCTCATTGTGTTGCGGCTGCATGGATGGTGGTGGCTATTGTTGGAAAAGACTGAAAGTGAATTGAATATAAGGTTAACTAAAAATCAATGTAAAATACCAGTAAGAAAGTCTTTCTAGTCAATGAAAAGTACATATGAGACAGCAGTGATAATTTAGAGTCCTGTGATTTTGTTCTGTTTCTAAGCTGGACTTTAGAGGTCACATGAATAACTAGACCAGTAAATCAAAACTCCCTTTTCATGACACATAGTTGATGTCTTAGTAGTCTCAAAAAGAAGTAACTTTTTTTTTTTTTTAGTAAATGGAGCTAAAAATATGCATAGCTGCTTTCTCAGTCATGTATGCCCAAGCTGGAAAACCTTTCCTTGATGATGTGCGGTAATTCCCTGGTTTTCTTGGGGTACATACTCTACAGTTGAACAGCCAAGGCAGGATTATTCTGTCCAGGATATAAGACTAGAAGACAGGAGCTAGAGAGATACAGTCAGCTCCTGCTGCACAAACATAAGAACTCGAGGTCAATCCGCAGCACCCATGCAAACAGCAGCAGTGTGGTGGCGTGTCTTAAACCTCAGAACTGGGGGTGAGTAGAGACAGGAGGATTCTCTGGCAAGCCAGTCTAGCCAGTGATCTCTAAACTCAGTGAGAGACCCTGTCCAAAAACAATACAGTCATGAGTGATGGAGGAAGGCCCAGATCAATTTCTGACCTCCACAGGCATGCACACACAAAGAAGCCTGCACAGTAGGAGTTTACTGTATTATATTTGCTCGCTACATGCTGCCATCTTACAACTACAATAAATAACCTTGCTGAAACAATCCCTTACTGAGAGGTCATGTTCTAGAGTGGGGGAGTTATGTATGACTTTTCTAGCTCATTCATAACTCTCATGCTTTTATCTACATAACTTAGCAGAGATCTTGGTCCAAGTAATGGATAGTGTAACATTCATATCTTTATTAAGGAGTTGTACAGTGCTTTAGCAGATCAAAAGGAGAATGCTGTTCCTTTCTAAACATTGTTAGCTGTGATAATAATAAAATAATAGATTAATTATTCTGTGTGTCCTAATGTATACACTTCAGAAGACACCGTGTTTAAGTTCACGAAGCAAGGATTGACCTCAGAACTTGACATGAATGCATGCACATGTGCACACACATGACATATACATAGAACTGGAGGGCCTTTTTATAGCTAGTGTTTATGTAGCGTCTGATAACATTGGCAGGTTGCAATATTTATTGAACAGTCAGTTGCTTGTTAATAGATTGCTCTAGGGTCTCTCTGTGTCATGTGCCTTCTAGAGGCTCACATCATACATATGCTGAACTCGTGTATGTTAAAGTACACCTAGATACATACATGTTCATGTTATATGACTACATATAAAGATATATACTCAACACACAGACGTGCACATACACATATATTGAATGTAGCAAAATTTGCCAAATGTTAAAGCTCATGTATACACAGAAGCCAAATTAGAGAGATAGTCACTGGTGGAGAGAAAAAAAAAGAAAGTAAGAGAAGAAAGGAGATGATTAAGAATTAACTTGCTAAACTTTCTCATTAGCTTCTCCTGATTTGGATTTGTTTTCTTTGTGTTTTTAAGGCCAATTATTTTCTCTCCCTTGATACTTTCCTTTAGAAATTTACATCACCACTTACCCTTTTTGGTTCTAAAATAGGGTATGTGCTAGGCTATGAGAAGAGGACATTTTTACAGAGAGAGCCTTCTAGAGCACAAAAAAAAAAAAAAAAAACATGAAACTGGACAGCCTCTCCCTGTCCTCTGTGTCTGAGCTGTCAGAAGCAGCAGACCGTAGACTAGTTCAAAGATGCTAGGAAAGAACCGCCTACTGTGGAGTCATCCCATTGCTTCAGCTCCTACTCCTGAATATGTCAGTGATTCTCAGTCTCCTCTAGCCCTCGACCTCATTAGTGATCGTTAACTGTTGCCAACTGGCTCCGGATAATTGGGTGTCACAGCGGGTGTAGATCTTACCGCATCCCAAGAGGGACTCTCATCTTCTGTCCCACTCCTGCTCTGTCCCACTCAGGCTCTACTCTGTTCTGAACTATGCTCCTAGCCCTCCGGGTACCGGAAGCAGAGACACCCAGAGTCAAGAGTTAGCACCTCCTTCTTCCTGATCCATCTCGCCATTCCAGCCAAACTCTTACACAGTAGATCCTGTACCATCATTGTTCTCCAGCTCTTCCCAGGAGTTTCCTTCACACTACATCCCACATCCCACCTTCCCGTGGAAGATCAATAGCTTTCATCTTGGTCTTCTCACTGGTCCTCTGTCTCTCTAGCCTATAGTTCATGTTGAATCACCATGATATGATGATGTCATCTTCAACCAATCATGTTGTTTTTCTGCTTCAAATCTTCCAGCAGCTTCTTATTCTTAGGAGAACAATGGCGTCCATCTCTGTGGAGGCCCAAAGGCCCTGTCTGTTTACTCCACCCTCTTATCACTGGCCCCTGGCCCATCCACTCTGGCCATCTTTCAGTTGCTTAAAAATACTGTTACCGACTCTAAGGGTGTGTCCTCATTGCCTGTTTCTCTCACTACCCCTCACCCAGTTAGCTCCTTCCCAGGGCTTGGCCAGAATGTCCCTTCCTTATCACTGGAGATTACTAAACAACTGAAGATAATACCCTGACACTTGGCAAAGAGAAACATTTCTAACATGCTTTAGCAGAGCAGGAAGCTGGCAGTGACCTTTCCCGTGCTGGAACACAGTAGGGGAGGGATGATAGAGAGGATGAAAAAGGCATAGTGAGGGGCTGCCCCCTCCCACATTCCAAAAGTTGCATATGGGTGCCTGGAAGGATGACTCGATATCTACAAAAGAGTCTTTGGCAAAATTTTATCTATTCATCCAAAGAAACAAAAAGTCAGAAATAAGATATGATAAATACAATAAAATAAGTATACAGGTCTGGAGAGATGAAGACTAGGCAGGAATCTAGCCAAATCGATGAGCCCCGGGTTCAGAGAGACCCCATCTCAAAACCACGCAAGGCTTCCAGTGGAGGGATTGGGACACCAATGCAGCCACACAACCTTCAACCTACAGTTTGTTCTGCCTGCAGGATGTACTGGGATAAAGATAGCATAGAGATTGTGGGACTGGCCAACCAATGACTCGTCCAACTTGAGACCCACGCCACGAGAGGGAGCCCACCCCTGCCACTGCCTGGAGGGCCAGGAACCAGAGTCCTAAAAAAAGAAAAAGGCAGAAAAAAAAAGAGAGAGAGAGAGAGAGAAGACAGTGTGTTGATCTTTGGCTACTACATGCACGCACAAACCACACACCTGTCGGCACACATACATCCACACACAAACACATCCACATAAAAACTAAATATACAATGATGCATGTATATGATACCTGCTAAAATGGCAGCTATATCAAATGTCAAAGCAAATCTTTTATTACAACCTGACAACTAGAAGACACATAGATTCTGAAGCTGGTCAAAGGAAAGAAATGGTAGCTAAGAAGCCATTGAAACTGTGTTCCCTCTTGAAGACATTCCTCTTATTGTACCAACGCAGTAATCTGAGTAAAATGTCAAAGGTGTCTGTATTCTGGAGAATGCAATATTTATATGGCCTAAAACAAGATCTCTAATATTTAAATATATTTTATAAGTAGAGCACTGTATTATTCCAAAGTCTAAAGAAAAAGTCTTTTGCATGTATGGGAACTCTGAAGTGTAGCATAACATTCTTTTTGCAAGAAAATGATTTTTTATTTATGTGTATATCTATGTGAGTATAAGCCATGTATACCATGCCCACAAGGCCAGCAGAAGGCATAGGATCCCTGAAGCTGGAGTTACAGGTCGTTGTAAACCACTTGACATGGGTGCTAGGAATTGAACTTGAGACTTCAGGAAAAGTAACAAGCTCTCTTAGTCACTGAACCATCTCTCCAGCCCCATTAAAATACCCATTTACATTCCAGATTTATGCAACTGACATGGATTTGGGCTTGCCTTCAAGTTTGATATTTATCACATACCCAAGAAATGTGTGGAGCCTTGGGACTAATTGTGTTTACCCTGGTAGCACATGAGAGCATTTGCTTTTCTGGGTCAATTAAGTTTGATAAAAGTGTTACCCTGAAATGATCCCAAGCTTGAATAGCACTAGCTATGGAAAAATTGTTTTCCGGGAGGATTTAGAACGATGGTTATGATTACTACTCTAAGTGTGAGAGAGAGAGTGTATTCTGTTTCCATGTGTGTAATTTAGATCAGGTTGATATGCTTCATTTCTAAGTTTAAAAGTAAGTCCAGCCCTTACGTTATAGAACTGAGTGAACTTTCTTAGAACATTTCCATTTTGTAAACAAGTCATCTACTAGTTCACTTTTGGGGGGGTTTCAGAAAAGACGGGAGAGAATAACAGGAGAATCATCTAGATGTGCTGGGACCAGCCAGCCTGGGCTGCACTGAAAAGGAACTGAAACAAGAGATGCCTTCTTTGCCTCAAAAGAGTAGAAGGAGAGAACCAACTCGCAAAAGTTGGCCTCTGGCCTCCACATGGTCACTGTACCGTAATACAGCCAAGGATGGCCTCGAGTTCTTTACCCATCAACTTCTGTCTCCTAAATCATGGGACTTTGGGCATGTACCACAATGTCTGGCAGGCCACAATTTTAAGCACAAAAGCTGGGCGTGGTGCATCATTCAAGAGGTTGAGGCAGGAGAATCATGAAGAGTTCAAGAGTAGTCTGGACAAGACAACAGGACCTTGTCTCTAAAAGAAAAAAAATGTGTGCGTGTATGCATGAACATGATAAAAACATGTGCCTTAAAAGCCCGGCTGTCCTTCTTCATTTGCCTCAACTCACAAAAGAGCTTGTCTTTTAAAAAAGAAGAGGAAGAAACCATATTAGTTTTGACTCTTGTACAGTTTTCCTAGCTGTGCATAATCCATGAAGATACCAAGAGGATTTTGTAGGGGGTATGGTATCTTTTTATTGATTGGTCATTTTTTTTTTCAGTATTAGGCTATTTCTGTTTTATTAGCTTAGTTTTTTAGCTATCACTTCCAGAACCATCGAATATAAACTGTTAATAAAATGGATAAAGTAAGTGCTAATTATGCTAATTACTAGTTGAAATATTAATTTCCAGTCTTCCTTGTTGGTAAACTGGTCTTCTTTCTCCCTCCTTCTCTTCCTTCTCTCTCTCTCTCTCTCTCTCTCTCTCTCTCTCTCTCTCTCTCTCTCTCTCTCTTTAGGACCTGGGGATACCGAAAGTGGGTCATATGAAGCGAATTCTCCAGGGAATTAAAGAGCTTGAAAGGAACCCTCCCAACTTGGTCTGAGGTGTGGTCGCGCTGGTGCTGTTTCCTGGAAGAGGAGTTCTCGGGACTCAGTACAGAGTTCTTGGAAGCCGCTGGCTGTTCTTGTGATTTCCTGGTAGATAAGCACCGCCGAAGCACCTCTCTGGATTGATGTTGTGCTGTGGGTGAAAGTTTTGATTTAAGATATTAGACAATAATTTTTGTGCCAAAAAAGAAAACAAAAAAAAAACAATTCAACCCATTCCACAAAGCCATTTCTTGTTGTGCAAACCTGACATGCTAGGAAATGCTTGCCGCAGTGAAAAGAGGGAGGACCGGAGACAGTTGCCGTGTCTAAAAGGTGGACTTTGCTTGCTCATTGTCCATCCTCCATAGAGCTGGCTGACGGGAGGCCCTTCTGTGCTCCTGCAGCTGTGCTGACGGTGTGCAGTTGAAACTTCCCAGGCTTCCTTAGTGAAGGCATTGGCTCCTTCCTAGAAACCACTGGGTCGGAGATGAAGATAGGAATTGTGTTTTTGAGTCTTTTCATACTAAGTTCCCAGTATCCACTGGTCAAAGCATAGGGTGAGACCAACCCATCACATGCTATGAATGATGCAAATTTAATGCACGATGTTCCTGCCTGAGTTGTCCTTCTTTTTCTTGCATGTCATATATATTATTGTAGCACTTCAATAGCTTTAATGTCTGTTATAATGAAATTTAATTTATTACCACCCAGCTACCCAAGCACTTTTTGTTGGTTATGGGCACATTTCTTCAGTGTGGACTTTTGAGTAAATATTCCGTACTAAGACTCTCTGAACGTTCATCTGTGCCATGATCAGCAAATTTTATATATATATATCTTACACAAACCAAATTTATTTGCCTATCCCAAACCATGGGTATATGCATTAAGAGACTTGTTGGGCAATTTTCATAAGCTTTACATGTTCTGTTGCTTAATAGAACTTATTGCAACTTTCCAAACCCTCACATTTTGTTCCCAATTTTTCATTTCAATTTAATAACCATTTTGAGTTTCTGCTTGAATTTGTAAAACTGTGGACATCTAGGAATTGTCCAAAGTCTCAGCTGAGATTTGCACCCTGAGTTATCTGAACTAGCTGAAGCAATTAATAACATGAATTCCCCAATGGAAGAAATTTAGTTTTGTTTCTTAAGGGCTTTTTGTATTATTATCTCACATACATTTTGATAGTCTACCAGGTAGAAATTATTTTCCTTTTTCTAAACCATTATATGTCAATGTTGCTCAATAGAATTACCAAGTATTTGAAAGCCAAAGGTATATATGTCAAAAAAGTAAAAAATATCTTTGTAAGTGTTTTCTGGTCATTATATGCCAAAAATCAATTGGTCCAGCAGATACAGTTTTGATAGTAATCTGCTAGGTACCCAGTAGATAAATACACACACACACACACACACACACACACACACACACACACACACACGTACACTTCCATGCCCATATACCTTTGCCTATATAAATGCACTTATTCACATGTTGTCTTGAGATACAGTATCCCTGATACTTTCTAGACAATCATTTGCCCAATTTTATTTCTAACTTGGGTATTTACTAGTAACAAATATCACAGAATTTAGATCTCTTTAAAATAAAGGAGGACCTGGCCTGAAGTTCAGTGGCAGGGTGCTTACCGGGAACAGGCAGAGCTTGGCTCCACCCACAGCAGGGCAAAAACAAAAAATTCTACAGACAATCTTGATGGGTTCCTGACCATATAAGTGTGTCTGACTATATATTTTTTACCTAAGTTGCGCACAATGGAAGTTTTCCAAAGATAATTCATATTGAGGCTTTTGAGCTGATGATCAGCCAATCACTTAGTGATTTTGATGTTCTGCACACCTGTGAAGTTGAAGGTCTCCTTTGCAATCTCTTTTGTATACTGCCTGGTGAGTACCCTGCCAACACTTCCTGTGAAACCAGATTATCAGAGGCCAAATTCCCAGAGGTCTCCCCAGATCACTGTTCAGGAGAAAGGGCTAGGGGTGGGGAGGGACTCCAGCGTAAAGACCACTCCGGGTCTGTGTTAATATAGAAACCATTATTAGGTTTTCACCTGCCCCCAAATACATCTCTATCAACACACACACACACACACACACACACACACACACACACACACACACACACGCAATGTTCTAATGGCTACTTCCCTAGGGGTGGGCAGTGATTGGCTTTTCCTTTGTTTGGTAATCTTTCCAGTTCCTTTTATGTGTTCTGTAAAATCCCAACTCATGAAAACTTTCATTAAGTAGAATGGCTTTGGGATAATGGACATCCTTTAAAATGACAGTTTGGATGAGCGGTTTTGTCCAATGTGAACATTTTTCTCTGTAATCCATGTTCGCATGAATCAGGGCTGGACGCCAGTGAGTTCAGCTTACCAGCAGTGTGCTCTCAGAGACTCCATCGGTCTCTGCTAGTGTCAGAAAGAAACCATCTCATCCTAGGTAGGGTTTCAAAAAACGAGACAGTGGGGGATGCCTCTCACTAACATCCAGTCACATCTGGGATGCAGAGGATGTGTCTCTGGTCCTTGCGTAAGTGGAAAGAGACGCTGACCTGTGCACCTGCCTGTCGCTTGCTCTTCTCTCCTCCAAATTATTTAATGTTCGTTTGTCCTTCCCACCCCCAAAGGAAAGGAACAGAGTTAAGTTTAAGTAAAACTCCAGGTGACTCATCCATGTCTGCCCAAATTCTCACTGCCTTCTGCTCCCCTTTCTCCATTACCCCATGAAACCTTTCACCTCCCCGATTTTTATTTTAATGTCTCAGGTCATTTAGCAACATATTGGAGGCAATTAAATACATTTTAAGTTTGCTAGATAGTTGAAACGTTAGGCCATTTGGAGATGTATTGCTGTGGTGGAGGAAGATGTGCTGTGGATGTTCAGATCTGTGCTCTCTGGTATTTTAGCCTCTGGGTACCTGTGGCTATTACATTTAAGTTTATTCTCACTAGAAACTTCATTTATTAATTGCACTACCCACATTTTGAGTGCCCTGTAACCACAGATGTAGAACATTTTCACCATAGCAAAAATACTCCACTTGACAGCAGGAGACAAGGTCACTGCTCCTGAAAATGTGGTCCATTGGCAGTCAACATTACTGTTATTCAGGAGCTTACAAAAATTGCAGTCTTGGAGCTGACAAGATGGTTCAGCGGGTCTGGCAACAAGTTTGATGCCAGATGCCACATAAAAGTGGGAGGGAAAAAAAAAGCTCTTATAGACTTGTCCTCTAGCCTCAATATGCCCACAATGGTATGCTCACCCACATATATCATGCATACACACACAATAATAAATAAATACAATTTTTGAATGCAGAACCTCAGGTCCATTCCAGGTCTGCTGAATTCAAATCTTCCTTTCAGTCATATCCCTCAGGCCTCTCTCCAGCCCTTAGAGACTTTAAGCTACCACTGAGCCATCCACATTTGCTCAGTTTCTTATTCATGTGATACATTCAGTTGCTTATGACTTCATTCACACTGAACATTCCAGAAGAATATGTACTGAGATGAAGATTAGGCAGTCTCCTTCAACTTGTACATTTTCATTTTCTTGTATCAGTAGATTATCCTGTTGCCATAGTTCATGCTTGAAGGCTCATAGCAGCCCACTCACATTAAATGACTCATTAGGTGTACAAAAGAACAAAAAAAGATGAATAATCCAAATGATTTCAAGAAAAGTGAATGTCATTTAAACTTAAAAATATGCCTGAAAGCAGGCATATTTTGCTAGATTTGGATCTCTTTGTCTTGATGCTAATTTATCTTGATTTTCACATGGTTCATAATCCCTTAAAAATAGTTCCTGAAAAACAATATGTTCTTGGCCTCCAAACTCAAATCGTTCAACTCTATAATGAGATCTTTTCCCAGTGATTCATCGCCAGGAATTTGACCCTTAATTTTTATATTTTGATGTAAATTACCCAAACATAACTTCCTAGCTACTTCGATGTACAGGAATCTTACTATTTTTCATTACATGGGTTGTTTTGACATGAATTGACAAGCTAGGAACTGAGAAATTAAAGGTGATCCTTTGCATCACTTCTAGAGCAAATCACTTAGAGCTCCAGCTGAGCCAGTGAACTTTCTTTTTCCAAGGATGCATTCTTGGGGATATCAGTTTTCCCTTAGCTGTAGAATCACTTCCTTTTCAGCTCTGACGTCTAGAATCTCCCTCAGTTCCCCCACCTCAGTGGACATATCCTCTGTAGGTGTCAGTTGATTTTCAAACACCAAACTCTCCCCAGGACAGGTGGGGAAAAGGGAATTAGAAAAGAAACTTCCTCAAAGGGGACTGCTGGCTCATGGGACAGCCTTGGCTAGTGGCTTCCCCAACTTGGCTGCCTGGCTTCCCCCGCCCCCCAAGCGTAGTGAGCCCTTCCTCTAGCTTGTTTCTGCTGTGGTGTCCTCAGTGGACTTTTGTGTTACAATCTGCGTCATATTGGTCATGATGCCCTAGCAAGAGGGTTCCTTCTCAAAGATGTAAGTAGAACTTTTAGAAAGGGATAATTATTGTTTTTCTATAATAAGCAAAACGTTCTTTTTCTTTATTGTTATTTTCCCAGGTTTTGTTTAGAGATGTTTATGTTAGAGGTAGATATAGAAAGGTCTGTCGATACAGAGAATGGAGAGCTAAAGACAGCTGGACTGTACCTGCCTTTCTCCATAGTTGTCTGTTTTTTTCAGGTAAAGCAATTAGACAGAGTAGCCAAGACTGTATTTACTCAATAACAATGCTTAGGATAGACTCCACATTATATATTATAGGTGAGCAACTCACTTCCTTTTATGTAATTTAAGATATTGTATTTACATTATTTAATATACTCATTTCTTGCACTTCCAAGTTTTAGCTGGAAAATAAAAACCAAGCCACAGCTTTAAACTTATTTAAAAATCCATGTAAAAATATTTCCTTCTAGCTGCAAGTTACAAATTGTGTAAGACTTTGTGAATAGTCTGGGTGTTTCTTACTATCTAGATTTCAAGAGTAAATTAACCAACAGGACACAGGGTTACTTATAAAATGCATTAAAGTAGACATTTCATACTCAAAGTAGGATAATGCAGTTAAATATGTAGGCAAACAGGGAAGGAGAATGTGTTTTATGACCCTTAGTGTTTGATTGCTCTGCTGTTCCACACAGCCTAACCATTCCTGCTTCTACATTCTGAGTACTAAACACATGAGCAGCTGGAGGCTGCCTTCAGTGCTGATGAGAGCTAGCTGGTGATGTGAGAGGTTTGGGTATTACAGCACACCGAGTTTTGTGAGTTACATATTGTATACTGAAGATGACTAACACATTGGAATAATATATTTATCTAGAGCTGGCAAATATGAAAATTATTTTCAAGCCTTCAAGTAAATTGCATTGACTTTTCTCTTTCAGTGAGATAAAAGTCACTTGTATGTTTAAATCTATTTGTACAACAGCTGTCTCCTTTACTGGTATTATTGATTTTCATATTACAACTTTTCTTACCTTTTTTTATACCAAAAGAATTATCATGCTGGTTATTCAACCCTGCCAAGATGTATTTGAGTCTGCAAGACTTTTGGCAGATAAAATATTTAATAACAAGCCGATATAAAAGCTTTGTATATTTTGTGGCTTTCGGGACAAGAATTGCACCTTGGAATGTCTCTCTGACACAGTGCTGACATCAGCACTGCCCCTTACAGGCAGTATTACTTAGAGCCGGTTGTATAAATCAGTGCCCTTATTTATTATGTTGTGAAATGTACCCTTTATACAGAATACCTACTTCAGCTCCTTTTGTTCACTGCTGTTGCCTGGAGTGTGATAGCTCTGTTAATCGTTAACTTATATACTTGAAATGCTCGTTTCTGACAAACAGATGCCCAGTGTTTTCCTTCTTAAAAAAAAAAAAAAAAAAAAAAAATCCCATTTTCTTTCCTGTCTTAGGTAACAGTCATAGGAACTTTTCTACAAAGTGGTTTTTATATCTAAAAAGGCACAAAGCAGAAAGCAAGCATGAAAATGAATAATATAGTCAAGAGATCTGTTAAGCTATATTTTTGCCCAACCTATGTTATGTCTTCAATCTGTAACTCTTTTCTTGTAGTGGATTTTTAGTTTTTGTGGTGGGGACATGTCTGTGATTGCACTGGCCAATTCTGATAAGCATTGAATCTTGAATCCTCCCAAAGACCTCACACCTCTAATGTCTACCCTTTGGTTCCAAAGTCTGTGCTTGTAATCTGTTTCCTTGTGATTTGGGGCTGCAAATGGTATCCATGATGGATACTGTTAGCTTATTTCTGTCAAATAACGAGAAAGTTTAACTACGTTTTTCATGATTTCCCGTTTGGGATTATATTCTTGACTCAACAATTCAAAAACCCAAACATTTCAAATGCATTTGTACAACATACCATGCAGAATAAAATCACTTGTTTTCAGGGAAGGAAACAAGGATTTCTGTTTTCAAAAATCCCACTGAAAGTTGTAAATCAAAGAAAACACTTTAATCCCTAAGTACAACTGTTTTCTATTTATGATGTGAATGAACAGCAGGTGAATTGTAAGTTATTTAAACATACTAGGAAATTAAGGATTAGTTTGTTTTAATGACAGAGCTTTATATTATACTGTTGTAGGTGCATTTATTGAGGATAGAAAAAATGAGAATATGTTAGAAGCATAGATAATTCAGGAACTTGTGGCAGGTTGGCAAGGCCTAGGAACAAAGAGTTTGAACACATCTTTCATGTTCTATTGTGGGGCAGAGCACACATGAAATGTGTGACATGGTGGGCAGTGCACCCCTGAAAGTGCCCCATTGGTCATGTCTGAAATCCTTCCTAGAAGTTAGCTAATTAACCCTCAGGGAGCCCATTTTATTGCAGAAATTTATAGGTTAGTTAGGAGGCACTTGGGGTGACCTAATCTCCAAAACATTTAGAACAGCTCCTGCAAATGTTTATTTCACAGGGTAGAGATGTCTGTGCTTTCTCAACTCCACAATAAACACAATGGGAACCAGTCACAGGGGTTTAGATAGTTCCTGTAAAGAACATGATAAAGGTGATTCATTCCATACCATGAACACCAAAGAAATTTTCCTGAATTTGCTGAGCCTTTGAAATATGTTAGCTGTGATACGTTTTCCTTATTACTTGTTTCTTTATTTATAGTATTTATGTAGAACTGACCTCTTGGATCCTGAAGCGGTTCATTCTGTTCCACCTTGTCAATGGCTCATTGTCTTTTTTACAACTAATATATTTTGATGCCTTGGGTTCCAGTTCGAAGAGTTGCCCCACATTGCCAGTTACAAGTAATTAATCATTTTTCTACTCTAAGAAAGGACAGATATCAGCATGAGTCCTACCTTGATTTACCATTTCTTTCTCAGTGTCATTTTAGTTATAAAGAAAGGCATTCCAGTTATAACATGGAAAAAAAAAAAAAAACCTAGTAACCCTTGACATTCCATTTAGACGTGGACATGAAGGGCAGGTGGCTCAGGGGTGGAGTGCCTTGTTCTGCAAGTTTGAAGCCCTGATTCAACTGGAACATTGCAAGAGTAGAAACAAACAAACAACAACAACAAAAAGTGAAGTTGAATGAGTCACATCTGCCTGGAGTAGGGCATGGGTCGTTTAATCTACATAGCATTCATTTCAGCTAGAAACTCACTCCTGAAATCTTCAAACATTTAGGGTCATTTCAGGTTTTCTGTGTTCATGTTAAATGGCCATTTTGTGGCGATAAAGAGTTTTCAGCAAGGCTTTCACCTACTTCCTTAGGGTAATTACCCCAAGAAGAGACCTCCTGAAAGCTCCAGCTTAGAAGTGAAGCATCAGGATTCTTTGCCAGCTTTCCCTGTGGTATGACTCTCTTGATATTTCAACATCTTCCAAAATGGCATCTTTGATCTAGATAGAGCACGGCCTCCTCACTACATTCTCTGACTTGGAATAGTATCCCATGGTGCAGTGTACCTCCAAAAACATCCCACAGAGAAACAGAAGCAGATGTCCGAATTACTGCCACAGTGGAAATCCAAGAGAAATTCATCAGAAATCACTGCAATTAAAAGACTGGGTTTAGCTTGTTAGCTGGGTGAGCTTGTTTTTCATAGGACATTTTGATCTAATGACTAGCTGATTTTTCCTTTGTTTTTAGCCCGCTGGTGAAGAAGTAATACTAGCTGATTTCTGCTCTGAAAAGTTCTTTGTCAAACATGGCAGTTTATTACAGCATAGCTTGATAACTCAGAGCTCCTGTGGCCTCCCTCCCCCAATATTGGGAATCTAGAAACGTCAACACTATATGACATAAGGAAAAGAGACTAAATTGGAATTCATCTGCATGCTTTTTCTTTGAGTTTATTTGTATTTTGAGATATGGTCTCAACACATGGTCCTATCCCAGGCTGGCCTCAAACTCACTATGTAGCTCAAGATAACCTCCAAACTATAATTCTTTACCACAGCCTCCCAATAACATGTGGTTGTTATTTCTCTATCACAATAGCGACAACTTAACTTTCATGATGGCTGATCTCTAAATGATTATTAGAGAATGGTTTGGTACATTGACTGAGAGAATTCTTTTGCTCGAATTTGTTCCCCCCAGAGACCTGCCCCAGAGTTCATGCCGCGATGGCTGACATTCAGTGTAACTTCAGCACTTGTCTTATTACAGATGTCAGGTGAGAGGCCCCAGTGTTTTAATGTGCAAGTGAGAAAGGTCTTGGTACCCACAGTTCTTTTGTTCCCTCAACAAAAGAACTTGAAAAGCCTTCAGAAAGATGATACTGTGTTTATGACAATTTATGCAAATTGTGTTTTCCTGACAAATTTAAAATGAAATATGGAACAAAACAAATGGCTTCATCCTAATGGAGGTTTTAGATTATGCAAGTAAATGATTTTATAGGTTGTCTTTGGTACTTACTGCAGATATATATATATATATTTCCATCCCAGAAGTTCAAATGGCATCTTGAGTTCTGTGTCTCCCTAGTTGCACTAAAGTAACCACTGCCTTGTCTCTGTCTTCACCATTTTTCTTTCCTGTTCTTTTGCTAATTCTTCAGCAACCCAATTTTCTACCTACATTCTTTCTTCCTAGAGTACAGAGACACAAATATGTTCTGTCTTCTCTTTGCTAAAAGGCCTTGAGTAGGCTTTCCTATCCCTTAGCAGCATGGACTCTGGGACTTCTCCTCAAGAATTCCTTACTGAGCATGCTGCATGGGGGCAAAGGGCTGAGTAGTGACTTCAGAACTGCCTGCCCTGCCACCCTGTAGGCATCCTCCACCTTTCGTTAATCTTTCTTAGCCCAGGAATGTAGAAGAGCTCCAGTGAGTGGGTTCAGTACCTTGGCATAGTGGCATGCCACAGGTCAGCTCATCCAAGGAACGGTGCAAAGTTAGTGTTCTGTGACACACTGTTGAATAGCCTCCAACTTGTAATGCTTTGCCTCAGCCTTCCTATAGCATGTTTTTATTAGTTGTTTTTGTTAATCCACCTCAATGACAGCTTGACTAACTTTCAGGCCAGTATTTCATCCCATGTTTCATATATATTAAAAGTTTTTCTATTAATATCATATTCAGTTACACACACAGAGAGACACGCCTCTCCCACTGAATTTCTCTATTATTTTTGTAGTCCCAGAGTCTAGCTAGTACATAATAGGACTTTGACTAATGTTTTTGAACTATATTTTTATACTGTCACAAATAAAAACTCAGAACACCTTGAAAGTCTTGTGTTTGCAAAGACATATGCCTTCTGAGCAGACAAATAGGATGTCAACAGGCAAAAGGGATTGTTTTGTCAAGGATCATCATTTGTTAATCACGTGTCTTTACATCAGAAGTATTTACCAGATCTGAATTCTTGTTTCCAAAAGTGGGACACAAATTTCAACAGTGCTGCCAGAGTCTTGCTTGTACTCATACACTTGCCCTACAGATTGTCTTTCTAGTCTGTACACTCAGTATTTAGAATCTTCACAGACAAATGTAATTGATTATGAGACTTGGAAAAGAATAAAAACCAATAATAAAAGTGAAAATTTTAAAGCGGTGTTCACTCAAGAAGGCAGAGGTGAAATGTGTATGATTTCAAGCCACTTACTGTTAATGATTATTGTATTACAAGTATAGGAAGATCTGTGGCTGTCATTTCCCTTCTTAAAAATAGAGAATGAAAACTTTGCAGTTACCTCTGGGCCCATTTTCCTTTGTGATTCTCTGAAGCTGTTCTGCTATGTCCCCAGATAATGATAAAAGTTAGCACAGAGCTCTTTAAGTTAAATTTCTCGAACGAACACTAGTCAGTGCATATAATAAAAGTGCAGTGCTCTCTTCTAGGCACCTGGTAAACTTTCTCCTACCTGCTATAACCTTGGCACTCACTTAGATGCTGAAGATGGAAAAATAAGACAGGATTCCTGTCTGGTAGAGTTTAAATTTGTTCTCAATTTGCTCTTCCTACAGTCTGTATAAAGAAATGAGGAGGAATTTAAAAAAAAAAAAAAAAGTTTTTTCTCAGGTTATTTCAATCGAGTCTCCTCCCCACCTCCAAAACTAGCCAGATCTGAGTCATCATGAAGCAATCCCATTTTTATTTCTACAGCTGTAAGATGTTCATGTTGGCTATGGTTCCGGCCATGGCTGATCAAGTGTGCGGTTCATTAATCCTGCACTACTCGACTTCTGCCACTAGAGGAGCTGTGCTGGACTCCAGTGTCCGATTTATAGAACAAGGGTGAATCTCAGGTTTATTTTGGGAAGGCAGAAATTCATGACATTCATAGCAAAATGCATGAGGGACAACATTATAAATCTCCAGGGGAGGATGGAGGTCACACTGTCATGCTTCCTAGGAGATGGGAAAGCTCTGTTTGAAGCTGCAGGTTGGTGTTAGCACCTTAGATTAGCACCTTAGCTATGGAGAACAAAGTAACGGCATTTAACAGGTAGCACATGTATCTCAGCATACAGTAATACACTAGTATTTGTACACCACAAGGTTCTGATATGTAGATGAGACAGAGCAAACCTTTGAGTTATGATATTGACTTCTACATATTTATTGATGGGTAGGCTATAGGTTTCCTTTATGAGAAAGAAGAAATAAACTGTCTTTATCTTTACTGTCAATAAGGTTTCGAGGGGAGGGCTTTGTTGGTTTGTATTTTCACATTTCGATAAGCACATATTAAAAATCACTATTTCCCATCATATAAAATACCAACCATTTCTGTGTCCCTTAGAAAGAAAGGTCTCCACTTGATAACTTTGTGCTTAGTGTAACTCTGTAAAAGGTCTACAAAGGAAGTGGACAGGGAAGGAAGTGGACAGGGAAGGAAGTGGACAGGGAAGGAAGTGGACAGGGAAGGCTGGGCACTGTAACCTTCTACCCAGTGCGTTCATTTCACTTTCAATAAAGATAATCAGAACTTCCCTCCTGTTACCATCACGGTAAAAACCTAACGGCATAGTTCCTTCTCCTCTGTATGTTACAAAAGATAGTTTTAATTTAGTCTTGCCATATTTATAGCTAAGAATGTACTACATTTTTGGTAGTCCGTTTTGAAAGTAAATCCTTATTTCTGAAAGATGCAGATCAAGTCTGCCTATTTATTACACAATGGGCTCTGTTTGATACAGAAAAGAGTGAAACTGTTAACCTGCTTAGCACACTTGCCATTGAAATATACCTGACAGAGCAGAGGTTATAACTTTGGCTCTAATTACTTTTAATAATGATAAGACGTGAGTTTTGTTTGTTTACATGCTGTTTACAATGGCATAATTTTTAAAATCTATATGACAATTGAGATATTTATTGCATACTATTTTAAAGATGTTTTAATGTGTTTTCACCTTTGGAATATATTGTTACATTTCCTTGTACAGATAATTTGGGTGGCTTTGTTAATGTAGCTAATAATTTTTATGACTACTAAGTGACCAGTTTCGGTGCCTTCTATTGTGGGATGCATGATTATGTATTTATTGTAAGGAAGTCACTGATATGTGTATTTTTGTACTTTGCTGAGAGTAATGGTTGGTGTACATGATGAGAGACGTCTTTCCCAAAGGGCACTGCCTTCAGAGCAACCTTCTCAAATAAAAAAAAGACTGTGTTTGAAGGTGTGAAGTCTGTGCTTTTTCTGGAGGGAAATCTTTGGGATGATTTTCAAAACAGTACAAAGGGGTCCTTTGTACCTTTAACTACCACTACCACCCCCACGTACACACACACACACACACACACACACACACACACATCTTGAAAAACAGAAATAGTCTAGATGGCATCAAATCCAGGATGCTGGTACTGATACAGTCAAGTTGTTCAACAGATGAGTCACCCCAGCGACCCACTACAAGGCTTCTCTTGTTGCCCATTTGTGAACACAGCTATTTCCCTTATGCCTTCACCACCCACTTCCCAACCCCAGGCCACTGCTAATCTATCTCCATTTCAAAACGTTTATTATTTCAAGTATGTTATATTAGTAGAATTATGCATGACTTTGATTTATCCCCAAGATACATCCAAATCAAGGTACATATCAGTGTGGATTTTTGGAGCTGTTTAATTTTTGGATTTTAATTCTCAATTTTTGAAGGATAATATTCCATGTGGTAGAGTTACTAATCTTAAAAGTACAATTTGGTTTACCTTTATAGAAATAAGCACTTGAAGTTCACTACAAAGTACTTGTTAAGTTCACAGTGTGGGGGCTGGAGAGATTGCTTAGTGGTTAAGAGATCTTTAGTGCTCTTCCAGAGGTAGACTCAACAACCATCTAGAGTGGGATCTGATGCTCTTTTTTGACATAAGACATACATGCAGATTGAGTACTTGTGTATGTATGTATACACACACACACACACACACACACACACACACACACACTCTGTAGACCAGGCTGGCCTCAAACTCATAGAGATCTTCCTGCCCCTGCCTCACAAGTGATGGGAATAAAGACATGCACCACCGCTGTCTGGTGAAAATAAATTAAAAAAAAAAAATTAGTAAAAGAAAGCACGAAACAGCACAGTGGAGGAGACAGTGTAGTGTGACTGGGACATAAACGCAGGGAGAAGCAGAAGACAGACATGGGGTATGAGGGTAAGGAAATAAACTGTAGAGTTGGGGCCCCGCACTGAACATGGGTAAATGAACTTGAAAGGGGCCGAGGACAGGGCGATCAGTTAGAGGGTACTGAGGTCAGTTTTAGTGGGTTGGAAAAGAGGAAACAATAAAGAATACTTCATTGTTCCGGCTGGACTTGGAGATGGGCAACAGATGAACAAGGAAGATGAACTCGAGAAGAAGTCTGGGACAGTGTCCCATGGGGTTACAGTGACTATAGGATGTTGATAGCAAGCAAAGCTGAAGGGAACCCAGATCTGAAGGCCAGCCTCTGGTGAGCTGAAGTCCTAAGACAGAGTGAAGTTGTCCTAAAAGACCTTTGTGGAGGAGAGGATGTTGTCCTGATTGTTCTGACAGTACTAGAGGAAGCAGGTAGAAAATGGAGCCAGCTGCCTCATCCTGAATGAGCACTCACACTGATCAACACTGGCAACAATCCTGCTGCCCAGTCTCTCCCAGGCTCCTATGGGACAGCCTAGGCTCACCTGCCTAGGAATGGTACTGCCCACAGTGGGCTGGCCCCTCCAACATCAATTAGCAATCAAGAAGATGTCTCCAAGACACATCCACAGGCCATCAGGATAGGGTAATTCTTCAACTGAGATTTTTCTCTTCCCAGGTATGCCTGAGTTATAACCAAGATTAGCTATTACCCAACCCATGGGAATACAGGGAAAAAGAACCAATTCTTATCTATATCCAAATGTGCAGAACAGTGCTCGACACATGACACACATGTTAATTAGCTGATTAAATTGGAAATGATTGTGTCAAATCTTAGGCCTTTCATTTCTACAGTTGATCCTATATAGACACAAAATATGCATCCTAACTACATTTGGAAATAAATGAACCAGAACTTAAACTCTCAAAGAGTGGTCTAGTTATCCCTTTAAAAATAAATCATGATTAGCCAATGCTTCTATGCATCTGCATGAAGATCCTATGGTGTCATCGGACTCTGATGGACTTTCTAATCATAACAACAGATCACTTCCAAATGCAAATTATATTGTCTGACATAGTGATTCAGTCTGTGTGTAGCTCTAAGTCTGGGATAATCATCATCTCCAGATCCTGCTTTCAGAAGCTAATGGCTTCTAAGGGTAGCAGGAAATCTAACGATAGCTGAGATTCCTGATGAGGAAATCAAGAGCCATTAAAATGCCCTGGGATCTTTCCTTTCCTTGCTCTGGCTCTGGTGTTTGTTTTGCCTGGTGCCACCACTGGTACAGTCACAAAATCTGACAATGGCTACATGCAAGAATGAGAAGCTACAGCAAAAAATAAAACAAGAAACCAGTAGCATACTAGCAGAGTGCAGGAGTTTTCACTTTGTGACATTATGTCTACAGCGAGTCCTCATAACACTGTGAGTTTAGTATTAGCCCTGCTTGAACATCCTCACACCATGGCATTAGTGTTTCTTTAGCGGTGATACTTTTAGCGGTGGGCACTGGGGCACTGTCCTTTGGGAGAGTGACACTAATAGGTATACACAGCTCTAAAAATCACAATCAAGTAGACCGTGTTCTCTGTGCAGCTCCACCCCTGACATAGTTCACTATCGGACTCACATAACATGGTGTCACTGAGCAAGACCATGAGTGACAGAGGTCATGTATTGGTGAAATTATTAAGGCCACTCCACGTAGTTAAAAGGGAGGTTTATTTATGGCATAACTTACAAATGAATGGATAGTTAGGTTGCAGGGTCTGGGAAAAGTGTGTCGCAGTTGGGCCGTGTTCTCTGGAGAACTCTGCTTGGTCTACCTCTGGCATCCAGGGTCCTGGAACCAAGAGAGACCCGGCATCCGGAACTCAGGTCTTCAGCGTCCTCTCTTAGCCCTGCCTACTAGCCCCGCCTTGTAGGCGTGACAGTTACCAAAGCCTCACTGGAGGTTGGAACTTCCAGGTCAAAGCTGGAATGGCTACCCATTATAGTCATGTTCCTCCTCATGTAAATTCCTTTAAGTTTTTGTTATTTTTATTATTACTCAGAGCAAAAAATTAAAATTCTGGGCTGGAAAGAAGGCTCAGGCAATGTGCTGGTTTGAAAGAAGATGGCCCCAAAGGGAGTGGTGCTATTAGGAGGTGTGGCCTTGTTGGAGGAAGTATGTCACTGTGAAGGCGGGCTTTGAGATCCCATATATGCTCAAGCCATGCCCAGTGTTTCAGACTGTTTCCTGTTGCCTGTGCATCAAGATGTAAGAACCCTCCCACAACCTCTTCTTCAGCATCGTATCTGCCTGAATGCTGCCTTGCTTCAGGCCATGATGATGATGGACTAAACTTTTGAACTGTAAGTGAGTCACCACAATTAAATGTTTACCTTTATAAGAGTTGCTGTGGTCATGGTGTCTCTTTGAAGCAATAGAAACCCTAACTAAGATAGTTAGTATGATACATCAGGAGCCATGTTTAATCCTCAGAACCTCATGCTAAAGGAGCCAGGTGTAGGGGGTACATGCTTCCAATGCAGCACTGAGAGGTAGAAACAGGAGGATCCCTGAAGGTCACTGGCCAGCCAATCTAACCTAATTGTGAAGGCCTAGTTCAAATGAGAGGCCCTGCCTCAAAAACACAAGGTGGACAAGCTGAGAAACAAAACTTAATGTTGACTTTTGGTCTCTATATGCATGTTATATGTGTGCCTGTATTCACATGCACATACACCATACACACAGAGAAAAATAGAATGGAAACAAAGGCACAGTGCATGAAAGTAAGTGGTGTTTTGTTGGTCATTAATATTAATCATAAATGTAAATATTGCTCATATATGTACGTACAATTATTTGTGATGCTGATGCTGGAGGGTCACAAGTTTGAGGCCTGATTTGGCTACAGAGTGAGTTCAAAACCAGCCTGGATAACTTAGATCTTATCTCAAAACAAACAAAACAACAACGACAAAAAAAAATGTGAAAGAAGGGATAGATATATAAATAACTAGTAGAGCGCTTGCTTGGTATGCACAAAATTTAAGGCATACTCCTCAGCAGCATGGAAAGAAAAAACTATTAAGAATCTGGAACATACAAACTGGAGATTCTAAGCACAGTGTAGTCCACTAGCAATATTAATAAGAAATCTGAAATTTAACATAGCTCATCTCAGAATTTGTTCATAACTACTTAAAGGATGGAAGCCAGTGCCCCTGCATTGATGATAAGAAGATTAAGCATCTCAAGGGTGAAATGTATGAAAGCTCATTACTCCAGAATGACAAATCTTCAATTGACAAAGCCCACTAACATGTACCACTCTCATTAGCTTAATTATAATTGGATGGACTGTGCAGCTCCAACTGGAGATCAAATTGTGAAAGACTATCTGCTGGATTGAAAACGATTACAGCTGCTGACAGATGTGTCTTAACGGTTTTTTGTTTTTTGGGCCCGAGGCATTCTTAATTTTAAAAGTATAATTTGGTTCTATTATCATCATGATATAAACTATCTTGAGACAGACTTCAGCATATGGAGATACAGTGGGTGAAAATGGGCTCAAAGACAGGCAAAAAATAATGCCCAAGATCAATGTTTCGAATTCCTTTTGTTCCTGCTCACATTTGTTCTTCAGTCTCCAATAGTTGTAGTTACTGTGTTTTAAATATTCACTATTGTATTGCTTCCCTTGTGTTCTGAGGCGAATAAAAAAGGAAACATTAAGACTTCCTCCTCCTGAAGTGTTTCTTGTTCTTCACTCTCCACTGCACACAGATGCACACATGTGTGCACTCACAGAGTACTGTAAATTATCCCTACTCTACTCCATCCCACGAGGCTCGCATTGTGTCACATAGTTAGACTGTTCTGAACAATCCAGTGTACAGTAATATTTACACAGTGTCTTAAACATGTAACTGAGTGTGCATGTCAAGAACAACGTGGCAGCGGTAAAGGTGTCCGAGTGTGCAGCGCCTGCCCCCCATTAATCCAGAATTAAACACGTGATGTTCCTCTGGCAGAGCTCACCTGTGTGGCAGCTCACTTCAATGCAGTGTTGGCTCTGTACACATAGCTTCCACACTGTTGTGTGCATGCTCTCACACCGTGCAGTGCTGATGGGAACTTCCAGAAACGGCCCAGCTCAAATTCCAGTGTGTTCTGCGTGATAGTCTTTTTATTGTACCTACCAAGTCTTCTCTTCTGAAAATATGATTTAGTTTCAGAAAACAAAGGCTCAAAGTATTTTTCCTACTTTCCTTGGCATGTTAGTATGTATTTAGTTTATATTTGGAGTATATTGTGTTAGAATGTCTGATTTTTTAAAAGTGTTCGAGAGGCTGGGGAGATGACCCAGCTGTTGAGAGCACTTTCCTGAGGACCCAAGTTTGAGTCTCAGTGCCCACAGCAAACAGATGTCTGCTACCCCAGTTCCAGGGGATCCAGGGCCCTCTTCTGGCCCCTTTGGACACTTCATGCATGTGGTATACAGACATATCTGTAGGTAAGCACCCCCACATATAAAGTAAAATGGGAAAAATTATTTGGTTTCCTGGATTTACCTGTTTTAAAATAAATATTTTAAAGCTAGGTGTACAGCTGGAGACCTTCTCTCCAGCCCCCCTCCCCCAAGCCCTGTTAGTCAGACAACCCATTTATTTATAAAATAAACACACAGATGCTTATATTATTTAAACTGCTTGGCCATTAGCTCAGGTCTACCATTGTCTAGCTCTTACTCTTATATTTAGCCCATTTCTATTAATCTATACTTTGTCACTTGGCTTGTGGCTTACCAGTACCTTACATCTTTCTTGTCATGGCGGCGGCTGGCGGTGTCTCTCCCGCTGCCTTCCTGTTCCCCAAATTCTCTTTTTTGCTTGTCCCACCTATATTTTCTGCCTGGCTACTGGCCAATCAGAATTTTATTTACACAGAGCGATATCCACAGCACTTCCCCTTTTCTTTCTTTTTTTTTTTTTTTTAAGGAAGGTTTTAACTTTTACATAGTAAAATTACATATAACAAAACAATTATCAAGCAAGAATTACAGTTACAATATTAAAGAAGATATCCTATCTATCTTATATTTGTGAGTCTAAGGTTTTATAACTTAACTTATTTTTTATTATAACTGAGGAAATTATAACTAGTCTTCAACCACATCAAAGAACTCAGAAGGATATAATATTACCTGAGAACCGGCAGAAGGATGCAAGCAACTTTTGGGAGTCTTACAGGGTAGACAGAGACAGCTGGCAGCCTGGACAGTCATCTAATGTTCCTTTGTAAAGTTGGGGCATCTGTCTTCAGCCCACAGGGCTAGAGTTTCTTGGTCACTTTTCTCAGTGTCCTGTAGAATGTCTGGCAGTTTCCTCTGTGAAGCAGGAACCTGAAGGACCATTTTGTCAAGCAAAGTTTAGTGGTTACCCTTTTATGGGTCCTGTACGTCCAGTCGATCAAGCAGTCCAGGCAAGAACAGTTTCTTGCCCAAATGGCTCTTTTTGCCAAGGTGAAGATAAACTCTATACATATAGAGTGTCTTTGATGCCCATCCTCCTCTCTGAAGTGAATCGGTGCTACCAGGAGCAGACATGTCTCACTGTCCAGAAAGTCTAAATTTTAAAAATATTTTAATGTCATATTCTGTAGACCTTTGAAGTGTTTGAAGATTACCTGTCTATCTAAAATATATCTATGTATACCTAGAAAACTTAACATGACTGTAAGTTTGACTATCATAGAAGACTAATTGATCTGTATTTTTAAAATTTCCATTACAATCTAAATGAGTTGCATAAACATAATACCTCAAACGAGAATAGAAATATATATACAGTATAACAAAATTAACTTTAAGTTTGTATCAATAGACTAAAATCTATACCAATGTAAGACATTTTAAACAAGTTGTTCTTTAAAAGTGAGTTCATCCTATTATATCTATATCATATCCCCTTTTCTTCTTTAGAAAGAGATTGCATTTATAATAAATCTGTTTTAAATTAAAATATTGGTTTTTCTCTGTCCCACACCAGAGGGCTCTTCTGATTTGGGACATAAGAATCTCTTAACTTTTTGTTTTTTAAGCAATATGTCTGGGTTTAGAGAAGGAGTGAGCCAATTCCATCTCCAAAGCCAGCTTGATATATTTGGGAATGTGGGCATAGTTTCTCTTACTACTTCCTGCTAGAGGGGGGCGCTGTATCTTATGGGGACACAAAGAAAATTTTAGGATTATGGAGTAGTCTGTGAGGGTATATCTTTTGAGCCAGTTGCCTTGAAACCGTTTTGAATGTTGGATCATCTGGGCTATGGTGTCATCGGGAGACCTTTCAGGGGGTCTTAACTGGTCAAAGCTGATGTATCTTAATCTGGAACAAATCCATAGCCTCTGGCTTTCTGTGGAAACAAAAGCAGAGACTCTTTTCCAAAGCAACATACCCTTATATACAAATTTTGAAGTCAAGTTACCTTTAAAATTTACATATTTGTTTAACTCAACAGCTTTTACAATCAAATCTTTTTTTGTAGTTAAAAATCCCAAAGACAACACAAACCAGATTCTCTGTGTAATATCCATCTTTGTAAGACTGAAACGCTGCTGTGGCTGCTGGCTCCGCCCACCTCAGCTTCCCAAAGTAGCGGTGGTACAGTTTACCTCCAGCTCTGGGTCTGGAGCCATGTGTACCATCAACTATCAGAAGCAGTTTTATCAAAGCAACGCATAGACCAGAAACCTCCCCCACCTTTTTTTTTAAACTAGCAAAGGCTAAATCCGTCATGCAGCAGAGTAAAGTGTCGCTTGTAGACTCCTCATGAGTGAAGGCTGGGGCAGAGAGACACTGCCAGCTGCTGCCATAACAAGGAAGATGTAAGGTACTGGTAAGCCACAAGCCACGTGACAAAAAAAAACAGAGTAATAGAAATGGGTTAATTTAAGATAATAGAAGTAGATAACAAGAAACCTGCCACGGCTACACAGTTTATAAATAATATAAGTTTCTGTATGTTTACTTGGTTGGGTCTGAGCGACTGTGGGCCTGGAGGGTGAGAGAGATTTGTCCTGACTGAAGGACAGACAGGACAACTCCAACTACACTAGGTGTGATGGAGAATGTCTGTAATTCTTGCACCTGGGAAATCCGGCAGGATGATGGAGCAGGAGTTCAAAGCCAGACTTGACTACATAGCAAGTGTGAGGCCAGCCTGGAATACAATAGACCTTGTCTCAAAACATCCACTTTATGTAAATAAAGTAAACAATGTTAGTAAAGAAATAAACTTCTTTGTGATTTATCATTAGTGAATGTTTTATTAGAATACCTGTTTTACATAGCCACATATATATAAGGTCTTGAAAAAATCTCCTCTGGCAAAAAGTGATCAGAAGTAGAAAAAAGGTTTTTAGAAGCCTTGATCTAGGAGAACGGCTGTCATTTATAAACATATATAGGTTTTTTTTCTTTCTTTCTTTTTTTTCTTATTTATATGAGATTTTCTAGTTGTTCCACACATCAGCCACGGATTCCCCCACCCTCCCTCAACCCACCGCCCATTCCCACCTCCTCCAAGGCAAGGTCTCCCCTGGGGAGTCAGTTCAGCCTGGCAGATTCAGTTGAGGCAGGTCCAGTCCCCTCCTCTCTGCACCAAGGCTGAGCAAAGTGTCTCAACATAAGCCCTAGGTTCCAAAAAGCCGGCTCATGCACCAAGGACAGGTCCCGGTCCCACTGCCTGGGGGCCTCCCAAACTTCTCAAGCTAATCATAAAAAAAATTATGGAACGCTTCACAAATTTGCATGTCATCCTTGCACAGGAGCCATGCTAATCTTCTCTGTATCGTTCCAATTTTAGTATATGTGCTGCCGAAGCAAGCACTTATATTGGTCTTTTGTATATAGCCTACTCCATATCCACCACAGAATACTTAGCAGGTTGGTCATATTTTGTGAACATGAATAGGGATTTATTTTTGTAAGGATTCACACTCATGAATGGGAGTAATCTATCACTGAGCTACCTTCAGATTAGGGATATACACCATTAAACTCAGCAATATTGTATTTCCTTTTTTAATGAATAATAGTTTTTAAAAATTCTTGGATGGGGACACCATAAGTTCTAGATATTTTCTAGAATGTTTGTTCTAAAACAGCATATGATGGGCTGGAGAGATGGCTCAGAGGTTAAGAGCACTGACTGCTCTTCCAGAGGTCCTGAGTTCAATTCCCAGCAACCATATGGTGGCTCACAACCATCTGTAATGAGATCTAGCACCCTCTTCTGTATACATAATAAAAAAAAAACAGCATATGAATTTCCAGGAAGTTCAGAAAACAATGAATTCCATTATTTCACTGAATCTGGTCAGTGTTCTCCACTATAGAAATATGTGGGGTGTTTTGATTGTAAAATATCACTATGTTATTTTAGAGAATGCCATGTGAGGATAGGGGGCTAGAAAAATGACTTAGTGATTAAGTCACTTATATTCTTCTGGAGGACCTGAGTTCAGTTCCCAGAATGCACATGGAAAGCTCACAATGGCCTGTAACTCTAGGAGTCTACACTCCCTTCTATCACTCCAACACACATGGCACACACACACACACACACACACACACACACACACACACATAATTAAAAATAAAAAGTAAATATTTTTTTAAAGTATGTGGATAGATAAATTAGGGCCAGGATAAGCATGTTAAGAAAGTTGATGTTTTATAATGGGCGTGGTAATTCACTCCTCTAATCCCAGCATTTAGCAATGCTGTGAGCTTGGACTATATCAGAGTAGCCTGGGTTCCATTGTTTTTAATTAAGGAAGGGAAAAAGTTAAACTCAAAATATAAATTCCTGATAAAAGACATGTAAAATGCAAAATTGTGGCTCTCTGTGTTAATCACCAACTACTGCAAATAAAAGCTTCTCCAAGAAAAGTTGAGAAGTACGTTCTTCTATGGGTACAATGATAAGTCATTAGAAATCAGTTCAATATTATGTCCATCTGGCGGAATAATAGTAGAAGGTTGTCTCTTAAGGCCTGTTACTTAGGCCTGTCTAGTTCTAGGTTTTTGGTCTGAAAATGGTATCAGGTGTGGTTTCATCTTGTTGACTAGGTGTAGCACAAATCTTAAAATGTCTTATTAATAAAAACAAATCTGGAGCCAGGTACTGGGGTGAATACTGAAAGATCAGAGAGACAGAACAGGCCACAGCTAACCTCACCTTGCCAACTTCTCAGTCGATCCTGTTTCCTTAAACTGGAAGCCTCTGAGTCCTCATCCGAATGGATCTCAGCTGAACTGCTGCTAAAAGCCTAAAAGCTTAACCAGGCTCTAATTCTTGGTCCTCACACCTTATTATACCTTTCTGCTTCCTGCCATCACTTCCTGGGATTAAAGGCGTGTGTCACCATACCTGGCTCTTTCCAGTGTGGCTTTGAATTCACAGAGATCCAGATGGATCTCTGCCTCTGTAATGATGGGATTAAAGGCGTGTGTGCCACCATTTTCTAGCCTCTGTATCTAGTGGCTGTTCTGTTCTCTGACCCCAGATAAGTTTATTAGGGTGCACAATATGTTGGTGTACACAACATCACCACAAGTAGGACTTAAATTCAATCTGAAAGTGGTTGGTTACTCCTATGATGTTTATGTCACTTGCCAGGCTAGTTATCACCATAGCTCGCACTTCACAGCTGGGTGGGACTGATGATTGCTTTGGTTCTCTGATAGCGTGCATAGCACCTTCTAGCACCATGAAAGCTAGACAGCAGGCACAAAGCTCCCAGGTCAGCACCAGCTTGATTTCTCTTGTTTGATAACCCAAATATGTGGTGTCTTTGGTGATAGGGTCTTACCATAATTATCATTTTATTTGTTATCTTCTGCTATCTAGTGGGGCAGTGTTTTCCTGTTATAGGGTAACTCCATTTTAACTCCGTGTGTGTGTATGTGTGTGTGTGTGTGTGTGTGTGTGTGTGTGTGTGTGTGTATGAGCGAGCTTGGAAAAGCTTCTATTTGCAGTAGAGAGTGATTAACACAGAGACCCATAACTAGCCAGAAAGAGACTGTAGAATGCTCAGCCTTAAAGAGAGTATATATCCACTCCCACCTCCTTCCAAGACTCAAGGTTCATACTGGAGAGGATGGAGAAAGTGTGAGAGCCAGAGGCAGTAGATGATTACAAGAAAACAGTGTCTTCTGGACACGCCTGAGCAGCCGTCCATATGAACTTACAGCAGTTATAACAGCATTCAACCAAGACCTGTGCAAACCCAGGCCAGAACAAATCCCACCATGAGTTGGGCACAAAATCCTGCTCCCTAGCTGTGGAGCTTGCAATTGTTAGCTGCTGGGAACAGGACAGTTTTCCTAAGAGTGTAGGCCCTGGTAAGTGGAGGATATTTCAGTGAAGGACCACACATCCAAGAATATTTGGGCAGCACAGATTGATTTTGATGGTAAAACTTAAATAAGAAAATGTATATGTATATATACACATACATATATTTTATATCATTGAAGTAGGGAAACATTTTAAGTGAGACTTAAAAATCCTTTTAAAATGCATATTTGATTAAGTGTGTGTGTGTGTGTGTGTGTGTGTGTGTGTGTTTTCAATTAGCTTGTCGAGTAGTATGCTCCTTTAGGGCTTTTCCAAACATACTTAGTTTCAGTTTACCCTCCTGCTACCCCACCTTACCTGACACCCTTATCTCCATTTAAACCTTTCCATGCCTAGTATTCTCTCCTCCTGCTTCCTATCACATGTATCTTACTCCCCCACACCCTGCTGAAAGGCCTCTTTCCCCACCTCCTCATGGTGCCTTTCTTCATCCCTCTCCTCTGCAGACACTCTGTTCAACTTCAACATAAACCTATAGAGCTGACGCTAGGAACCACGTACAGGGGAGGCCATGCACTGCTTGTCTTTGTGGGCCTGGCTTACCTCAGCACAGTGTTTTCCAGTCCCGTCCATTTTTTCTGCAAAATCATAGTCACATTTTTTTATGGGTTAATACAATGCCATTGTGTATGCACCACATTTTTATTAACTGTTTTATCAGATAAGCATCTGTCCTGAGTCTGCTTCTTAGCTATTGTGAATAGAGAAACATCAACCATGGATGCACCGCTGTCTCTGTTGCAGGTCAGAATTCTTCATTTCTCTAACTTCTGCCCTTATCTATCATTTCTTTCTGTCTACTGAATTGGGACTTGGCCTGTTGATATTCTAAGGCTCTAAGGTGTGCCACTAATTTATTTGAGGTCTCTCTGATTTTTTCTTATATGTCCATATATACATATTTGCATGAATGGGGTGGCCCAGGTATGATGTTCAGAGCATCCTTCAATCACACTCCCATCTTATTTGCTGAAGCATGGTCTCTCAATTTAACTCACAGCTTGCCAATATAGGTAGCCAGCTTACTCTAGGGACCACCTCTCTCTGCCTTCAAAGCACTGGAGTTACAGGCTTGTCTGCTTGGTGTTTGTGTGGTTGCTAGAGATATGAACTCTGGTCCTTGTTTGTGCTGGTTTTATAGCCAGTATTTTGTCTTCTAAGCCCTCTCCCCTCCCCCTCTGACTTCCTGATAGCCCCTTAGAACTATGAAATTCCCTGTTGGGACTGCTTTCCTTGTATCCTGTGGGTTTCGATATGTTGTATTTGCATTTTTATTCACTTCAAGGAACTTGATTTTTTTCATTGACGCATTCCCCATTCAATAGTGTTGTTTAATCCCCATAAGTTGGTGATTATTCTATAGTTTCTCTGGCTGTTGATTTGTACTTTTATTCTATTGTGATCAAATAAAACACAAGGAACTATTTTATTTTTCTATGTTTAAGACTTATGTTGTAAACTTGGTGTTTACACACATTTAATCCCAGCACTCAGGAGACAGAGGCAGGGGGATCTCTGTGAGTCTGAAGCCAGTCTGGTTTACAGAGTGAGTTCCAGGACAAAGAAACCCTGCTCAAAAAACAAAAATAAGTAAGTAAACAAACAAACAAATAAATAAAAAGACGTGTGTTGTACTCTAATGTCAGATCTATTTTAGGAAATGTTCATGAGCTGCTGAGGAAAATGTGTATTTTCCAGTGTCCAGAGAGAATGTTCTGTAGATGTCTGTTAAATTCACTTGTCTGTGGGGGTTGATCCCACCACCCCCACATTCCCCCCAGAGTACTCTTGAGTAGAAGCAGCAGGAAATATTAGACAATCATCCTCTCTATGCAGACCTGCTGAGTAACGCCACTAGGAACCTGAAAAGGGGCTCCCACACTTGTCTGTGATGTCATTTGGTTTTGATATATATATATTTTTTTAACCTGGGCTGTCAATTGATGACGGTAAGATAGTGAAGTCTCCCACTATTGTTGGGGATGGGTTTAATCTGTGACTTTATGTCTAAGCTAGAGGCATGCTCTATTCTTTGGGATCGTGAGCAGGTGGTGCCTTCTGTGTGCACTGTGTTCTCTAGGCCCGTGTGTGAGGCTGAACTTTCCTAGGTGTGCAGTTCTCTCTGGGGTGATGGGCCGGGCTGGAACCTCCTGGGTATGGTGTGCTCAGTGCAGTGAAGGCGGGCACTGGGGCCTCCCAGCTGCCTGTGCATGTGGTGGGTGTGATAGGAGCCTTCTTGGCACAGTGTGCTCACCCCTGTGTTGCAGCCTCCTGAACATGCAGTCCTCTCCATGATTCTGGACAGGAATGGAGCCTTCCAGCTTCTTACAGGAGGGGGTCCCATTTACATTTTCTAAGAATTGTCTGTTTAGTTTACATGTCCATTTACTGGTTTGGATCATTTATTATGTTTATATTCTTGAATTCTTTACATAGTGTGGATATTAATTAATTCTTTGTTAAATAGCTGATAAAATTTTCTCCCATTCTGTAGACTGTCTGGTCACACTGAAGTGTTTTTTTTTTCTTTTTGCTATACAATCTTTTTAATTTGCTGTAAGCCCATTTATCATTTCTGTTCTCTCTCTCTCTCTCTCTCTCTCTCTCCCTCTCTCTCTCTCTCTCTCTCTCTCTGTGTGTGTGTGTGTGTGTGTGCGCGCGCGCGCGCGCGCATGTTTTGGAGGTACCAGGGATTAAATACAGGGCCTTGTGCATGAAAGGCAAGTACTCTCCTACTGCACCATGTCCCCAGCAGACCCATGCCTATGCCTTGGAGAGTTTCCCTGATATTTTCCTCTAGTACTCTCAGGGTTTCAGGTCTTACATCAATGCCTCTAATCCGTTTTTATACAGGGGGAGAGATGGAGATCTTTCACTCTTAGCTTTCCAGTGTGTTTGTTAAAGATGCATCCTTCCCCTTATTCCCTACCTTCCGCCCTCCCTCCCTCCTTCCTGCCTTCCTTTTTTTTTTTTCTTTTTCAAGGCAGGGTTTCTCTGTGTAACCGTCCTGGCTGTCCTGGAATGTGCTTTCCGGCTAGCCTCAAACTCACAGAGATCCACCTGGAGTCCTTTTCTTAATGCGTGTTTTTGTCACCTCTGTCAAAAGTCCAATTGTCCCGTACGTTTGAGTGTCTTGAGCCCAGCTTCCCGGCGCCCCTTTCGGTCTGCATGTTGGGTCACCTTTCGTACTTGGGGTTGAACTGTCTGTCACCTGCTGCATGTGTGTGCTATCTTTGGGACATGGAACTCCGAGCCGGTCCAGCCTGGATTTCCACTTAGCTCTGTTGCCTGAAACCTGTCCCCAACTCAGTGCAGAGTGCAAGAGAGCCCCGGATGAGACAAAAAAAAAAAAAAAATGTGGAGCTCTCAGAACTTGCTAAGCTTTCAAACTTCCGTCCTAACCTGTGTCAGACTAATCCTATGAAGCACTCTTGAGAGCCAGGCTCTTAAAATAGAAACTTTATTAGGACACAGCTGTCCCTCAGTACCTCTTAAATGCTGTAGATTTGAGATAAAGGCCTTTCGGAAGTGAAACCCTTTGCCTTGAATGATGGAGGCACAGGTGTCCTTTAAATTCACTCAAGAAGGCATACCCCAAAGCTCCTTGCCTTGCGAGACACAGCATATTGTTGCCTTCAGTTCTGAGTTGGATGAACTTGACTTTTCTGCTCTCTGAAGAGTTCTCTGGTTGTACACTAAATTGACCTCTTGCTTTTCACCAAGCTTACATACTCCATCACAGACAGCTCATATCTATCTAACTTAGCTTCTGTAGCAACTGAACTACATCACACTGAAAGTCCTGTTTCCTCCAAGACCCCAGTGTCAGATTCCTTGTCTGCTCCTGGCTTGGTCACAATTTTGCAGGCCGAGACTCCAGAAAGCATATGAAAAGAGGGAACTGGAAGATATTATGGATCAGCAGAGATATACTTGGACTCCGTTTAATGCCTGTTTCCCAATTCTGTGTTAGATCCTGGCATCAGTGATAACAAGGCTCAGTTTCTGACTGCATTTAAGTGGCAAGGTGATCAGATTGCTTTTGTAGAAGCAAAGCTAACGAGTAAAATAGAAGGTTAACCAGTGTCACGGTCTAGGGGAACTTATCTCAGGTGGGCTTCCTAACAAACACTTTCTGAGGAAGTCTTGAGGAGAATCAAAGCCTTGAGCATAGAAGGCGGTGAGTAAAGAACTCTCTGGGGACAAAGGCAGTGGACATTCCAGCTTTGCTTTCTGTTGTGGTGATAAAATCACCTGACCAAGGCAACTTCCAGGAGGAAGAGTTTATTTGGGCTTACTCTTCCAGAGAGGTGACTGACTCAATGGCAGGAGGCAGGGGCAGGGAGCTGAGAGACCACATTCATAAGGTTTCTGCTCCCACTCTTCCCATCCCCCGCCCCAGATGTAAAGCGAATTGCTAAATGGTCTTATCAATAAAAAACTCAGAGTCAGATATTGGAGTAAAAGCTGAAAGATCAGAGAGGCAGAGCCAGCAAGCCACTAGTTCTTACCCCCAAGAAATCCTCCCCTAAAAGAGAGCGAGCTCCTCTCTCCACCCCCCTCCCTTATCACTTCCTCTCTCCACCCAGCTGTTATCACTTCCTGTCTGTCTCTACAGACCTACAGACCTCTATGGTTAACTAGTGGCTAACTCCTTCTTCTGATTTTCAGGCAAGCTTTATTTGTTAGAGCACAAATAAAATATCATCACATTTCCTCTTTTTTTGTCTAAAATAAAAAAAGTTATAACTAATATAAGAAAAGCTATATACAATAAGTACAATAACTATATATAATATATACAGGCAATAAATACCTCAACAATGTCTAGTCCATTTGCATTTTGCCAATGCAGTAAGCCAGATCAAACCAAATTGAAAAAGTATAACAACAGGCATATTGAGCAAAGCAACTCCCTGGTGGGTCCTCTGGTCCCTGAGATCAAGGCCAGAGAGGCCACCTGCCTGAACTAAAGCAGGGAGATTATATAGGTTGTAGGCAAGGGGTGATGACGTGTCCACCACAAGCTGAGTTTGTGTCCAAGTATGGTCAAAAGCTGAGCACTTTAGGTGGGGACTTGGGTGGCTGGCAACTTCAGGGGAGGAAGCAGCAGTAGCTGCCAAGAATAGAATGTGGGCTTTTTGGTGCCTTCCCTTTGTTCAGAGAGTCTGAGTGGGTGGAGTTTGGAGAGAGAGGCGGGAATGGGGCTTTCAGGACTATGCAGGGGTTAGGTTCCAACTGAGCACACGTCTTTATTAGCATGCACAAGGCAGAAAGATTGAACTGGAAGAATGAGACTATATACTCTCAAAGCCTGCCCCCAGTGACATACTTCCTCTAGAAAGGCCAGCTAAGTCTCCCCAAACACTGTCACCAGCTGGGGACCATGTGTTCAAATGCCTGAGACTAAGGGGGACGTTTCTTATCCAAACCACCATGCTGAGTCTTTTCTATCAGTGCCCAAAAATTCCAGATGGTCGGCAGAGAGGAAGTGTCAACCTCTTAGCATCTGTGTTTGGATTGTATCTGCTGAAGCATGTCTGCTTCCAGTGGCTAGATTCTGTTATGACATGAACTGTGTCTTCTTGATTAGTATGAAGAGTTGAATTGGACAGGATTAAGCAGAGACTACTGATGCAGTCCACTATGGAATTGGAGAGCATCAGGAGCTCTAGAAACCTATCACCTGTACTTGGAAGTTTTCCTGTCCTGACCACCTGGTCCCAAATAATCACTCAGAGGCTTATATTAATTACAAATGTTCAGCCAATAGCTCAGGCTTATTAATAACTAGCTCTTACATTTTAAGTTAACCTATATTCATTATTTATGCTCTGCCACATAGTGGCACCTTTATTTTCATGGCACGGTCATCTCCTGCTCCCTCCATATCTGACTGGTGACTCCTCTTGACTCCACCTTCCTTCCCATCATTCTCAGTTTGGCTTTGCCACCTAACTTCTCTCTCTAGCTACCAGCCTGTCAGCTTTTTATTAACCAATGAGAGCAAACATATTCATATTGTAGAAAATGATTGTTTCACAGCATTTCCCCCTTTTTGTCTAATTAAAAAGGAAGGTTTTAACCTTAACATAGTAAAACTATACACAACAAAAAACAGTTATTAAGAAGTACAGCAACAATATCCAATCCATTTGTATTTGGCAAAATTAGAGAAAATACTTAATTATCTTGGTGAGTCTAAAGTTTTGTATTTAATTTACTTTCCATTATAGCTAAGGGAAACTATAAATATAACTATTAAGTCTTCAACTTCATTAAAGACCCCAGAAAAATGAAATGTTACCTAATGACAGGGATATCAGGCTGTCTGGACAGTCAGCCCAAGTTCCTCTGCAATGGTGGGGTACCCAACTCTGGCTTACAAGGCTACCATGTCTGACAGACTTTCCTGTGAAGCAGGGAATTTTGAATGACTATCCTACCTTGTCTTGGCAAAGTTCAGCAGTTACTTTTCTTGCATCCTGCTGGTCCTGCTTGGACTGTAACTGTCAGCAATGGAGGCAGGGGCAGTTCCTTTGTCCAGATGGCTAGCTTTTGCCATAAAGAAAACAGACTCCATACGGAGTTTCTTCAATGCCCTTCATCTCCTCTGAAGTAGATTGATGCTGCCAGAAGAAGACAGGTCTTACTGTCACGCAAAGCCTTAGGTCATGAAACATATTAAATGCCATATTCTGTAGGTCTTTGAAGTGTTTGAAGACCATATCTAAACATGTTTGTTTAACCTTGAAAACATACTTAACATGACTATAAGTTTGACTGTTATAGATGACTATTAGCCTGTATTTCTTAATTACACATTACATTTTTAAATGAGTGGTATAAACACAATAACTTAAACGAAAGTAGAAACATACATACAGCATAACAAAATTAATTTTAAATTTGTGTCAATTATCCAAAATCCATACCTCTACCTGTAAAATGTTTAAGACTAGTAGTTGCTTTTTTTGGTTTAAAAGTAGATTCAATAATCTAGCCTTTTAGTCTATCATTTCCATAATCATCCGTGAGGATGTCATAAGAAGATGGACCCCACATATAGCTTTGTGAAAAACTGCAGAAAGAGCAGTTGCCAAGATGTTATTGAGAGGATTAAGATTCTTCAAGGTTGCCCTTGGCTACCACAACATTTGAACTTCTGAACTTCTTTGAGAAAATCTGCCTGTTATCTTAGAATTCCCCAGAGTATATTCTATAGCTACAAACACTGACAAGGATAATTAAGCCCACTAATTTAGAAATGCAGTTGATGGACATTGTGTATTCTGAGATAAGTGCGGGTAACATTTAAACAAGCAAGCTAGATGGGAGAGAGGAAGGTGACTAGTTACCTTGGCGAGGAAAAAGAGGCAGTGATGATACATATTGAGGTTTGGCTGTTATTCTGTGGCCCAGCATCTTGGCCGTGGTATCCTAAGACATTTTGACAGACCGCTTCAAAACAGGTTCTTCCTAAGAGTATCCATATAATTTCTCTCCTATGATGATTCGATTTTGAGGAAGAAAAGAGGGATTAACAGTCAATGTCTGTGACTGTAGTGCCCAAACAGAGTACAAAGTCTCCTTGAACATAGACACAAGGGTTGTCCTCAGAGAAGTGCACTGAGTAATAGCAGACACATTTTGTGGCATTTGAGGAGAACCATGTGACCACTCAGATGACACCTTTGTGTTTCTCTGGTACAAGAGGAAGTGAGCCTTGTGTTCCTGGAATAGCTACAGAAGTGCTTGATAGTTCGAAGAATCAGCTTAGTGAAGAATCCATGACAAAGGCAGCTTAGTGAAGAATCCATGACATAGGTAGCTTAGTGAAGATCCATGACAAAGGCAGCTTAGTGAAGATCCATGACAAAGGCAGCTTAGTGAAGAATCCATGACAAAGGTAGCTTAGTGAAGAATCCATGACAAAGGTAGCTTAGTGAAGATCCATGACATAGGTAGCTTAGTGAAGATCCATGACAAAGGCAGCTTAGTGAAGAATCCATGACAAAGGTAGCTTAGTGAAGAATCCATGACAAAGGTAGCTTAGTGAAGATCCATGACATGGGTAGCTTAGTGAAGCTGAATGCAGAGCACAGAGCGGAGCACAGAAAGCCTGGAGCTTTCAGCATCAGCTTGTGTCCTTGCTATGACTTGTAAATCTTTACATCTCATCACTTTAAGAACTGGAATTGTCAGATGTTTGGGGGGAAAGTAAAGGATTAAGTTGACCAAAGTGAACAAATGAAGAGAGGGCGGGATTCAGGACCCTCTTCTATGACTGGCAAGTGTTTGAGAGGAACTGCTCGCCAAGGGCAAGCAAAGAATTGGTTTGGTTTTAATAAATTGTTGTCATGCTTGAGTGAAAAACATGGAGGACCAGCTGGGTGTAGCGACGCATACCCTTAGTCCCTGCACTCAGGAGGCAGAGGCAGGTGGACCTCTGAATTAGAGAACAGCCTGGTCTACGTAGTGAGTTCCAGAACATCCAGAACTACCTGGTGAGACACTGTCTCAAAACAAAACAAAACACAAGAACAAAAACCAAGAGAGCAGTGCCAGCGGAATCAAAGCATGAAACTGGAGTGACAGAAGACACTGTGTCTCATGGAGGACTCAGATCGTCACATTCAGAGAAATGACTGGCGTCTACACTGTGCTGTATGGTGTTTAAGAAGTTAAGTGTTGTTTCTGCAGAGAGGGGTACCCACATGTAAAATGGCACTGGGAACATCTAGATGAGAGGCTTTTGTACCAAAACCAGCGCTGACCAAACCGCTAGATGTCAGCTGGCACTGCAGGTACTTCCAAGGATGCCAGGATGGAAAAGAAATAATAAAAACTTAATAGGATAACGGGAAACTTGGCAGATCAGTTGAATAGATTCTTGGAACTTAGTTGCTGGGGAAATCACGGAATAGCACAGATGAAATGAACAAGAAATGTGGGACTTTCTTTTAAAGTTACAGAATATGTCAAACAGTAGCAAAGTTTGAAGGCACTGAATTTAACACTAGAGCTCAAGGGACACCTTAGAAACAGCGACCTTTCTTTCCCATCTGAGAATGTCATGTCTTCCAGCCAGACATAAAAGTGAGACCTTGTTTACTGCAGATGTCACTCCTCTCTGGAGTTTCCGTGGTGACTTCGGATCAGCTGCTGGCCATCTACAAAGAGAAGAGAAACTTTACAAGGTATTTGACTGTTAAACAAGAGGTCTGGGGGATCATGTTACACTCATTCTACTCGGCCACAGGTTTATAGATAACAGGTCTCTAGGGATCTTATTACGCCAACTGAGAAGGGCAGCAACCGGCAACATCAAACGTGGTGTAAGGACATACAAAGGAGGAACTTTAAAACCAGTGTGGAAATAAGAACAGAATAGCACAGGATAATAGAGGAGGAGCTTATAAGCTTGGGCTTTACAAAGAATATATTTTAAAAGTTATAGATATTAAGAAGTATTTTGGCTGGGTGGTAGTGGTGCACATCATACCTTGAATCCCAGTACTCATGAAGCAGAGGCAGGAGGATCTCTGTGAATTCAAGGCCAGCCTAGTCTATAGAGTGAGTTCCAGGACAGTCAGGGCTACACAGAGAAACCTTGTCTTGGAAAAAAATTTGATAAGACATTTTTTTCATAAAAATAACCCATTCTGCCAGGCTTGGTAGTGCACACATTTGATCCCATTAATCTGGAAGTAGAGGCAGATCTCTAAGTTCAGGGCCAGTCTGGTTTACCCATTCTATTTTAACATAGTTCTAATTATTATTTTTCACCTTATATTTGGGCTGAAAATGTCTTTTTCCTCTGGAAGAGGAAGAGAGGCTTTGGGCATTTCTTGAACGATGGCCCTTTAGCTTCAGTTTATATGAGCTGTCTGGGTCCTCCATTGAATAGATTAAACAAAATCTGTATCTAATGTGCTTTCTCTGATATTAGCTCACTTGGTTAATGTGAGGAATGACTAGTTCAGACTAGCAGAATCTATGCCTCAGAACAAAAGAGCATACAGCTCTTTACCCCATAGCCACCTCCTTTAGACAACAGAGCCTAGACTCACCTTGGAATGACGCAGGCCAGTGATGTTAGTTACTTTCATGTTCATAAAGACTGGCTATAAAACTGGCTTTCATAAGCTCCATTGTGGGGAAGCAGCCATATCTCTTTAGATGTCTCCAAAGACTCTAAAACAAACAGGGATAAAGCATGGTGTAGAGCCAGGCTAAACCTGTCTAATATAATTTAATGGCTTAACATTCTGAGTAGAACAGAGAATTCCTAAAGCCAGAGTGTCTTCAAAGCTCTGCTCCTTTTGCCCTAGACTTTTACCATAGCATCCAGTGACTGGAGGGCACACACAACAAGGAAAGCTCTCATCTCATGTGGGCATTTCATGTTAACTAATGAAAGAAGAGGCTCTTCCTGGCCTGAAAAGATAAACAACCAAGGACTGGAAATGGTGGCTACAGGAACATCCTGCTCTAAGATCTGCTCTTGTACCTGTTCTCATAATGTAGTTTCAAGAGCATGCCAAAAACAAACAAACAAACAAACAAATCTACTGCCCTTGACTTATAAACCTATAATCTAAGGGGAGTTACCTAAAATCTTTTATAATAAACATATGTAGTCACATGATGAAGATGTTTATCTAACCCTTTGAGGAAGCCATATTTGAAAAACTGAATGGAAAATTGGAAATTATTATTGGAAAATTAAGTCCTCTTGGAATTCTTGGTGACCTTCATGATGTTTTGAATTTGTAATGTCTAAAAAATATCTCTTTATAAGGCTTTGTGCTTCTATTTTACAATTAACTACAATATATACTGGCCATTTAAATAATCTGGGCAATAATAATTAAAGAAACCATCTTATTAAATAATTGCATGAGTACATCCTTTCAAGAATGTTTGTTTTTTAATTTCAGACAGTTGCACATTACATTTTCTTAAAAGAAGGTACACCTGACTTTTATACATTGAGAGTTACTGATTAGCTAAGACTCTGATGATTTAATCTAAAGAACTATATTTGAATATGACATGTAATAACACTTCAGTTTTTTTTTTTTTTCTAGTCAAGAAGGCTTTAACCTGGAGCAGCACCTCTAAATCAGCCCCTGTGCTGTATGTTGATACAATCATGGTGGGTGGGAAAGACAATTCAGCACCGAAGAGTGCTTGCTCTTCCTGAGCACTGGGGTTTGGTTCCCAGCACTCATGTATTGTGACTCACAACCATCTGATACCTTCTGCTGGCTTCTGTAGACATCACATACATGTATGACTACACACAAGTGGTAAGAAGAGTCATGGTTTTAGACTCCTCTGAGTATTTCATGACCACCTCCTATATATTAAAACATCACTAGGTATTATATTCTAATAATGGTGCAGCTGTGTTTTTACAGGTACAGAGACTTGCTACAAAATAATTAGCTGTATAAGTTATAAACATTATAATAGGTTGTGATGTGATATATATGCTCTTTGTAGTGAATGAGAAATGCCCCCCTACCCTATAGGTTCAGTTATTTGAACATTTGGTCCTCAGTTTGTGACTCTTGTTTGGGGTGGTAATGGAAAGTTCAGGAGGTGGAGTCCTGCTGGAAGAAGTATGTTATTTATATGAATGTATATGTATGTATGTATGTTATACACACACACATGTGTATATATATATATATATTATATACATACAGAAATGTACACACACACACACGTGTATATATATATACCTACAGAAATGTACACACACACACACACACACACACACACACACACACACACGCAATAGGCTTTGATGGTTCATACCTCACTCTACCACTTCTTGTTGCCTTTCACTCTTTCCTGTGTGTAGACAAAATGTGATCTCCTTCCTGCCCCTGCCACCATGCCATGCTTTTCCACCATTAATGGACTCTAGCCCTCTGGAACTGTAAGCTGAAATATGTTTTGTTTCAAAGTTGCTTTTGGTCATAAATGGTATTTTATCACAACAATGGAAAACTAACACTTTTTAAACACTCTTAAAACAAGGGGGGAATGGACACTAAGGGGCTATATCAGTGGTAGAATACAGGACCCTGAGTTGGACCCCACCACTTCAAACAAAACACAAATGAGCAAGCAAAAATGCTGTAAGAACTTCATCACTTCAATTTGAAAAGCACTCAGTGTATTGAAATGGTTTATATAATTTTATCTTTCTTCTTACAGAATCCTTACATTGGCTTGTTTTCAAGTAATAATGCATGCAAAGCAGCCACCATACAAGAGGGTTTCACTGTCTTTTCTCGAATTTTCACTACAATGAGTATGTGTTAACTTACACCCATTAAACAAAACAAAAACCAAATAGAACTGAAGGATGTGTATGGGGACTTGTCCTGTTTTTTTTTTTTTTTTTTTTTCTTTTTTTAACAAGAGAACTGACAGCTGGGTCCATCACTCATGCAGGATGGCTCAGGGAGGAATCCAGCCACTCAGCCAAGGGGAGAGTCAAGTTTTCAAACAGGAAGCACCATGGAATCTGCTTTGGCTATCTGAGGTTGTTGGTGTAAAGCTCCAAAGCTTCTGGGGAAAGACGATGCCTTCCTTTGTAGTCAGAATGGCATTGCGGGATTAAGTGAGAAGTCAGCTTTGTGTAATGTGCTCAGTTTCACTGGAAGGCAGGAGCAGACTGCACTACTTGATTTTAGCATGAGCTATGACATTTAGTGCCGGATGTGATCAAGAGCAGATCATTCAACGTTGCTTGGCATAATTCTTTTATGTGCCTATCACCCAAGTATCTTGGCTCCACTGGACCATGTCTACAAGTGAAAGCACCATTTCCATTAATCACAGGAGACGCTACCAATTTGACTACTGAAGACTTAGTCAACTGCAATATCCCTGTGGAGCCAGGCCTGGCCTGTAATCTCAGCTACTTAGCAGGCTGAGGCCTGAGGATGCCAAGCTCAGGGCCTGTCTGACTGGGCTACAGAGTGAGTTCCAGGCCATTTTGGGTTAATTTAGTGGGACCCTGTCTTAGAATAGAAAGTAAAAACAGGGCTGGGGATGGACATAGCCCAGCATTAAGACTGCTTGCCTGGTGTTCCTGAGGCTCAGTTCAATTCCCAGGGCTATAATAAATAAAAGCAAGAAGTAAACATTTTCCATGGCCAGAAGAGGGTTTCTTTGATACTATCATAGGTGCCCTCAGAGTGTGTTCCGTAACTTGGCAGCCTGCTGTCCTGGGTCTTTTGTACACTGGCCTCCTTCTCACTCCTTTTCTGTGGGGTTGGACACTTGGATTCTTCTTTGCACCAGAACAAGTCTTGGCATTAGTTGCCCTTAGTCCAGCATAAGTTTAGATTGTAACTTTTACCCAGACTTAAATGATGGTTCGTTTTAGGTCAAGAGAAATAGAACTTAGAACTGCCATGGAAGAGACCTCTTTTGTTTTTCTCCCCACCTCCTCCCTTCCTCCTTCCTGTGAGTAGTTACAGAGTACCTACTATGTGCCAGTCACTGCCAAGAAATATAGATGTGATTCCTGCTTGGATCCTTTGGTCTAGTGGAAAAGACAGGCATTAGTTAACTATAATCACCCAGGTGAAAACCGTTATGTGCTGACAAATGCTTCAGAGAGAAGGCAGAGTCCTCCATAAAGGGGAATGCACTTCATGGAGGGAGTCAGGGCAGGAGTTCCCGCAGAAATGACAGCAGAGCTGAAGGTCCACGGATGCTGGGCAGTCTTAGATGAAGGAGGTAGACAGAAAAAGGTACTGATGCTGCAGGCAGGGTTTGAGGGAAGGGTCTGTTTTGAGACTCTGAAAGGGAGAATGACGTGAGAACAAAGGAATCAAGGCAGGCCATTGGGAGAGCCCGAGGACAGTGAGCAGGTGAACGACAGGGTCAGATATGAATGGCCTGAGGAAAAATGTTCCTATGAATAGACTCAACATGCTTAACAGAGTAGGCTAAAAGAGAAGAGCCACAGGAACAAAGAAAGCGGGCTTGGACTGGAAGCAAGGACTCTGTAACTAGATGAATTTATGTGTTTTTAATAACAGAATCATCATCTGTCACTAAAATGAAATACTGATACATGATAGACACACCATGGATGACCCTTGAAAATAGTGCACTAAGTGGATAAACGGAGACATAAAAGGCCATATGCTATTTAATTTCATTAATATTAAGAACCCAAGTTAGGCAAGTTTATAGAAACAAAGAAGATTATTGATTACTTAGGGCTGAGGGTGAGACAGGGGATTATTGGTTGCTAATAGGTAGTTTTGTTTTTTTTTTAAGTGGGGGACAAAGTTATTTTGAAAATTAGGTTACAGTGATAGCTGCAGAGTTCTGCGAATATCCAGAAAACATGAAAGTGCATGGCATGTAAATTATATTGGAGTAAAATTGTGTGTGTGTAGGATGTTTTGAAAGAATCAAAGAACTAGGGACACCATAAGAGATACTAAATTTCTTTTTACTTTACATCCACAGCACTCCAAACAGCTAGCACAAGGGACCACAACCACTTGCCTGCTAGAGTAAGTCAGGATGATTTATGATCCTGCAGTATGTTAGGATGCTGGAGTTGAGCCCTCTGTTCATCTAAATTAGCAACACCAAGCAGCTGTTTCAATTAATCATTACGAGAGCTGCAAACATTTCAAAAGGCACTCTAAATTAGCCTTTAAAATGGCCTTATCTGAGGGAGTGGGGAATTTTTAAAGTGTCTTGTTAAAATAATATTTCTCACACATTTTCCCCTTCTTAAAAAGTAACTTGAAATCTTTGTATTAAAACTCAGGCGTTAATTTTCATTTGTTGCCTCAGACCTTTTGCTACTTGCCATTTAGTCCTTACTCTGCTCAGGCACACTGGGTGTTTTGGAGGCCACCTAGACTCACAGTGGCTCCAGAGAAAGGGAATATGAGGCTGAACAGGTGGCCAAGCTTCCGCTTTCACACCCAGAGGAGGCCAGTGTTTCCTAGGAAAGCATTCCTGGTATCTGTCTCAGTCAGTTACAGTTTCTCAGTTGGGGTGTGAGGGTCCAATTTCATTTGGCTTGTGCTGCTTGCTGACTCTCAAGACTCTTACATCTTTCCTAAGAGTTCATTTCCTTTTGCAGCTTCCTCTGCCAGGCCACACATGACAAGGTGGAATTCTGCCTTAACCACCCTGCGTGGAGAGCAAATTGCCTTGTTTTATGTACCAGGAAGTTGAAACTCGGGATCATAAAGAGCCTTGATTTGGTTATGTCTATAGTTGGTTGGGAGGGTTTCACACTGGAAGACTTCCTGATTTCTTATAATTAAACTCTATTTTTCAGCCCCTACCTCTATCTTTTCAAATCTTACTCTAATAAATATCTACAAGGCACATTATTTTATATTCCATTTTGCTTAGAACTTAAAGATGCCAGAACCTGTGTGGTGGAAATGGAGGGAAGGAAACCAAAGGTGGGAGCCCTTCCTGGCTATTCATTTTTCTCAAGAAGTTAAAACCAAACCAAAGAGAAAAAGGTGAAAAACAGAAAACAAAGCAAACAAAACAAAACAAAACAAAACAAAACAGAACAGCACACCCCTCCATTTACTCCTTTCGGGTAGGAGAAATCCAAGTATTTTAACCGAAGGGAGGAAACCGCGCTAGGCCTGCGACTTAATAGGTTTGGAGAATGTCAAGGTCACTGGAAATTGAGTCTTACACAATTGTCTCTCACTGGGACAAAACCTCCTGCTTTTGCTTTGGCTTCCTTAACATTCACCAGCTACAGGGAAGCACTTACTATTGTTTTTTTAAGTTAATTGTTGGTATTTCCCCCTTTTGTAAGTCTTCAGCGCTTTTCACTGTAGACTAGATTCCCAGTCCCTTGCTTGGTTAACAAAGCTATAGGGAATCTAGTCTCTATGATCTTCCCAGGCTTACTGCCTGTCATTCAAATATGCTGGGTTCCATTCTGCGAAGTAGCCGTCTTTCTGCTAGAGCCGCTCTTCTCTCCCATTTTTGTAGGGCTGTACCCCAAAACACTGCTCGTATCTTTCCTACCCCAAGGGCACCGCCCCCCCCCCAAGTAGTGGCTCAATTGTAACCACCATCAGATTACAATCTTTTGCGTTGTTTTCACACCTACAGACATTCCCCCTCTACCCACTACAACCTAGATCAGTAGACAACCTGGAATAATGCCTAAAACGTGTGGGGGGACAGCCAAAAGCTGTTGAAGAGAGAACACAGGAATGCATTCTTTCTTTCTCATCCCTCTGCCCTGAAGAAGACAAAACAAATTAAAAAAAGGAGGAGGATACACTTCAAAACATCTTTCTCATCTCAGCCATTTTGAGGAACGCATGTCCTTGAGGAGACCACGCAACTTGACTGCACTGGTCCTTCCGGGTTAAACGGGAGTCCCATAGCTTGTCACCTGAGGCTCGGCTTCTTGGTGGGCAAAGCCTTATGTCCCAATTTCGATGCCACATGGGGTGAGCGCTCCCCTTGGAATGACTGGAGGTTCAGCTAGGGCCCGAGCCTGGTGCATGACGTGGGGTTCTCCCTGAAGATGCTGAGCACGGAGCAGGGCCATTCTGAAGGATGGACCGTTCGTGGACCCTTGATCTAGCTGTGCAACGTGGGAAACCAAGCCCAGGGAGGCGGGGCGGCCCAAGGCAGACAGTCGAAGGCAAGAGAGCCAGGCTGGGGTGTTCCGCAGGAGGAGAGGGTTAACCCGTTCCCAAGGCAACGGGCCAGGAAGCGCGCAAGACGTCAGCGGGAGAGTTCGTAGGTCAGCTTCGCGTTGAAAGCTCCCACGGGCCGCGGGGCAGCTGGCCAATGGCAAGGGCGCCTGGGTGTCACGTGAGAGGCGCCCCGCCGCTCTGCCCTCCAGAGCACGTGGGAAGGCTTTTTACGCCCCCCCCCCCCACCACCACTCCGCCTCGTTCCTTTTGCGCGGGCTCGTCCACGGGGTCGTTCTCGCGAGAGGCGCGGCTGCTCTCGCGAGAGTGAGTGGGCGGCGTGGGGAGGCGGCGGCGGTGGCGTCTCAGGCCGGGGCGGGCGAGGGAGGCGCCGCTGCGCTGCGGCTCGCGCCACCGGGCGTTGCGGGCCGTGACGGGCGGGTGACATGCCCGGGAGCTGAGAGGCTGCGCCTCCCGGTGAGCGGGGCCGGGAGCGGGGAGTCAGCGGGCCGGGTCCGGACGGCGGCCGGCGGGGCGCCGTGGCCTCGCTGCGCGGGGGCGCGGGCGGGAGGAGGACCGTGCACTTTGTCCGCAGCAGCATCCTTCCCGGTCAGCGCCCGAGCGCGGGTCCCGGCGCCGGCCCCCCGACCTCAGGGGCCGCTGTTTGCACCGCTGTCAGCGTCGCCCCCAGGCTGGCCGAGCCACCGACCTGCGTGATCAAATAGAACGTGGTCTGGCTGAGCCACAGTGACAGGCTAACCCCCTGGTGTGGCGTGGTGACAGTCCGTTCACTCTGCCTACCCTCTTAAAAAACCTATTCGTTGGAGGTGGCTTAGGCAATTAAGGCATTTCGTGGTGAGCAATACTGCTGAGACACATCGTGAATGGCCTTGGCGCATACTGGAATTAATATTCGCATTTTTTTTTTTTTTTTGGTGGTTGTTGTTGTTTAGCTTTGTAATTATTCAGTTGCTTCTAAAACGCTTGTTTCCTTTCCGTCTTCCCACCTTGTTAGCAGTGTTATTGATGTTGATACTCAAATTTGCTCAGTATGGAAATACGTAGAAGATAGAGTATTCAGGAAAGATGGAGTATTTATTTATGCAAAGATGATTTTGTTTAAATGTCTATGCTTTTTTTTGTAAATGGCAGCCCAGTGCCCGCTGTGACTGATGTCATTTCAAATAGTGCCACCTAATCTTTCAAAATACATGAACACTTTTCAAGGAATATTCTGGCTACTCATACTTAAAGTGTTCTTCAGGAAGAACTGTGAACCATGGGTTGACAGTGAATTGAACAATTGGTTTTGCTGTCAGTAACTGACTTAGGAGAGAGAAAGGGATGTTGGGGAATTGGGGAAGAAGTGGGTTCACAAACTGAGCTGTGACTGAGGTAGATAGCTACAATACTGCTCAATTGATCCGAAAAGGAATTGGCACTATATTCTGTGGCCAGTGGTTTTTTTCAGTTGTATATACATACTGTAGTCAAAGCCCCAGAACTACAGTGAGAGATGGTTCTAGTCTTTTCTAGCCTCTGCATTCCAGGGCTAAGTCTAGAAGCAGAAGAAGTCCTCTGGGAGAGAGGATGGTACTTTTTTTGTTTCATTTTAATTCCAGAGATTGAGTGTCTGGGAAAGGAACTCCACCAATTCAGATCATAACGTAGCAGGTTGTTTAAAGGGACATTTCCAGCTATAAGTAGGGAAATTGAGCCATACACAGAGATTTGAAAAACCTAGGCAAAGGCGATAACAGAAGTTCTCTCCCACTCACCTTGGCAAAGAGAAAGACTGCATTGCTAGTCTTTCTAACTTTGTGGCCAGGGTTTCAAACTTTTAGGGCAATGGTGTCTTTGTCTTGTGTTTGAAAAGCAATTGGAGTAACTTTGGATGGAGTAATTACCTATGTAAACTGTTTTTTGTTTTTCTTTTTGGGAAGTGGCCCCAGGAGTAAAAATAATAATAATAATAATTCAAGCACTCTGAGAGAGTGTTGAGACAGGTTAGGACACTAGCTTGAGTGTTAGTGGAGGGTATCCAGACTGGCACTGTTGGCACAGGGAGAAACGTGCTTTACAATTTGAAAAGCAAATGGGGCAGATCCATATATTTTCTTTTTTCTGCTCATCTTTACAGAAAGAAATTAATTGAAAAGAACTTCCTGGAGTTAAACATTTGGAATATATGGATTATTGACCGTACTTGACAGAAGGAGGAAACGGAGCAATTTTGTATTAGCCTCTGCTTACTCGGTGCTTTTCCTTTGACCTTCCTTTATGGCTAGAGGACTATTTGGCTGCAAGAATCAAAAAGCCATTTGAATTAGCTTACTTGTAAAAGGAGGCACTGGTCATACTGTTGGAGCATTGCCTCTAGGGCTCAACTTGTGATTCCAGCTCAGTGGCCTGGGGACCAGAAAATCTTCAGGTTGAAACTCACCGAGTTTTGTCTTAGTTCTCTACTTTCTACTAGTTGCATGTTCTATTCAGCTTAAAGACTGTCCTTCTCTTGAAACCTCTTGGTTTGCCACTGTCCACAGCACACCCACCTTTGACTTTGCATCATGGTTTCTAACAGACCTACCTCTTCAAGTCTCAGTTCTAAATGTCTATAGAGAGTGAATGTTGTGGTCACCAGTTTTCCACTTCTAGTCAAGTTGGTTGTGGGGTTGGGTAGGAAGACGAGGGTAGCTGGGGAGCTATAGGTGTGCCTGGTAGTTTTTAGGACTTCCAACTTTTCAGACTGCTACAGCAAGGTCTTTAAGACAGGGAAGGCCTATAGACCAGGAAGAAATGGTAGGTCCCTTGGTGTACTGTAGTATCTTGAGTTCTTCCCCAAGCACTGCATTGCACTTAGTCTCAGCTAGTTAGAGATTCAGTGGTCCTTTTGTCAGGACAGATTCTCCTAGTTTGTAAAGGTTGGACAGGTTAACACTTTGCATGATGGGCATAATGATAATATGAGAATTGTGGATTCACATGTGTAAATATTAATTTCTTTCTAGATGGCAAATGGTAGGCGTGTTGCAGAAGTATGATGGCTAGTATCTGTTGCTGACTGGATTGGGCTTCTGGAGTGTTCAGAGATGAGAGTAATCATTTTCTTCCTCAGTCTTAGAACGTATTTAGAACTATTTTTTAAAATGTTTTTTAAGAAATAGTCTGTGTTTTAGATTCCACACAATTGTGGTCCCCCCACCCCCTTTTTTTTTTAACCTGTCCAGAACCATTGATGATGATGATTCCTTTAGATTCTTGGTTAATCTTATATTCTCTCCTACTCTCCTGATGAGCTTTAAACTCTGGGTATATGGATGACTCTTAGCATAACGTTTCCAGGTTTGATATTAACTAAACCTGTGTTATTAGTTGCTTTTTGGATAGTACCATACTGACATAAAGCACCATGTTCTGATTATTGCATAATTGCTGAAGGCTCTACCTTCTGCTTTTCTAAACTGGAAACCTTAACTTTGTGTTTCACACTCTTTATTCTTAATTATTCCTTATATGGCCTGTCAGTGAATAGCCTCTGTGTAGGCTTATAGGGTTTCTATGAGCCAAGCACCACACCTTTTGCAGAATACATCTATTCACATATTTTTGCTCCTGGCAGGCTGGGGCAGAGTCTTACTGTATCAGTGCTTTTCAGTAACATACTGTTAAGAGTCCAGGAGTTGCAGGTGCCCCATAAAGAGAAATTTGTTCTCCAGGTTAAAATTCTAATATGCTTTTGTTTAGAAATAATCTTGTAGAGGGTTATGCATAACACTAAGAACATGACTTTATGGTCATGACAGTGTGTTCTCCAGGTTAAAATCTAACATGCTTTTGTGTAGAAATAATCTTGAGGGGGTTATGTATAATATTAAGAACATGACTTTATGGTCCTGATGGTATGGTCACATTAACAATAACGTTTAAGGTTTTAGTTTGTGTATTTTTTTTTTTTTTTGAAGTTGTATTTACAGTTGCTGTAGAGGGAGTTTGAAGTCATTAGCAAACAGTTCATACTTAGTATTTGTCAATGAGGCCCATGCTGATACTTGAAATACCAATGACTGGCTGGGCACAGACATACTTTAGAAGAGAGGCCAAACCTGGAATGTGGTTGAAAGACCAGTGACATTTTTCTATGGCTGTTTAAGAAAACAAATATGAGTTAACTTCAGACAGTTCTTGCCTAGGTGACCCTGATCTCTACTGGATGATGTCACTTGTTAGCACATGTCCCTCAATCTCATGTGCTTGAAATTTCCTTTCACCTTACAGTTTGTTCAATTCAGTACATAAAGGTTTTGTTTTTGATAAGGCCTTTGAGGGATATGGAGAGATAACCAAGGCCAGGCCTTGGATTGTAGAACTCTTGAGTGCAAGGTTTTCTGCTGTTGTATCTTAGCTACTGTTACTTAGATGCTTCGGGAATGGCAGTTGAATGTTGCTGGTACTTAGAGTTAACCCAGGGCATAGACTTGTGTGCATTTAATTGTAATACAGAGTACCAAGTTAGTGCTAAAGTTAGCTTTGCTCTACCAGGTACAAGTGATGACTTTTGGAGAGTTGATTTTCACAGTTGGGTAGGTACTACTAGCATCCAGTGGACAACAGGTTCACCCTCAAACAAAGACTGGCCTGGCCAGGAGTGCTGGGCATGAGTGCTGGGGAGGCAAGAACAAAATGTATCTTGTACATGGAAGAATGGGTTGACTTAGGAATAAAATGTGAAAAGCCAGAAATTATCAGAAAGCAAGTGTCTTAGTCATTGTTAGGAATCATTCTTCTTAATATAACTGGCTATTGTTTTGGAAGGCAGTTAGGATAGCTGTGGTATTTTTAGATTTAGTAAGTCAAGTTGCAGGTCTGTACCGGAGGGAGAAGCCTTTCCGTACATACTATTGTCACACTTCACTGTGAGGGTGAGCCTTAGCCTCTGTCTCCACCATGAGAGGATGGCATCAACTGGTATCCCACTGCTCATTATTAGTGTTAATTCCGTTTTGTGTCCTAGTGGTCACTGTGGGGTTTATAGCTTTAGCTCAGCACAGCCTTCTTACAATACCATTTTATATGTAATGTAGACATCTAGTGACTGATTTTTCACTGCTTACCCACCAAATCTTTTGTTCTCTTTATCGTGCATTTCACTTCTGTGTCTAATCAATTGCTGTTTTTAAAGTTGTTTTTTAAAAGCGGCTATGAACTGAGGAAATATTCTGTCAGCAGTGTGTTACTGTTTCAGGCATTCATTGTTACTTTGATAGGTCCAGGTTCCATCTGTTACTGTTTTTATTTGCCTGAAGAATTTCTTTTCGTAGTTATTCTCATATGATCAGCTTGGGATGGGTCCCCACAGCTCTGATTAGTGACAAGAACCTAATTTTGTCTTAATATTGGAAAGATATTTTTTATCATGTGTGGCTGTTAACACTTTTTCCTCTGAGTTGTCAGCGCTGATGATCATGGCCCAGCTTCAGGCCGCCTCCATGTCAGGTCTGCTGTCCTCATGCTGCACTGGGGCTCACACTTCCAGATGGTGGGCAAGACTTTCTTTTGTTTCTAGCAATTTGGTCGTGTCTCACTTTAGTGTTTTTTTTTTTTTTTTTTTTTATGTTTTTCTTCTTAATATTTATTGGATTTTGTTGTTGTTGTTGTTGTACCTATCACTGTTTTCATCAAATTTGGTACATTCTGGACCAGTTTTGCACCATTTTGTCTTTCTTTTTTTTGGTTCTCTCCCCAACTGACTTTTGAGTCTCCAAGTACCCATATATATGTTTTTTAAAACAATGCTTAATAAGTTCTGATATTGTGGGGTTGCCTGTTTTTAAATTCCTGTGTTTTGCCTTGATTGTTTGTATTATCTACAATTTCATTTCAGTGTTCAATCTGCTATTACTGCACCTAGCATGTTTTTCATTTTAAAAATATTTCCTTTATTTTTATTAACACAGGACTTATACATAGTGTCAGAACAATTTTGTCCATGAATATAATGTGTTAATCATATTCACCCCATTACCTTATTGTGTCTTCCTCCTCCTCTTGGCAGCTCCCTTCCTCTTTCCAACTAGTCTCTTTCTACTTTGATGAATTTTTTTTTTTTTTTTTTTTTGTGACCCAGTGAGTCTCAGTAGGGGTGCTTAAATAATGTAGGTGAGGGGTTATTTTCAGGAGCATAGCACCTCACTAGTGGCTATATCACTAAAGGAAATGTCTCTCCCTTAGCACCCATTAACTGTTTGTAGATGGTTGATGGGAGGGCATCTCGTGGGGATCTACTCCACAGTTACTTTTAACTTCCTTTAAATCCAGACAGATGTTAATAGGCCCAGTCTTGTATGGGTCTTGTATAGGTGATTGCAGCTGCTTTGAGTTCAGGTGTGCCATGCCAAGTCATGCAGGGAACACAGCATTCCACCCTGTCCCCATTCTGTCATGTTCTCTGAATTAGATGGATAATGCAGGTCTCCTGAGCCTTCACTGGTCAGTTATTTTCATCACTGGCTGTGTTTTAGTCTGTATTTACCACTGCCCATTGCAAAAAGAACTGGTCTAATCAAAGTTGACAGCAGCATTGATCTATGGAGCTAAACAGTAATTTAGAAGATAATTTGGTGGGCATGTGTCATTCAGTAAAACTACAGCTGTGGTTACCTCACTAGGGCCTGTGACCTCCTAGCCATGGGGGCCTTTTACCAGTTTGCAGTACCAGATGTGAACGCCTTCTTGTTCTAATTAGAAAGCCATTGGTTACTCCCATAGTTTGTCCCTGTTTCTATCAGTGGGCACATCTTACCTGGCAGGTTAGTAATGTAGTACAGATGAATAAGCCTGGTGATGACAGTCTACCCCAGCAACCTGCATAGCACTTTCCAGCACTATGAGGGCTACCCAGCAGGGAGGAAGGCTGTGGTTGTTTGTTTTTGCTCTTTTTGGGGGGCCTGCCACCCAGCTCCCAAATAAATCACACATGGAGGCTTATTCTTATTTATGAATGCCCAGCCTTAGCTTGGCTTAGTTTCTAGCCAGCTTTTCTTAACTTAAATTATCCCATCTACCTTTGCCTCTGGGCTTTTCCAATTCTCTAACTTCTGAAAGTCTTACTCTGTGGTTCGCTGTGGAGCTGGGTGGCTGGTCCCTGATGTCCTCCTCCTTCTCTGGCTCCTCGATTTTTTTTTCACTCCTCCATCTCTTTTTTTTTCTCCTCCCAGATTTCTGCTTCTATACATTCTTTCTGCCTGCCAGCCTCGCTCCCCCCCCCCTCTCTCCTGCCTTACTATTGGCCGTTCAGCTCTTTATTATAGACCATCAAGGTGTTTTAGACAGGCACAGTAACACAGGTTCACAGAGTCAAACAAACGCAACATAAACAAAAGTAACACACCTTAAAATAATATTCCCCAACAGGAAGCTTCTATGTCAATTCCTGTGATCAGACCATGGGGTGTCTTCAGTAATAGGGTCTACTGTCTAGTTCTGGTGGACAGCCACTGGCGGTGGCAATTGCCTGTATTGTTTGGGGGCCTTAGGGACCTCCCTGACTAACAGCCCATAAGGGAGTATCCCACCCCTGGCACTGGACTTTTAATAACCTGTGCAGGCTACCTCTTCACACTTAGTTGTTTTTCTAAGTTAGCTCACTAAGTGGTGATTAGGCATGTGTATGGCCTTTCATAATCCTTGGTTTTGTTGATCCTTCACCTCTTACTCTCTCCCATCTCCTCACCCCTCCTCCCTGCTTAATCTACCCACTGCAGGATTCCCCTTCTTGCATTCTTGTAAATTCTGTTTTAGTCTTTGGAGCTTGTGTTTCTTCCTGTATCATGATCATGTTTTCTTCACCCTTAGATGCATGGAGCAGTGTATCAGTCAGGATTCTGTAGAGGAGCAGAACTGATTGAATGTATTCATGTATATTCAAAGGGGATTTATTAGAGTAATTTACATGCTGTGGGCTAACTAGTCCAACAGTGGCTGTCCTAACAGAAAGGCTCAAAATCTGGTAGTTATTCAGTCCATGATGCCCAGTGTCTTGGCTGGTCTTCGGTCTATGCTGGAGTCCTGAAGAATGAGGTTCTTAATACTAGTGAGGAAATGCCTCAGTGGCAGGATGGATGAACTTGCGGGCGAGAGTGAGGCCAAGCAGACAGAAAGCAAAAGCTTTCTTCTTCCCTGCCCTTTATGTAGGCTGCAACTAGAAGGTGTGGCCCAGATTTAGGGTGGGTCTTCTCACCTCAAATGATCCAAACAAGAGAACCCTCACAGGTGTGTGCCCAGCTGCTTGGGTTTGCATTGATTCCCGAAGACAACCAAGATTAGCCACCACATACCATTACACTGATTTCACAGTGTCTTTCTGCTCTGATTGTCAGCTCTGTTAGTTTTTTTCAGGGTATCACTTCTAGGTCTGCCCTTGACTTGTTGCCTCTCCCCCTCCCAGTTAGGGACAGATTTTCCTCCTTTGCACGCTCGCTCATCTTTTATTGTCTGCCCATAGTTGAGTTTTTTGTTATTGCCTGCTTGGTGTACACTTTTCCAGAGAGCTGGCTGTAGTTGGAGTACAGTTAGATGATTTGGACTCCATGGGGTTGTTTTGTTAGTGATGATGCTTGGATTCCCTAGGTGGGAACTGTCTGTTCCTGATGGGTCACAATAAGGACTGCTTTTCCCTACTCTGCTTAGTGGGAGTGTGAAGTTTTTCAAACCCTGTCATTACATTCTCCTTTTGATACTCTGACCTATAGTATGAATGAGCTTTGCCTCCAAAACTCACTGTGACTGCCAGACTGCCTGGCTTTGCTGTCCTGTTTTGTTACCTGGAAGTAGCTGGCAGGCAATGTTTCCTTTCTGAGGTATCAGTCATACCCTGCATTGCTGTTGTCTGATGTTTAAAAACCAGTGTTTCCTATGTATGTTGTACTGTTTTGTTGTAGTCCAATGGAAAGTTAATTTTTAACACTTGGCCATTTGGTATGTGTTAAGATGTATTTTGAGAGTCTTGCCTAGATCAGCGTTGACCTTTTAGTCCCGTCTCAGCCCTGAACCTAAGATTACATGTGTGTGCAATCATAAGGTTACTTTTTATTTAGCAAGTGTTTGAATCTTGCCATGTTCAAATACAAATTTGAGCTCCCCGATCTCACAAAAGAGATGTGTGCAAACAATGGCACCTGAAAATTAAGGGACAAACCACTTGGAAAGCATAAAGGAGATGTTAAATGTTAGGAAAGGGGCAGGGAAAGATGAAAGAGGAGTCAAGCATTCCTCAGAGATCCCTGAAGATGCATGAAGAGTGAGTATAGGTTAGCTAAGTGAGTAGTTTTAGAGCATAAGATCAGGAATTGGTAATTTAGGAGCTGTGATCACCAGTATGAATTGAGGAAAGATGTGGTTAACTATATGGTGTTGGTTTGCTGGCTTTTAATGAAATAGAATGGAGAGTGTTTAGAGAAGTTTTATTCAGGTTTTAAGCATATATATATATATATATATATATATATATATATATTTATATATATATTTTTTTTTTTTTTTTCCCCTTCAAGACAGGATTTCTCTGTGTAGTCCTGACTGTCCCAGAGCTGCTTCTATACACCGGTATGGCTTCTAACTCAGAGGTGTGCCTGCCTCTCTGTACTGGAGTGCTGGGATCAAAGGCGTGCGCCACCACACCTGGCTTAAACATACTTATTTTTATAGTAACTATACTTGGCTTAGTCTGTTTGGTGTTGCTGTAACAAAGTACTTGAGGTGAGTTATTTTCTAGAGAGAGTAGATTTATTTAGCTTGAAGATTTATGGACTCAAAGTCCCAGATTGAGCAGCTCCAACTTTTCAGCCTCTAGTCAGGGCTTTCTAGATAAATCACAACATAGTAGATAACACCATGGCCCGAGTGTGTGTAGAGGAAGAGATTGAATGGTGGGACTAGAAGCCAGAGAGCTGGCAGGAGCTACTTTAGACTAGCTCCTGGAGTGCTTAATCTCGTCCCATGGGAACTAGAACTGCCATGGAGCAACAGTAATTTATTTGTGAAGGCTGCCTCCAGGGTCTAGAGATCCCCAGAGTCACACCTCTTCAGTGTTCTACTGTCTCTACCATACTGATGACCAACTCTCTAGGACGTAAGTCTCTGGGGGCAGGCCATATCCAAACCCTAGCAGAGATGCTTAATTGTAAATGTGTAGTAGAACATTTAGATAAGAGGAATTGAAACTAAAGCATAAGACTGAAGTGAAACTCTACATTAGGAACTTCATTGTGTGGTTCAAACCACAGGTAATGTACCTTTGGAAAACTAAACAGGAAGAAAATGTGAGGACAAGGATTAAGGAAAAAATAGTATTGATGAAACTGGATCTTCTAAGTATGTGGCTTTAGAAATAATCTGATTTATAGGTTGTGATTTGAGAGCTAGTACAGAGGGTGAGTCATGGTTGTAATTACTGTTGGGAAGGTGTTTATGCCTGAGTCCTCTGATTATAAAAAAGGTCAAGTTATAGATGGTGTTGAGTTGAACAGTTCTTAAGCTAGAGGTGAGGTAAGAAGGCTTGAGAAGTGGTGGTGTTTTAATCATTAAGAATTTATGTGCATCTAGAAAAATACAAGATAATTATCTATGATAAAACCACTATCTGTAATGTATCTACTGTGTGTGTATTTACATTTATGCACACTCAGTTCCAGATTTTATACTGCATGAGATAATGCATACATGTTGGAACTGGCCTTATTTTTCTTGATAATTTATCATCTTCCCATAAAATCAGATAGATGGCATTTTGTAACATTAAAAAAAATCCTCTTCTCAAGACTTTTCCCAGGCTTGTGCAACTGCCTTTTAATTTCAAGTCATTTGCAGCATTCTGAAATCTGCTTCTTCACTCATCTGGATTATTCAAACCCATCATTTCCCACAGCTGGGTAATAAGTGAATTTTTAAAATGAAGGAACTTATAGATTACTTTCAGTTTTTATCTTTGGTTCACTGACTAGTCTTGCACTATTTTTGTGAATTTTGTGGAAGCAGGTATGCAGGAAGGTTTTGAGTGGTGAAGTCACAGAATCAGAGTTGTGTATATTCAGTACCCTGCATCTCTGTTCTGTTTTTTATAGTTGTTTCTCTGATTGTTTTTATGTCTCTTCATGAATTTTGTGACTTTTTTCTTCTAAATATGTATGTACGCTTGTTAATTAAATCTGTTTTTCCTGATGCATGCTGCTTTTGTGCCATTCTTCAAGAGATTTACGTTCTTAGCAGTGCTTTTATTTCCTGTTTCTTGCCTGATTTCTAGCCACTCCACTTCCAGCGGTTCGCTTTCTGCTTGGCTTGTCTCCCATCACTCTCTATTTTAATAATCAGCTAAGTTCCCTCTTATTTCTTTACTATCCTCTGATTCCTTGCTTAGAATTCTTTTCTCTTCATCCAGAAGAGGGCATAGCAGGTGTCGAGTGTGAAGCTTGTTTTGACAGTGTTTGTGTTTGCTCTTGTGCAGCTGTGAACTAGAGTAACCCTCCCTAGCTGTTTTTCCTTGCCTTCCTTCCACCTGTCTTTGCATTTCCAGAGGCCTGTTGTTTTTCCTCAGAACTGCTTCTCTTTTACATTGCACAGGTAGTCTTTTGGTAGGTACATGAATTAAGTTAAATACAAAGTGGCAAGTCTGTGCTCCCTGCCAGGATGGTAATGGACTAAATCTCTAAAACTGTAAGCCAGCCCTCAGTGGAATGCTTTCTTTCTAAGACAGTGTCTAAGAGAGATGATGTGTGACATACACTCACACCTCAGTCTTGTCTCTGTAGTGAAGTATAGAAGTAGAACATGAAACTAGAACTTTATTAAAATGTAGTCCTTTTAGAATCTGGGGAGGGAACTAGAATGAAGTTGTGTGGAAGTGAATGACTCAAATAGGCATGCCTTGAAGAGATGGGCTTGAGTAACTAAGACACTGAAACTTCAGTAAGCTTTTCTTGAACACTCAGTGCTTTAATTTTTTGTTTTTGTTTTGTTATTTACAATTCAGTTCTTAGCTTCTGCCCTTTACTGTAACCCAGCATTTCCCCAGGAGTCTTTGAATCCGATAGGACCATTGTTTTCTCACTGTCCATGGTGTGTGACACAAGTAGACCTTAAATGACTGGACAGCGTTCTATACTCAGATGCAGCATCGACTGGCTGCTTGATGTTCTTAGTTGGCTGAAGTCCCCAAAAGTTTTTAGGAAAGCATCATTACAAAGTTCAGTATTAGGTTGAGAGTTTTGTGTGTGAGGTGTATAATTCTTCTAATCCTTTTTTCTGAATTCCAGTCATTGGTAGCTCCTAAACTTCCAGATAAGGATTTTCGTTTTGTCCATCTGTAATTTTATAGTATAAGTACAAATTTCACATTCACATTTGTGTAGTTTTAAAACCTTCTGTTGAAGGGGTAATCATGCCTGCAGCGTTTAGTGTTGCTGCAGGGATAAATGAGTGACTTGGGCTATGAGAATGGATTCTTTGTGACAGGGTCCAAGTTTATAAAGATTCCCAGCAATCTTTGTTGAGATTTTGCAGTTAAGAGGGGCAATGAGATTGAACGTAATAGCAAACTATAATTGTGAGCCAAAAGTATTTTGTAAGTGTGTGTGTGTGTGTGTGTGTGTGTGTGTGTGTGTGTATGGTTGCTATATATAATCTCAGTATTTTTGTTCATATTTTTCTTTACATGCATACATTTAAAGAAATTGTTTAGAATAAAGTGCTTGCTTGAATCACAAAGATTAGTAAATAAGTTGTTTTCTTTTAATATGTCTCCTTTAGGTGTTTTGTGGATTTACTCTTCAGCGATTACACACTACAGTAATACCATTATGGCGACTTTCCAGCCTTTCAGGAACAGTTACATAAAGAATAAAGCATCTGTCCGAAAAGTAAGTCCGTAGTATTAGGTTCCTTTCAGTGGAAATTAAAAAAATATGTGGGTTCTTTCATAGTTTTTAAATGAATCTTAGTATTTAACTTATAGCATGAAAACACTGTGAAGATGAATTATATGAAAGTAGTGGTGTGAAGTCATGATCATAATGTTAGTCTCTGAAATCTTATTTCTCAGAGCACAATGCCTCCTCCATCTCCTCACAGATATTTTCCATTTGGTCTTTTTTTTAGTTAACTATCTTACATACCTTTAGCTGTACCTTAAAGGTATATAAGAAATATTAATCACTCATTCAGTATAATGAATTTGAGTGCTTATTGTATGTCAGGGCTCTGCTAGATGTTGAATTATTCATGAGCAAATGAAAAATTACTTTTCTGTGTGTATGGTGCTACGGATTGAACCCAAGACCTTGTATATTCTAGATAAATTGCTTTATCACTGAGCTGTATTCCTAGCCTGGCTTTACATCCTCTTCCTACCTTTTAGCTTTTTATTTTGATAGAAGGTCTCAGTACATTAGTTAGGCTTGCTTTGAAGTCGCTTCATATGCCACACAGGACTTGAGCTTGCCACTGGTCCAGCCTTGTCCTGCCAAGTAGCTAGGATACAAGCCTGCACTACAGCAGACTTGGTCATTATTTCTCATCTGAGGGAGAACCTCATACTCCTAAAACAATTTTGTTAGTCTGTGTCTTGACATTGATTTTTTGTCTTTGCTATAACTTAGGATCATCACTAGAGGAAGAAGAAAGGGGACTAGAGGGTGTTGTCTGTTAACAGTGCCTGGACTTCAGCCTCTTTTCATGACACTGTTGGCCTTGCCCGTGAAGACCATCTTTGAGTTCATGAAGGTTTTTCCTTTTTTATTTTGATAACTCTTCTCTCTTGATAATGCTTATAAAGCGAGAAGATAATTCTTTTAAGGTGGATGAGGGTGGATAAAGGCTTTTTAATTACCAATTGTCAGCTTTATGACCTTTATGATTTGTATAATACTTGTTTCCTATGGTGGCAAGTACATTATTTACCCTCACTCATTTATTATTTATTTATATTCCTCTGGATTCACAGGTTTTTTTTCCCTATAAACTCTTGAGTTTATATTGATAGTTCAAGCTCATATTTGTATTCTTTTCTTTTTGTGTTCACAAATCAGTGTGAAAACCTCTATTTGTTAATGAAAACAGGGCTGAGGAGATGGCTCAGCCGTTAAAGGCCAGGCTCACAACCAAAAATATTAATGAAAACAAAACTAAATATTGGTTGTTTTAAGGCCTACTGAATAGTTGAGGAAAAAAAACCCTCAGAACAATAAGCAACTCATATATTTTCTACTTTGATTCACCTTCTGTTATCATCTTGCCATACCCATTCTCTTCTCTGTACACACCTCACATTTCTCTTTATAATTGTGTGGAAAATGCCTGTTTGGGGCTTGTTTTATATGTTAATGTGATTACCACTCCTAAGAAAACCATTTGATGTTTAGTCTGATAAATTCCCCCCAATTGTCTCAAATATCCTTGTAACTTCTTGTTTCTTACCTAGAGTCTACTCAAGGTTTTTCACATAATGCATTTGAGTATTTTGATTACCATCATTCTAGACCATTCCATTGGTTTAGATATTTTTCCATATCTTTGGAAAGATCTGAGATAGTTGTCCAGTAGACCATCCCGTCGGTTTTCAATGTAGTTCTCTTCATCAGGAATACCTCAAAGGCTTTGTTTTTTCATTGCTCTCTGTCAGGTCAGGAGAAGCATATTGTTGGTGTTTTTGAGGAAGTGGTCAGGATTGTAACCATCTGTTGTCGCCAATATAAATGCAGAATAAATTTGATTAAATGCTTAGCAAGGAAGCTTTGTGGTGATAGTTTGAGAAATGTGAGTAGCCTGTCTCCCAAAAGCTTTTAACCCAGTAGATTTAGGATACATTAATAATTCTTTCCAAATCAGTAATTATGTTGAGAGTTACAAAGATGATTTTCTAATGGAATCAGTTTGTCCATATTTGTCAACTAGTAATCATAGGTAAAGAAAGAAGAATGCTGTGTAATTGAATGCAGGCGTTACAGTGTATTATCATTTCTGTTCTTTTTGATGCCCTGATTATTCCAGATTTAGCCAGTGAGGATTCCTGGTCAATACACTGAATTCTGTGTTCCTTTGAAGTTGCCCAATTAGTCTGTGAGTACTTCCTGTAGTCTGGCACAGTTAGATGGTATAGCCTCTTTTGTATGTTCTCTGTCTAGGGTCTGGAATCAGACATTTTTTTGAGGAGCTCTGGGTATTTTAATTGATGATTGGTATTTAGAAACCAAAATCTGGGTATGGGATCTGCTTATTGCTACTTGGGGGGTCATTGCTTCCAAGCCTCTTCAGTGGAAAAGATAGTATATGTATATATATTTAAAGAAATATGGGCTCTTATTGATTGGTGAGATTGAAATTTAACATTACATACTTTTTTTCTTGAATTCTTGAATAGTATTACCTTTTAGATTATAGATTTGTGTTTAATGAATTTTTTATAGTTAGCAACTATTTGTTGGCTTCATGTAAAATGTGAGGAGATAAAGTGAATGGAATGTAGTTTCCATGATTTGGTTCAGTGGGTAGAAAAGATAAACATATGAATATTGTAACCATAATATGCTATGACATAGGTCAAATGACCTTAATCTGCAAGCAGTACAGGAGAAGATTAGACTTAAGGCATGGGAAAATCTTCAGTCTTGGTATGGATAGGGTTTCTGTGGACAGGACTGCTGAGTAAGGCATTCCCACAGACTAGAGGAGCAGGTTATATACCAGCAGAGGAATAACGGCAGCAGAGGGAAGTGAGTGTTGCCTTTCGGTCTGACTGTAGTGTTCATTATTTCCTCTGTGTCCTCTTCCTTCAGGTCCTTTGCATTTGTGACAACTGCCTTTCCCAGATCTGGAATCTCTTCCCTTATTTTCATCATACAGCTGCCTTAAGACCTCTGGAAAAATCTTATTTTTAGCTACTGTCTTTTTTTCTTTGTCTCTTAAGGGAAGAATCATAGATGCTAATGTGCTATTTTCTATCTCCTATATCATCTCACTCATTATATGAATTGTTTTGTTCTGCTAGTGACTTGGAAATTTGTTAATTTTAGTGTAAGGTAAGTGTAAGTAAATCTGGAGCATAAGGTCTGTATGGTCTTTGAGTAACTTGACTTTTTTTCTTAGCTGAACTGAGTCCAGCAAATAATATAAAAAGTGCCAAATGAATTAATTGGAGAATGAGTAGCTATGTATCTGCAAGCTCAGTATCTGCAAGCTCTCTCACATGTCTTAGAATTCATTTGTCGTATTTGTTTATTCCCTAGAGCTTCAGCGAAGATGTGTTCCAGTCTGTCAAGTCTTTATTACAGAGTGAGAAGGAGCTATGCAGTGTATCAGGAGGAGAGTGTTTAAACCAGGATGAACACTCCCATTTAACTGAGGTTTGACATGTGACTTTTTGAACTCTTTCCTAGTCAAGCACAGTGTGTTTTCATGCACATTTGTAGGACTACAGGGTCTTTTAAAAAAAATCTATACATAGTACTAATATAGGTATTGGGAGACAGTTGGTTTCTTTGAGGGTGTGACCTGATAGCTTGAACATGCTCCACTGCAAGCCTCATACTGGAGAGTATTTGGGCAACACAAATTGGACCTGATTTTTTTTTTTTTTTAAAGAGAACACAAGGTTGGATGGGTAGGGGAGTTGTGTTGAATCTAGGATAAGATGAGGAGGGTAAATAAGATCAAAATACATTATGTGAAATTCTTAAATAATTAATAAAAATGTTATTTAAAAAGAAATGCATGTTTTAAATTGTAGCTAACATCATTGGCTGAGAATTATCAGCCTGTTTGTAAGTGCACAAGTGTTACTGGCCTCTCATTGGCTAGGTAGAGCTAATTCAATGGCTGCTACTTTAGTACTAAGTTTCTTTTATCCTGAAACATGAAAAAATATACTTACTTCATATGGTCACTTTTTAAGTTTCTTTCTTGAATGTTTTATTGTTTTGATTTAAAATTTAAAGTGGTGGTAAGTTTGTCTTTGGGATTAAGATACTTACCATTTGGGAATGTGATATATATCTGCAATAGCCCATGTTTTCATCTCTGTTTGAATTTGTTGTTATTAAAAGGAGTGATATTCTTTAAATCATCTGTATACCATCATCACATGCATATTACAAATTAAGAAATGTAGTATTGAGGCTAAGAGTATAGCTTAGGTGTAGATATATCATTTGCCTAGCATGGGCAAAGCCTAGATTTAGTACCCCAGATCAGAAAAAAAAGTGATATTAGGTCTTCACAGCCTAAAATTGGTGCTCAGGCTTTTGAAATGAGGGTTTTTGTTTGTTTGTTTGTTTTTTCAAGATATGATTTCTCTGTGTAAGAGTCCTGGAACTCATTTTGTAGACCAGGCTGGCCTTGAGCTCACAGCATTAAAGGTGTGTGCCACTACCGCCTGGCTGAAATGAGTTTTGTTTTCTTACTTGGTAGTGGGAGGTTCCTATTCCTGAGGGATTCTTTACCTGGTGTCATTCCCTAGAAAGAGGAGTGAACCTGTTAGGTGAGGAGTGTTTTGTCACCTGACTCTCCCCACTTACGGGTGTGGCACTTTCCTTCTCTTCCTTGCCTCGCTCTTTCACTTTATCTAAGAAGGTCAGAGCCACTCTTAATTCACTCAGTTGTTGCCATGTGTGAGAAGTCTCCGGTGCCCTCTCACCCTCAGTTTTGAAGCCCATATTCCCTGGTTGTTCCCATGCCCACGTTCCCAGCCTGTTCCTTCATGAGGTCTTTCTTGTCACCCTGAAGAAGCAGACTGACTCCCTTAGTATTTCCAGAACTCATTGACAGCTGTTTTTCTCTTTTGTGTTCAGCAATGAAACTTGAAAGGAGATTTCTGTCTCACTTTAGGGTATGGATATCTCAAATACCTGAGTTTTTGTTTTTTTTCCTTTTCCCAGTGTACTGATTTATTTTAAGCCAAGTATTTCTGAGTCTCAAGTACTGTTGCAGCTTGGCAGTGGCTGACTTAAAATTTTGTTGTTGTTGTTTAAGTTTTCTTACAGGTATATATTATATATCACATCTGTTCCCTATACCCTAATACTCATACCTTCTCTCTTTACATCCCTTCTTTTCTGTTAATCGCATTCCTCTAGACAACTTTACTTCTTTCATTTAATAGAGAAATACATGCTTTTATGTGATTGCATAAAATCTAGGAACATAAATAGCTGTTTGAAAAAAGGAAAGAAGTAAGTGCCCATGTTTTAGGGAGGGAAGCTATATTGCCTGGAAATGTTATGAGAGACAGGCTTCTACAGGTTAACAGTTTGCCAGATCCCTAGAGGGTGCCTAACACTCCCCTGAATTAGTAGCCATAATTAATTAAAGTGCTAGGATAATTTTAGATTCTGATTAGCTTCTGAGTTATCAGAAAGGAATCAGGGTCTTCAGTGTAGTCTTATATTTTAACCATCCCACCTTCCCCGAGTTGGTTAATTGCTATTATTTAAATATTTTGTGTTTCTAGACACAGCACTTTCTTGGCAGATAATTCACTATTTTTTTTCCAAAAGGAAAGGTGCTAATATGGTGACAAAAGCATAAATATAAATTTAAGAAAGGACTTTTCAGTCTATATTCTTTGTAGAAAAATTTGAGTACTGGAAATTTTAAAAAGAAAGTGACTATTGTTTATCCTGTGAGTTAGGAAAAAGAGTACAGAGGACAGAAGAAAGAAAAATAAGGTCATCTGAAAGAAACTTCCAGTTAATCACTGCTGACTAATTTGGTGCAGTGCCTTATAATATTATTTTTTATGCATATGTTTTTAAGAATAAGGAAGAAGTTATGGGCATATTACATATTTTTTGTATTTTGTACTTTTTACTTTATAATGTATTTCCTCCTGCCATTAGAGAGGCCATAGAAATTTGAAATCTATGAACTTGGGTAGGGAGTAGAAGGAGGGTGTTGAGGGAATGTTGGTAGACTCACATTCAATGAGGAAGGAGCCTGGGGGATCTACACAAGGAAGGTCTCTGAGAAGGCTGCTGCAGTAGGAGTGAAGAGAGCCAGGCCTAGAAGTCTGAGGAAGAGTCCTATCCAGGGGATACAGCTGCAGGAGCCTGAAGCAGTCATGGACAGGGCATGTGCTAGACCTAGAAGGGGGCCATGGGTTTGAATGAAAATGAGGGCAGGCTGCAGGCATCTCCTAACCTGGGAAGCGTGGACACGTGGCCTGACAGTGGACAAGTACAGTGGTCGTGGAGGGAAGAAGGCATGGCAGTGGGATGGGATGAGTGGAGAAGGCATGGCAGTGGGGATGCTGAGCTATGCTTGAGGGTACAGTTGGTTGTGTTTGCTAGAGGGAAAGGTGGATGAGGGCTAGATGAGGTTCAAAAGCTATAGTGTGGGGGAAACCCTGCTCACTGGAAACACTGCCTGCCCAAGGTACTCAGCATGCTTCCTATGCTTATTAGTCATGCTTATGAGACAAGACTTTAAAAGTAAATTAATGGAGATTTCTCTTCTTTCTTTCATCCTTCTTTTTTTGATTCAGGTCACATTTCTGGGCTTTAATGAAGAAACAGATGCTGCTCATATACAGGTGTGGTCAGTTTATTGAATTTACAAAGACTGTGGGAGACTAAACAATTTTGGAGACTGAAAAATTTACTTTAATGCTCAAAATTTACAATAATTTTAAGTTATCTTTTAAAGTTAAAAGATGACATTTGAAGCTAGGCGTGGTGGTGCATGCCTTTATTTCCAGAACTCAGAAGGCAAAGGCAGGCTGATCTTTGAGTTCCAGGCCAACCTAGGGCCAGGCTGGTCTGTATAGTGTGTTTGGGCCAGCTAGGGCTACATAGTGAATACCTCCCTCCTACCCCACACCCCAGCTCCCCCCAAACAAAAATGACGTTTGAGATCAATGTTGTGAATGTGATGTGTACATTTTCACTTTCAACATTTTTATTAAGGATTCTTTTGTTATTTTTGAGACAAGGTCTTGTCATATATCCTTGATCTGGCCTTGAACTTGTAGAAATCCTCCTACTTCAACTTCCCACATGCTGGGATAACAACTGTGTGCTGTCATGCCTGGCTTTTGACAATAATTCTTGCTATGGAAAGGTGCTTTAGGTTTGACTATCAAAATCATTTGTCTGAAAGCTTTAAACCACAGGCTGTTTTCTTGATTCTGTCTACTACCTTGCATGTACCATTTGTATATTTTGGTAGTTTTCATAATTTGACTTTAGCAGCAAAAGTTCCTGTATTTTTATTGAAATAGAATTAAATATAAAAGATCAAATTTCTAACGTCATAGTTTTTGCACATTTATAAACTTGTGCACATGCTGATAGCCTGTTTCTTTTAGGCGTTTATAGAGGGATTGGTATTTGAGGTTGGGGTCAACAGAAGGGAGCTTGACAATTGCACAGGTCACTGTAAATGCAGTTTTTCCTTGTGCTGTTGTAAGAAAGCTTGTGACTTCCCATTAGTGTTTCTGGTGAGTATGCCTGCAAATTCTAGACTGTCTGGATTTTCTTAGCTGGAAGGAAATAGCTTGAACAAAAGGAACAGATAGGGCACACTCCCCAGAACAACATACGATGTAAACAGACTGTACAAGGCTGGTGCAGGAGTGTCACTGAGTTAGAGTCCAGACCAGCCTAAGGGTACAGAGTGTCACTGTCTCAAAATCAAAACGAAAACCACAGACTTGGAACATGTTCTGTTGGTCCTCAGGAGCTGCAGACAAGACCACACTTAAAAAAGCCTTTATTCTCTGTTTATTCTTTATTCTCAATTTGAGTGATTCTTGAACTGGAAAAAGTAGTTACTTTAAAAAAAAAAAAAAGAGGAAACGAAAAAGAAAGACAGTTTCCTTTAATTTTCCTAAATCTTTGAAGGCTCACTACGAAATCTTCATAAGAAAATGGACTTGTATTTTATAGAGTTAAAAGTCAAGCTCTGAAGAAGGATGTTCAGTAGTTAAGAATTCTTTATGAAAAACTCCATAGTCAAACCAGAGGATTTCTGGATAACAGTTGCTAAAAACAGTTGTGTTCAATGGTCATAAATATGAGGTGCCCTGTTAAAATTGATCAGGTAGCTCAGCAGCAATATGCTTGAAAGGCTATAAAGCAGTACTGAATAACTTTAGTTTGCTCTATTTTTGAGTTAAAAATGACTATCTGTAGATAAACTGTATATGTGAGCTGTTAGGAATCGGACGGTTTATTGACCAGTTTTATGGTTTTTTTGATAAGGACAACATTGTGGACACCTTGACAGTGTTACTCTACAATGCTACTCATTGCTGTCACTGTTACTATTTAAAATTAGGATCTAGCTGCAATTTCACTGGAACTTCCAGACCTTCTGAATTCGCTTCATTTCTGCAGTCTAAGTGAAAATGAAATCATTTGTATGAAGGATATCAGTAAATCGCCAGATGTAAGCAATAGTTCTCTAAATCAGGTAACTGATGGATCATTTCTAATCAGTTTTTTCAGGTTTTTACTATATTTGCTCAGTAATAGCAAACTTGTAAGTGTTGACGCTTTTCTTATTATTTTAATTCAGTCTCAAGAAATGATATTGATAAGAAGTCTAACAGAGCGTTATCAGCCTTGAAGCATAGAATCATTTTGATCATGGCTTATAAACTAAGTTCCCATCTGTGAAGTCCTGTCAGTGTTATGCAAGCACACACTAATTTTTTAGTGAAATGTTACTGTTCAGATTTCTTTGTATAGCTGGAGTGACTGCTCCTGCTTCATGGCTATCCCATATTTACATGAGTTTCATGCTGCATGTTCTAGCAAATGGACTTCAATTAACTTTCTGGTTAAAGATTTTCCATGTAAAATGGACAATGATGTTGTTTTCCTAAGATAGTCTTTAGTTCATTAGAAGTGTTTTTGATAAACTATGAAAGAAAAATGCTTTGCATTTTAGGAAGTATTACATTTAAAATTGTATGAGTAGGTTTATAATTTGGAGAACTTACTCCAGCTATAAAATGATGTTTTGTTCATCTTGAGGTCTAGTGATTAGAATTATACCTTGTTTCCTGGATCATGTTGTTCACTCATATATAACTTGCTTTATTTGCTGGGACATAAAGGGTGATTAGCTGTTACATTTGGTTTCCCCTTTTTGAAAACAAATCACTTCTCAATGTTTGCATTTAAAAATACAGTGTGCATAGGGAAAACTAATGATTTGTGCTCTTAATCCAAGCTAGAAGCATGATTGGAAGTTTTAATACCAGAGAAATAGGTTAAAAGATAGGGATAGTTCTTTTTGGTAGGAGGGAAGGTGATGTGGCTGGGAGCTCGAGGAAAATGGAATAACAAGTAAATAGATCCTGGCTCCTGCTCTCAAGCATTCACAGTGTAGTGGGTGAGTTTGGTAAAGTATTGAGTAAGACACATTACAAATATATACAGTAATATAGGAAAAAAATAATTGCCCAAGAGACTAGATTGATAGTGGGTTCTATAACATTTAAGGAGATAAATTGGGAAGAATTTGAATACATGGGAGAAAAAAAGATTGATAAGGAAAAAAATTTAAAGTGAGATTTAAATAAAAATAAATATTTTTTGATAACTTCAGGAAAATTAAATACTTAAAATCATTAAACATTACAGAATGAAGGAACCTTTCAGGATGCATGCGTTTCTTGCCTCCCCCCACTGCTTGCTCCTGGCTTATTTCCAGGCTTCACTTCCAGGTAATGTTTTATATTTAAACTTAAAACTGATTTTATCTTCTTTCATCTCTCCCAAGAGTCATCATTCTGGAATGCTTTGTGTCATGAGAGTGTCACCTACATTACCAGGACTCAGAATTGATTTTATCTTTAGTCTCCTAAGTAAATATGCTGCTGGTATAAGACACACCCTGGACACCCACTTGCATCGGAAGCATCCCCTTGAGACCACTGATGAAGATGATGATGATACGAACCAGTCTGTGTCTTCCATAGAGGATGACTTTGTCACTGCTTTTGAGCAGTTGGAGGAGGAGGAGAGTACAAGGCTGTATAATGACGGTGTGTGCCCTTTACTAGACCGGGTCCGAAAGGATTGAAGTTGAAAGTTCGGTTTTGAAGATTTAAAGGAGACTTAACAGTTGAAATTTATTTTGAAATTTGATCCAGTTTAAACATTTTAATAATTTTTCCTATTACAAAGGAACAATTTTCCTGTGATATTTAGGTTCATTATTAGCTATATTTTAATTTACTAATTTCTATTATTATTATTATTATTATTATTATTATTATTATTATTATTATTATTTAAGCCGTGCTTAGCTCACAACCTAGTATCTGGAGCTTTGTTGTGTACAAATGTCAAAACAGTGAGCTGGCAGTCACTAGTAATTTTTCTAACATAAATGGCAATACACTGAGCATTCCAAAGGTCATATATTTGAAGATATAGGGCAAAATGGGATTGTTTTTAGTAAAAGGTGCATTTGCTTCTGAGTGTTACTGGGAATTAAATTTCTGTTAATACCATATTATAGGAAACATGATGAAAATATTTTGTATTTAATGTCAGTTTTTTAAAACAAGTTTTCTAGAATAATGTAAGAATTTTATTGTTTTCCCTTAGAAATAAATATTGCTACATTAAGGAGCCGGTGTGATGCTGCCTCTCAGACTACTCATGGTCACCATTTAGAAACTCATGATTTTAAAGTGCTGGTCAGTTATGGACTGCAGAAATCATCGGCTAAGCCTTCATCTTCAGTACATGTTCTGGGATGCAAAGAAACATCTTCTGTGAAAACATCGGTTACAACATCAGTTTCAGAGCCCTGGACCCAGAGGAGTCTCTACAGGTCACCCAGTGCTTCAGATAAAGGCAGGGACACACAGGAGATACTCTTTCCTTCTTCTCCTGCCCACTCCTCAGAGTCTGAGTGCTCAAGCCCAAGTCCTGTAATTTTTTTGGATGAAGAGGGATACCAAAAAAGTTTAAAAGCAAAACTTGAGCTGCCTGAAATCCCTGTGACAAAAGATGACGTAGAGGATTCAGACTCGGAAGTGAGTGAGTTTTTTGATAGCTTTGATCAGTTTGATGAACTAGAACAAACTTTAGAGACTTCTTGTCCATTTATGAAAGATCCTGGCATAGGGAAGTCATCGCAGAAGATAGGGCACAAACATGAAAAATCTTGCATGAATCCTCAAAAATTCAAGTTTGAGCGTCCAGCTCTTCCAGCTAATGTTAGAAAGCCAACTCCACGAAAACCTGAATCTCCATATGGTCACCTGTGTGATGCTCCAGATTCCCCTCGTCCAGTGATGGCGTCAGAAGACAGTGGCTTGTTCAGCCCTATTCGAGCCTCTGCTTTTAGTCCCCCTGGAAGCTGTACTCCTGCTGAATGTTTTTGCCAAACAGATATTGGTAGAGATAGGATTCATGAAAATCAGGATCCTATTTATTGCACTTATGAAGATTATGCAAATAATCTTTCATGTGAAGTACTAGGCTCAGTTCTTCATACTCAGTGTGCAAATGCAATGTCAGATATTAATAGTATTAAAAGGGAAGAAAAGTATACTGTAGCTTTTAAACATGGAAATTCTCATCAAAAAAGTAAGTGTAAAAATAAATCTTCAATGATTACAGACAGCGTTCAGAAATTTGCAGCAGATCTTGTAGGAAAAAGTTTTGGCAGTGCGTTTAAAGACTTACAGAAAGGAGTTTCTTCGTGTACCAATGCATTGTGCCACTTAGCTGTCAAATTGACATCATCTGTTTTTCAGATGGCATTTAATGAACTTAGAAGGCAGTGTGCATTTTCACTGAAAGAACGAGCCATCGGTAGCCTGGCTAGTCTTTTGGTGAGTGAAGCCTTATCAAATGCCTTGAAAGATTTACAGTATGTGAAAAAGCAGATGTTTACAAACACAGTTGCTAGATTTGCTGCGGACCTTGCAGAAGAGCTTGTTTTTGAAGGCATCATGGAAGTGTGTCAGTTTTCATGTCCTCCAACACCTGCATCTCAACACTGTCCGTCCTTTGACTTTGAAGACAAAGTCGTGAAGTCCTATGCCAAAGATCTGTCTGAATCTGTAATACAAGAAGCATTCATAGAGCTGTCACAGACTGATGTGACCTTCACAACGAAGGCAGCAGCTAATATTTCTATGAGTAATGTCAAGTATGTGAGTGCAGAAAGTGTAGTGCCACCTACACAGACCTGCACATTTTCCTCATCCTTTAGCAGCCAAGCAATTATGATGACAAAACCAGTGCAGGAGCATAAGAAGGAGTACACAGTCCAGCAGGCCTTGTTTTGTACTTCGGGAATTGTCACTTCCATACCAGTACCCTTGGCAGGCAGTGCCCTTCTCCCCTATCATATCTCATCGACTTTGTATCAGTCCAAGGCTCATCCGTCGTCTGAGCATAGTAAAACAAATGGTGGTTCTACCCCAGAGCACATCACCACAGAGAGCAGGGAAGAGGAAGTGGATTGTCTCAGCAATACCCTTCTACCTTCAGTACTCAATCCATGTAACCAGAATGACTTCAAACCAACCAACGGTGAAACTGACATACAGAGTCCTTCAGAATTAACTAGGGGACCTGTGATTATTAGCAACTTTTCTGCAGCAATGGTACATACAATAGTCAATGAAACCTTAGAGTCCATGACAACCTTCAAAGCTACAAAAACTGTTGATGCACAGGGAGATTATTTAACTAAAACAAAGGGAAAAGCCTGTCCTCTTTCCCTTTGTGACCAAGCAGCACCACAGCAGAGCAAAGCTAGCAGTAAGGACATGTTTGCTGAGCAGTTATCAAAGTCTATTATTAAACATTCCCTGGATAAAAGCAAATCAATGCTTCCAAATATAGATAACAAAACAGTTAGTAAGGAATGTGTGCCTGTTCTTGGGGAAGAATCACAATTGATCTTGGAGGAATCTCCCAAATTCCTTGACTTTGCAGATCACTTACCTCACTGTTCACTCTTGGTTGGAAAGCATTGTGTTCCAGAATGTAAAGAGTCTGTGGGTTTGGGATTTTCTTCGGAGACACTGCCACCTTGTCCAATGATGACAAGTCAGAAATCTGACTTGAAAGAACTTGTGAAGGATAAACCAGTGAAAAGGCATAATTTGAATAATACTGCACTTGAGCCCTTGTCTTTTGGGCAGGAAAGCTCTTTCCGTCACTCACATGCTTTATCATCTGCAGTGCTTACCTGTGCAGATGGTTTGCATGTGGAAGATAAACAGAAAATCAGAGACAAAAATGTAATACCTGATACTCCTCCATCAACTCCTTTAGTACCATCCCAGACTAGTTCTGAATGGGACATCAAAAAGTTAACTAAAAAGCTCAAGGGGGAGTTAGCCAAAGAATTTGCACCTGCAACACCACCTTCTACACCTCACAACTCCTCTGTTGGTAGTTTGTCAGAGAACGAACAAAATACTATAGAAAAGGAAGAGTTCATGTTGAAACTCATGCGATCTCTTTCAGAAGAAGTTGAAAGCAGTGAAGGTGAAGAGCACCCTGAAATGGATTTGAAATCAGAGTACTCGGGGAAGAAAGTTCAGTTTGCAGAAGCATTAGCTACACACATCATTACTCTTGCAACTGAAATGGCAGCCTCCCATTTAGATCATGAAGTGACTCAAGAAGCCAACGTTCAAAACCCTCACTTAAATGTGCAGAGTCAAAGAAGTGTGCTGCCTGCTTCTTTAAATCACTCTGAGGAAAACATGCAGACATGCAGCTTTGCAAGCGACATGGCAGCTGATGTCATTGCAGAAGCCGAGAACATTGCAAAAGCTAGATGTTGTATGCTTTTCAGGCAGGAGAGGAACAGTTGTCCTGTTGATGCTGGCCGAGATAAAGCAGAAGAGAAGCTGGGTGTGGAGAATGTCGCACATCTAAGAGAAGTAGATCAGTTTGTTCTTTCATTACCAAGTTGTTCGCCTGGTCTGACATACAAGTATCCCAGTTGTGAAAGTGTGACAGATGAATATGCAGGTCATGTTATCCAAGTGCTGAGACAGGAAGGTGGCAATGGTGAGCTAATCATGGATCAGTATGCCAGTAGACTGGCCTATCGATCTGTCAAGTCAGGAGTGCAAGAAGCAGCTAAGACAGAAAAAACGAAGTGCAGTTCAGAAATGTTCCCTTTGCACAGCCCTTCTGTGAAAATAAACAAAGAACTGTTGGTGTTCTCAAATAAAGAGCGTCACCAGGAAGTAGATAAAAAAAGACAAAGAAAAAGAAGCAGCGGCCATCTTTGCAAATACCAACCATGTGAAAGGACACAGGATCCATGTAGAAACGAGCTTTCTGGACTTCACAGTTTTTCAGCCTCTCTTGCTAGCATCATAACAAGAGATGTTAAGAAACAGCTGACAGCAACTACAGTTGATTTGCCACAGTCCTCAGCAGATTCCTATCCTTTTGAAAAATCTACATGTATTGACAGGGGTGAGGATATTATTGAACCAGAATTTTTGACGTCTCATCAACCTTTGCAAAACCATGGATTCTGCCAGAATACAGGCAGCTTAAGTGGACATGGGCATGGAGAGAATGCTCAAACTGTAGAACAGTATGCTAGAAAAGTAGTGGATGACACTTTAGAGCTAAGTGTAGGACCTGCAGTTTCCCACATTCCAGAGACTACATCAGCGGATAGAATCACTTATGCAGAAAAATTGTCACCACTCATGAATGGAGCTTGTAGATACTGTGACCTTAAGGAACTCCATGGTTGTGGCAGAAGTCCCTCTCAGCCACTTTTAAAGCAGAGTGCGTGTGTAAATGCCAAGCCAGGCTCACATTCAAAACTTAGTAGCATCCATCAGAAATCAAGAATTTTTCATCTCGATGTGCCTCAGATTCATGTTAATCTTGATAAAAGGGCAGTGCTTGCAGAGAAGATAGTTGCTGAAGCTATTGAAAAAGCAGAGAGAGAGCTGAGCAATACCAGTCTGGCAGCTGATAGTGGAATTGGACAAGATGGCATTAGCTTTGCTGACAGCCTTACCACAGACATCATGACATCAGCTGTGACAAATGCTGAGCATGTTGTTAGCAGGTAGGTTTCAAATTTTCTTTGAGGTCTTGTGATAAAATGAAAAGTTAACTTTTCCTCTGTTCATTTTTGTATGGCTTCATATCCTGTGCATGGTTTTCACATAAAGTACTTGTTTCCCAGTTTCTCTTGAGGGACATGATCATCCATTTACAGGGCTGAAGGATGAGAGAGTTAGAGGACAGAATGATCTCAAATTCACAGAACTAAGAAGTGGTCAAATTAAATAAATGGGTGAATTTTATTCATGAATTTAGACTAGTATATTCACTACTCTGAGATTAAAGTCTGTTCTGTGCTTGAAGCAGCTTTTTACACGTGGTCTTGGACTGTTATTATTCTTTCTCCCCTATCATAGCAGCTTCATAAGAGGAAGCTAGGTGGAGTTCCTCAGCCCTCACTCCAGGACCTAGCCAATATCTTTGCTCTTCATTCTTCAGAATGCTCATTTTCTTCTTTAGACCTGGCTAATACTATACATTGAGTTCTTCCTGTAAGCTTGTTTTTACCCAGGCTCATATTTGCACAGACTCTTGTTTTGACTTCGGTTCCTATGTCTCTTTGGTCATTTGTGCCAGGCTTCTCTAAGAACTGTTCAAAATCCTTGCGGTTGTTTGGAGTTCTGCTTCACATTTTGTAAAGTTAAAATGATTTAAGGTTGAAGAATGATTGATTGGAATAGATTACTTGCTAAGATATTAATTGAATGGTTTCACTAATGTCCCTTTTCTCATAAATATTTAATTAATGGAAGTAATCATAATAGTAGAATATATAGTTAAATGCCACAAACCCATAATGCTCACCAGGGTGCCATATGAATATCAAATAGGAAAGCATACTGTAGAGGAATTTTAGAACAGTAATATATCTAGACTTCATTTTCAGTTACTATGAGCCCAGTTACCTAGCAGTCATTACACACCCTCCTTTTAACTTCCTCCTGTGGATCATTTTCTTTTTTTTAAAAAAACGTGATAGGTAAGAGGAAAATGTGCTAAATAAAATAAAGTTGTGGTATAGGATGGCTATACTGAACTTAACTGAATTGTTGTATCCTAAATACAAAGTGAGAATTGCCTAAAAAGTGGGGAGGGCAGGAGCAGTTCAGGGCTTATTTTAGGTTTTAGGGATATAAAATAAAGGAAACAGGCAAAAAAAAAAAAAAATTGTGTTCTCCGACAGCTTTTATTAGAGTAGAATAAGACAAACAGCAGATAAATGAGCTGAATAAGGATGAACAATGGACATGCCAATGTGGACAGGCAGAAACCTACTCGACCCTACCTGAAGAGCTACAGGCGTGCTGAGAGTGGGACAGTCCTCCCAGGTCAGAGCTCACCAACTGGTCATCCAGTCCCAGATGGTCAGCCCTGGAACATACAAGGACGGTCACATAGACCAAGCAGGCTGAATTTCCGTATTAGGAATCTGTATGTCTATCCATCTCCATAGATGTATGTAACAACAATAAGTGAAAAAAGAAGGCCATGAATTTGAAAGAGAACAAGGAGGGGTAATATGGGAGGGGTTGGAGGGAGGAAAGGGGAAGGGAGAATGATGTAATTGTATTATAATTTAAAAGAAATAATTTAAAAAATACATGTAAGTTTCTTACTCAAGAAAGGGAGTGTTGTTAACAGAGATGAGCAAGAACTGTCGGGGCTGGCTTGCATTTTTGAATTAGGTAGCAGAGAAGCAAAACTAATAGAGGAACAAGTAGGCCAAGAACCAAAAGTGAAGGTAGAATAAATGATTGGGAATCTAGGGGTGCTGGGATCTAGGCAAAGAAGTGAGAATGTATGTGTGGGATGCAGTAGGGAGCTTGTGTTGCTGTTGAGTGACTTGGGATTATAGGTGAGCAAGTGGACATTGCTTTGAAGCCAAAGGAAGGGGTTGATCAGAAAACTGGTAGTTTTTCTCTTCCTGCCTAAAGCATCACTAGAACTGTGTTGAATATATACATATACAGATGGGACAATTAGTATAGTTGCTCTAAATGAGCCTTTTTTTGACTATGTCATAAAAATATGAATGTCCCTTCATTTAAAAAAGTGAAAGACTTTTTTAAAGATAGGGGCTTATAATATATAGCCTTGGCTGGCCTAGAACTGTGTAGACCAGGCTGGCCTTGAACTCACAGAGATCTGTTACCTTTACCTTCCAAGTGCTGGGATTAAAGGCCTGTGCCATCACTTCCTGCTAAGAAAGATGTTATGATTCATTTCCTGAAGAGATTTATCTAGTTTGAATATAGGCTTGGTTAAGACAACTAGAATTTCAAGCTGCTTTTCTTATTCTAAAAGCCAGAAGGAGGCTCCTTCAAATACAAATGAAGGTACTATTTTTACAGGGCAGATGATACACTTAGACTTTGTAGTAAGGTGTACTTCTGAGCTGTGTCTTGTTGAAAATGTGAACCCGGAACGTAGATTAAACAATACATAAGGATGTCTCTCAAGTAGCAGACTTAGTCTCATTATTTTCAGATGCAGTGAAGTGTTCATAGGATGTTGGTATGACTTGGAATGTAATTTCTTAGAGTCATCTTTATCATTTTACTTCCTCATCAGAATCTGTGTTGCTTCAATTATTTTTAAAATTATTACCATATGTTCTGTTCTTAGTTCAAAAGAAATAGAAGATTTTCAGTCAACTGAGTCATTTGGCAGCCAACAGCTGAATCTCAGTGTTGGTGAGGACAGTACTGGTAGCTGGTCCAACTTAAGTTTTGAGGATGACCATCAGGATGAAAGCAGCAGTTTTCATCATCTCGGTGAAAGGTAACTCTGATTTTATAGTCGATGATGTGATAAAGGTCTTCAGACTTCAGCAAAGTGAACAGTGGGTTTACGTCATTATTGGAAAATTCTCAATGTGACAGTCTGTTTATACTTCTAACATTATTGCTTCCAGTTTGCCTTTTTTGTTTGATTTTATTTTAATTCTTTTTGAGGGGATGGCTTTCCTAGTGTGCTCAGGCTGGTCTTGAAGTTAAGTTTCTCCTTCAGCCTCTCAGGAGCTGGATTATAGGCATAAGAACTATATTGCTGTGCCTGGCTTCTGAATGGTTTTGTCACATATTAAGTACTGTAGGGAGCAGAGTTAATGTTCTTTGGGTGTGCTGAATGCTGACTTGAAAAAATATTGTGGATACTGGATTTATTTATGTTTTAAGATTTCATGGATGTTTTAGGAGTATAATTTATCACTTTAAAGAGCATACTTTCTTTCATTAGTGAGTGAGGAAAAGGACAGTTAGGTAGCCGTAAAAGGCATCAAGATAACCCTAAAGTTTTCTTGATGCAAACTAAAATAAATAGTATCTTTAGGGGCAGGAAGAAAGGGTCCTTAGACTTGTTCTGCTAGGAACAAAGTGGTGAGCATTTATGTAGCATCTTAGATTGAAAATACAAAAATTGAATCTGATAAAATAAGAGTTTTGTATACCTGAAGACATTTACTTCATATGTAAATTTTCTTAGTTAACTTTGTATATAACAGTCATTTTTGAAATATTTTATTATGATATAATTGTTTCTTATATTCCCACCTCTGCCTAAAGGAATTCTTGGTTAGCTTATGACTTCCTATGAAGTGTTTACTCAAACTAACTGGTAATTGAAATAGTAAGTTACATCCATAGTTGAACCCTAGGGAGGGAGAGGTTCTCAGCATACTTCTGCCAGGAGGTATGAGTGGAAAGGACTGTATGAGGTTGCTGTTGACAAACCCTTGGAATATGCTTGCTGGAGAGGCAGGAAAACAGCCTGAAGTTGGAGGAGAGGTTAAGGTGGTGGAAAGAAAGGAGATAACCTCTGGCCTGTTAGAGCACACCACCTTAGCCTAAGACTTAGAGGGTTGGTTTGGAACTTGGATACACATTTTTTTTTCCCCTCTTTCTTAGTTACTGTGTTTCTTACGCTATGGGAATCATCAATATTTCTTACAATTTAGATGCAAAAAGTAGTTTTTAAAGTGGGTACAGTAGAGCAGGGTCACAAATCATGATTTGCCCTATCTGGAATACTATATTAACATTTAAATTTCCTCTCTTCTTTAAGAAAAACAAACTTGTGAGACTTCAGCAGAGCCATGACATTGCGCCTGGGAAATCTCGGTTTTTAGTTAAATTGGGGAGAAGCCAGTGATGTGAGGGGAAGCATTTACTGGGCTCTGGCCTTCACTGCCTGTAGTATTAGTTTATGTATAGAATGGATGACTCAGAAACAAGGCTGAAATGACAGTCTCATAGCAGAACCAATACCAAATCAGGCTGAGGCCGAAATAATTTATACCTAATATGAGCAGAAGCATTTAGGTTCAGAAATTAATTATGTGAACTCAGGTAGGGAGCACATCTGGCTTGAGAGTTATTTGGTCAGAAAAGGTTTGTGCTTCACTTGTCAGCATCAACTAATGATGCTACATAATTTTAAGATTTGGGCATGAAACAGCTCCTAGGCCTCATTCTGGATTGATAGTGTGCTTATTGAACACAGGTTTCCAGAGCCCCTCTTCCAGAGATTGACTCATTGGGTCAGGCAGGGTTCTGAAAAATCTGTCCTTGATAAGCACCTCAGTGATTTCAGGGCAAGTCTGTGGAGACCACATTTGAAAGAAGTAGCTTTACAGGTTACATCTTTTAGTGGTCTTTGCTGTGGCTCCTGTTCATTCAGGTACAGATATCAAGGTGAACTTTCACTCCAAATAGGAAGTTCAGTAAAGAGCAACAATTTTAAAAATTAGATTTTAACAAAAGTTTTAAAAGTATGTGTAATTAACTAACCAGTCACAAAGAGAAGCAGACCCCTGTATGTGATTGTCTTGGGATTTTTGAATAGCTTGTGACCTTTTTAAAAAGTTATATTAGAGGCAAATATGTTGTTTTATGTCTGTAACTCTCTGAAGCAGGAGGATTATAAGTTCAAGGCTATCCTGGGCAGATTAGCAAGACCCTATCTCAACAAACAAACAAAAACCAGTTTAGAGTTGTAAAGTCAAGAGCTTAGTGGTTGAGCACTTTCCTACATTTGCAAGGTTTAGGTTCAGTTCCCAGCACATCACACATAGAAAATTTGTATTTAGATAAGAGAGGAGGCTAGAATTGGACAGCTCTTAAGATAATTTTTGTATCAGAATATATAGTAGTCATGATAGGAGTCAAAGCTACAATGAATGATCTCAGTATTTAGCTATCACTGCCTCGAGCGTACACCTGCTCTAGAAATAAGCTATGAAAAGACAAAGTGGCGGCAGCACAGTGGATCAGGAACAGCATAGGAAGTCCACTAAGAAAAGAAAAACAGGCTTTGCTTTACTTTTATGTTGGCTCAAGGTAGGGTGATCGCTCATACTTCTGGTTTGCTTGTGTGGCTCTGGTATACTCTTTCAACAGTAACTCCTTCCATTGGAAGTATTCTACTTAGATGAAATATCACAGTCTTAGAGTGAGCTCTATTAGCTAAAGGTATGTATTCTATAGATAACTGACTTCATATCTGAACCACTTTGAAAAATAGGAGCAAGATGAGGCTAGAGAGATTTTGCATTCTATTCTTTCTGTTACTTCTTATATTTATCTAATACTTAAATGATGGATTTTTATTACTGAATAGATTGAAAAATCATTGTTAATAGAATATGGGTATGAATTTTAATTTTGTGGGTTTTTTTTGTTTAGAAAACTTTTTTGTTTTTTTTGGTTTTTCGAGACAGGGCTTCTCTGTGTAGCTTTGCGCCTTTCCTGGAACTCACTTGGTAGCCCAGGCTGGCCTCAAACTCACAGAGATCCGCCTGGCTCTGCCTCCCCGAGTGCTGGGAGAAAACCATTTTCTTAAAGTAGGTAAGGTTTGAAGTCATTAATTCTCTTTTTTGTTTATAGTTGTCTGTTCTGTATTACTGTTTTTTCTGTTTTTGTTTGCCTAATAACAGACAGATGGTAAAACTTTGGTTATTTTTATGGTTTTATAATGGAATTATATTTGTTTGAATATATGTTGAAAAGATGGCATTGTTTGACTTTTATTCTTAAATGCATTGTCAAAGTTTGATATTAAAATGAAAATGGGTAAGTAAGTTACTTGAGAATACTTAGAAACTACTTAGAATTTTAGGTAATCATGACTTTGGTTACTTTGACAACGTTTACTGATGCAGACAAAGTGAGTTCATGTTAACCAAAATTTAGGTTTGTGTAGATGATAGCTTATGATTGACTAGCTGAGAGTAGGGAGTAAACCTGCTTATCACTGCAAACTAATGTGCTTACTAATTATTTTAATAATTAGGAATGATTAGAATTTTTAAGTTACACTTGAAAATTTTAATCGGAAAAATAGACTATAATTTTGTTTTTGAATATGGTTGCTTTTCCCCCTCTACGAACAACGCTTTGCTGCAGTTGTAGTACAGTAGTCTCCTTCTTCTTTTGGCTAGGTAATATAAGAAGTTCGAGCTGTGTGTGGCTTTGGTGACCAGCCAGCTAGCCAAGTGTATTGCTTAAATAAGCCCTGCTTATTCTAGCTTTCTTCTGAAGAGAATATGTGCTGTTTGCCACCTGCTTACTACTGTGTGTAATGTAAGAAATAAAGACAATTGACATGTTGTAATGAGCTCTATAAAATCAGAAGGCAAGGAATGTTTGAGACAGTCTCCCCCACACCTTATCATTGTTTGTACTATTCACAATCCCAGAGGACCTCAACTTGTCTCTTTTCCTTTTTAAATTTGTCCAAACTGAGGAGTAGGAAAATGTATTGTTTTTTTTTTGTTGTTGTTGTTCTTGTTTTTCATAAATTACATGTTAAGATTTGCCATGAGATATTAATTGTATCATTTAGTCATTTGTGATTCTAAAAATTCTGTTGTCTTAATCTGCAAAACAAATGTAAATTTAGAATAATTCCATGATGTTTTGAGGACAATGAAAAGAACCTCTAAGCGGCAGTGGTGGCACTTGCCTTCAATCCCAGCACTTGAGAAGTGGAGGCTGGTGGATCTCTGTGAGTTCAAGGCTGGCCTGGTCTAACAGAGCAAATTCCAGGACAGGCTACACAGAGAAACGCTATTTTGGGGGAAAAAAACCCTAGTCTGCATCCCTGCCAATTATCCTTTATGAAATAGCAGTGACAGTCTCTTGTCCCCTCTAAGGATGCTCCACTCCACTGTGGCAGCTTTAGGACAGAAGTGGTCCCAAGGAAACGCAGGTGGTCTCATTCTTCATTTTCTAGTTCAGCTCTGTTCTTTTCTCCCTCCAGCAGTAATGGTAACAGCAGTAGCTGGAGCAGTCTTGGTTTAGAAGGAGATTTGTATGAGGACAATTTATCCTTTCCAACATCAGACAGGTTGGTCCAGTTTAGACATTTAAAAACTGATGAGTCTTTCACCACTAATGCATGATGTCATGTTCTTAAGAGAGCCAATATGTTGTATCAACCTGCTTTTCTCCTGAATTTTGACATGATTCTGCTCGATACATTTACATCTAATGAAAATTCAACTAGCTGAAATATGACTGACATCTAATTGCAAAATGTGTGACTGTTTGCATGGGTTGCTCTGCTTGCTATTTTTCATTCTACCAATGATTTCATTAAAAAGAGCTTGCTTCCTACAGGATTTCTGTTGTTTTGTTTTGTTTTCTTACGTAGTTTAATTTCATATATAATAAAAGTAGAAAAATTGTTTTAAAACATGTTAAATGGCATTAGTAGAAGCAGTAATACTTCATTATTCATGGCATTCTCTGATACTCAAATAGTCTATTACTTAAAACCAAATTAGAATATTTCACCTTCATTTGAAGTTGCTTGGCTTTAAATGTCATGATAAGGAAGGAAGGGCTTCTGTAGGCACTGTGCAATTCGGATTTTAACATGAAATAATGTGAGAAGCAAAGCTTCCTTTTGATTGTCATTTCCTTCTTTCTAAATGTCATATGTCATATTGTAACATTTCATTCCTTACTACTTTTCTGAGAAGTGGTTTTAATCTATTACTAATTAAGATTTTTTTTTAAACTACTTCTGTTGTTTTCTTTGAAAAGTGATGGACCAGATGATAGAGATGACGATCAGGAGGATGGTGTGGAAGGTTAGTCACAGTTTGTTTCTCTAAGCCCTTGTTTGTGTATGTCTTTATGATTTGTATTTATGCTGCTTATAGATAGATTTGGATTGTTAGTATGAAACACCACAGAATCACCCTGTCTCAGAGACAGAAAGTTTGAGGAAAAAGCTTAGGATACATTTTTGTTTTCAAAATTTAAGTCTAAAATCCTTACTGACGTTACAAAATTAATTTATTGTAATTACAGCACGTGTATTACTCTGTGTATTAGTTACTCTGCTTGTGGCTGTGACATAGTGCTTGCAGAAAGGGAAGGAGTTTCAGGCAGGCATGGCAGTGGGAACTGGTGTTTGGAGGAGGGACAAGCCAGGAACCCAGCAGGAGCAGAGGGTCTGTAATCCTCAAAGGCCTACCCTAGTGACCTGCCTCTCTATCAGGCTCCAAGTAATAATGATTTCACAATGTCTCAGAACAGTGCTACTTAGCTGGGACCAGGAGTTTAGTCAAACTATAACTCCCATGTTTTTCTTCAAATTGGTAACATATAGAATTGGTATTTTTGTTAAGCTTACATGAGCTGAAAAGTAAACATGGAAATGCCCTTTAAATGTTCCTACCCTTCTCCCTCTTTTGCTTCTAATTCTGTGCTCACACATACACATAGTTGAAGGAAACAGTCCTTCCTTTAGTGAACAGAGTTCTTATTCCAACACTAGGTATCATTGGCTGCAGAGCTTTGAACATGGTTTGATCTTAATTCGTATACTAAAATATCTAAGTGAGCCTAGAGACTTCATTCACAGCAGACCTGTTTTCATTGTATTCAGATAGTTTTTGAACTATGTCTTCCTCATATCTTCCTTTTTTTAAAGTATGAAAATGATAATACTTTCTATAAAATAGCACATTTGAATTGAACTAGTGAAATTTTGTTGTTTCATTAGAAGTAGGAAAACTGAGGGCTAGGGGTGGCTTAGTGTGTTCTATGTTGAAATTACAGCCCTGTACCCTTGTGCCAAAAATAAAGGCATACTCAGACACCGACAAAATGTTAAAGAGAATTTCTTGAAATATAGAGTACAACCCCTGAGTTTGCAGGCAGTTTATCCACAGTGTTCTTTTTCAGCTGACATTGTCAGATTTAAGATTACTGCTATTTAAAAATTTTTTAAATTACATTTATTTGTTTTGTATGAGTGCACATGTAGGTGTGTGCATAGCTGTGAACACATGAATGCCTCTATTGATGCATCTCACATGCAGTCAGTTCTCTCTTTCTACTATGTGGGACCTATAATTCGAACTCAGGTCATCAAGTGCCTTTACCAGCTGAGTCATCCCACTAACCCAGATTTTATATATATATAAAGATTTATCTTTATTTTATGCAAATGGATGTTTTGCTACATCTGTCTGTGTAGAAGAAGGCCAGAAGAGAGAACCAGATTTCCCTGGAACTGGAGTTACAGACAGTTAAGAGCTACCATGTGGGTGCTGGGTGTCAAATATGTCTCCTCTGCAAGAGCAGCCAGTGCTCTTAACTACTAAGTCTCTCCAGCCCTTGTTAAAAATTTTAGAGTCAGTGATAGTCTATGTAATGTTTGCTTTACTTTTGCTCATTAATGTGTTGGTCTTTAAAAGTCATATATCTCTCCCTAATAACTCTCAGGAACATAATTATTTCATGAACATAGTTATGCATGTCATGTCATGTTACTTAGTTACTATTATTCTTAGTTATTACTTAGTTATTGTTCAAGTAACTTTGCTGAGGAATGATTAAGAGAAGTGGTACAAGTTAATATGAATAAAATAATTCATTAAAAGAATTAATCAGTGGGCCTGAGAATCTTTTCTGTTATGTGGAAACCAGGAGTTAACTATATACAGTTGTGTCAGCTCTTGATATGATAGGCATCTCTCATATTGGAAGTAACAATGGACTTGAAATTTGTTCCATTAGAAGATTGATTGCTTTAGATTTACAGAAAGCCTCAAGATTAGGGAATTAGAGATACCTGCTTTTTAAACCTCCCTCCCTTCCTTCCTTTTTATTCATTTTGGTTAGGAGGCTTTAGCCCTAACCTCTGTTGAATTTTCCATCAGGCCAGGCAACCAGCAGGCCCTAACCGAGGAAACCCAAGCAATGTGGAGAAGCATTAAGTGACTAGAAACACTTCAGGGTTTACTGGGGGCCTTAGACACTGTCTTGTTCCATAGTATATCAGATCTTTAAGACAAACAGACATACAAGCCATTTCCTGATGATATTGGTTCCATCAGCCAGCTAGGGTATCACCTTTGTATTTAAAGCATCATTCTCCCTAACAAGAAAATAAACTGGAGAGCAGTGCTTTTCTGTATTATATCTAAATTCACTTTAAACGCATTTTACATTTGTACCATCAGTAAATATTCAACATTGTTCCTTTGTTTTAGCATTATTTTGTCCTTGGTATTATGATATAGTTAAGGAAAGCATCCACTGGAATTCTTTAATTGAAACCAGAGTTTTGAAAGTTGAGTTGATGAATTTCACTTGATACAGTTTAAATTTACTGTTAGATTTGCAGCGGAATGGAAGGACTCTGCTGATTACGAACATTGCCATGGAGCTGGGAGCAGTAGACCCTCAACTAAGGGTTATTCTCCAGTGGCTCGTTGCCTCTGAGGCTGGCGTTGCACAACTTTATTTCCATGACTCTTCAAAGAAGGAGCTTGTATTAGTAAGTACTTCCCTTCTAGAGTGGTTGTGAGGAAATGGTAACACTATGTAATGATCTTACCACACTGCTGCTTTAGCAAACTGCTTGCTGATTGCACAGTATTAATACATAGACCATGGAGTCTCACAGTTGGGGTTCAGATGTCAACCCTTCAACTTTTCCGTAGGTGTAACCTGGGACAGATGAGTCAGTGAATGCCTCAGTTTTCTTAGTTACATTGTGGGATTAGAGGATATAGAATTTACCTTCCGGTTTGTGAGGATTAATTAAAATACTGTAAAAAGCAAACGCTTGATCTAATGCGCTAACCCTAAAATTTAGATGTCAGTAATGTATTCTTTTTTTTTTTTTTTTTGGTTTTTTGAGACAGGGTTTCTCTGTGCAGCTTTTGTGCCTATCCTGGAACTCGCTTTGGAGACCAGGCTGGCCTCGAACTCACAGAGATCTGCCTGCCTCTGCCTCCCGAGTACTGAGATTAAAGGCATGTGCCACTACCGCCCGGCCAGTAATGTATTCTTAAGAAAAGATCCAGCTGTTCTATTTTACTGATTTATAATTGTACCTAACTAATTAGGTCTTTCTCATCTTCATGCAAATGAGAGGCTAGTATAATGAAAAACCAATAAGAGATTAGATAAGATAATTTTCTTGAGTACTTTTTAGTATATACTAAGCATTGTATTAATAGGGATTTTTAGTTCATAGTTTTAAAAGTGTTTCTCCCCTGGTTTTCCTTATGAAAATTTGTATTAATCTTACCACAGGATATAAAAACAGTCCAGTGAATAACCAATATAGATCTATCAATAAAGACAGAAAAGGAAAACCCAAGTTACTCTTAGTTTCTGGTTCAGAATTGATGATAGTATTGTTGGAAGATGTCTGAAAGATGTGGACACTCTGACATTGACTTTTACTTAGACTTTATTGCCTTAAGGATAAATGGGAGATGACATACAATTCTATGTCAAGAAGATATAAACATATGTCACCAGGCAGTGGTGGCTCACGCCTTTAATCCCAGCCCTTGGGAGGCAGAGGCAGGTGGATCTCTGTGAGTTCGAGGCCAGCCTGGTCTACAGAGTGAGATTCAGGACAGATTCCAAAGCTACACAGAGAACCCCTGTCTCGATAAACAAACAAACAACTTCTATAAGTGGCAAAAGAGAAACTAGATTAAAGACTTATACAGAAAGACACTGTCAGCAAAGTGAGAAGACAATGTACATATGGAAGGAAATACTTGAAACTGTCTATCTGGTCACGTTCTTAGACCTAGCACATACAAAGAACTCCATCTTAAAAATAAAAAGGCACATAATCTAACTTAAAAATGGACTAAGAGTTACTTATTACTACATGTCTTACTTAGGGTTTTTATTGCTGTGGTGAAACACCATGACCCAAAGCGAGTTGGGGAGGAAAGGGTTTATTTGGCTTACCCTTCCATATTGCTGTTCACTATTGAAGAAATCAAGACAGGAACTCAAGCAGGGCAGGAACCTGGAGGCAGGAGCTGATGCAGAGGCCTTGGAGGGGTGCTACTTACTGGCTTGCTTTTCCTGGCTTGCTCAGCTTGCTCGCTTTCTTTCTCCCTTCCTTCCTTCCTTCCTTCCTTCCTTCCTTCCTTCCTTCCTTCCTTCCTTTCTTTCTTTCTTTCTCTCTCTCTCCCTTTCTCTTTCTTATTTACTTAATGAATATTTTAATTTTATCATTAATTTAAATTTACATATCAGTCACAGATTCCCCTGTCCTCCATTCTCCCCCCCCCACCCTTACCCCCCAGTATATCCCCCATTCCCACCTCCTCCAAGGCAAGGTCTCCCCTAGAACCCACAACCACCAGCCCAGGGATGGCACCACCCACCATGGGCTGACCGCCCCCCCCCCTTTGATGACTGATTGAGAAAATGCCTTACCAGCTGGATCTCATGGAGGCATTTCCTCAACTGAGGCTCTTTCTTCTCTTATGGCTGTAGTTTGTGTCAAGTTGACAAAAAGCCAGCCAGTACACTGCATGTCTTTGGAAGGGGTGTTCAACTTTCCTAGCCATTAGGAAAATGCAAATCAAAAGCACTGCACTTTTCACACCCAGTAGGGTAACAATTAAGGTGGTAATACCAAGTGTGGGAGGTTATGCAGACACTGCATCCTTCATACAGTCCTTGGTGAGGACTCTAAAATAGTGAAGCTGGTGTGGAAAACATCTGACAGATTCCGAAAATGCAAAGTACAGTATTAGCACGTTACCCAGCATTTCACTGACCGGTGGTGTGCACTTGAGGGACATGAAAACATATGTGCATAAACATATCTACATAAAAACCTGTGCAGAAATGTCCATGGCAACATTATTCATGGTAGTTACAAAGTAAGAATGTATTACAGGCCTATAATCCCAGCACTGTGGAGGCAGAGGCAGGAGGATTACTGTATATTTGAGGCCACCCTAGGCTAAATAGAGAGTTCTGGCAAAGGTAGGAATACATAGTAAGATCCTGTCTCAAAGAAACAAACCAGGAGAAAACAAAAAGAGAATTCTCCATCTGTCCATCAGCTAATGAATAGAGAAGGAGCTTTGGTGGTTAGTACAAAGTAGTAGGGCATTGAGCTGTACTATACCATGGTAAACCTTCAAGATAACTATGCTGAGCAGAAGACCACACACACAATTTACATTTACATTTCTATGAAATGCCCCCAAATACGCAAATCTATAAGAAACAAAGTAGATGAGTGCTTTATCTGAAGGTGTTAGGGAAGATGAAGAGGAACTTCTGATATAGAGGGCTTCCTTCTGATGTGAGGAGAGAACATTTCAGTATAAATTGTGTGGTGGTTGTCTTCAGTTCATTGATATACCAAAAACCCATTGCATGTGAATTCTATCCCACAGCTATTTAAAGAAAAGGACATTTGCAGTAAAACAGTTTTTCAGAATTTATTTTACAGATCTTTTCAAACTTAAGAATTCTTACAGAGTTGAATAGACAGATAAGTAAGTGAGGCTGTTCTGTTTTGCTGTGGTAGACTTTGTTTAAACCCCTGTTTACTCTTTTGCTTGCTTTTTTGTTGAAGCATTACATTTCTTAACTTAGCCATGTTTCCGTTGGGGCAGGAATGTTTTCCAGAATATAAACCACACTATATGGCATGGAAAGAAAATCCACATCCTTTTATTAAGCTTGACATTGTCATTATTATTTTATGTTCCTAATTGAGGGTATTTAGTTAAGTGAAGAATTTCCTATAGACAGTTTGACTCTGCACTCCCACACAGACTGCACTGCCAAGGTTTGTGTTCTGTTTCCAGCAATCCTGAAGTGTCATTCTGTGGAAATGTGTTTATGAAGGGCGAGAAAGGGAAATGTTTAATTTGGGTAAAGGGGTGGTGGGTGAGGGGAAATCTCATAACTGGGAAAGAATATTTCATTGTCAACAGCAGGTTCCCAGTTTTGTCTGAAGATAAAGATGAAAACTTACTGGTATGGCATTGTTTTCTGTTGATGTGTGTTAATATCTGTTAATCCTTCTTTCTTAGCTTTCAAAACAATTACAAGAGAAAGGATGGAGAGTGGGAGATGTCCTTCAGGCTGTGTTTAAATACTACGAAGTGCTGGAAAAAACTTCAAGTGAGGAAAGATGCAAGTCGCTGTTCGATTGGCTTTTGGAAAATGCCTAGAACAATCTCCAGACCAGCATATTTGAATGTTTGTTTTAGGAAGTAAAGAAACGGATGACTTATGTTTAGGGTAAAATTCAAATACAGAATATTAACATTTTAATTGAATTGAGAGGAAAGTAAGCCTTTTAAATGCTTTCTGTCATCATACTGTATATGGTTCATACTTTTGTAATCTTTGTCAAAATATTCTCTTTACTTATTCTTCTATACATGTGTTTGTGTTGCGATGCTGAGAAATGTTTGTGAAGGAGGATCTAACCCTGAGGCTGGGGCATTGTCTGACAGCATCTGTTTGCATCCACATAGTGCTGCTGCAAACAGGACGGAGGCGTCTGGCCTGGCCCATGTGATGGTTTTGTTCCTTTGGAAACATCTGATGATAAGTCATCTGACATCAAGAAAGATAATTTTGTTGTTTGTTTATTTCTGATATGTTTGTAATCTTTATGTACTATTCTTTCAAATCAACTTCCACAGTTCAGCTGTTGGTACTTGTAGATTTCCCCAGATATTTAATTTGTTAGCATACTCCTTAGTGATTTAGAATTCTGTGAACACTATAAATGAGTTTCCCTAGCCTTCCATCAAGTGATGTTATTTGTTAATGCTGCCAATCATTCTGGAATGAAAAAGGAAAGGGGGTGGGGAGAGGTGGTGTGAGAGTGTGTGTGTGCAATAATAAACTTTAGCTTTCCCACTAGTTTATTCTCTTTTACTTTAGTATTTTCTTAGTTAGAAACCCCACCGTTAACATTAAATAAAATGTCTAGATATTTATTGTGCAGTAAGAATTTTGTCTTTGATTTATTCCACAAATAAAAATTCAGGTTGTAAAACACATTGAAATTTTAAAAATTAATGTGGAAATACACTCAGAGGAGCCTAATAATGATTTTCAGTGTTGGATTTTGAAGAAGAAAAAAAAACCCGCACTTCCCTAAGAATAATTTTCTTTTAGCACAGTAGATACCCCTCTCTCAATAAAATGGATCTGACTGTGATGTTTCCTCATATCATCTTTGGCTCCACATTCTCTACTGTGGTTTTAGAAACTCCATGTTGACGTGAGTCTCTGTCTCAGTTGTGTCTACGATGTGTACAAATGTCGTACATATTTCTTCCCCTAATGGATTCTGGAATCAAGGGTAAATTTTTTTCTTTTGTGGATCTGTGGATGTTGTTCTATCCCCCCCCCCCCCAGCTCTGACTTTTCTAGAAGCTGCAGTGAATAGAAGGCATAGCACCTATCAGGGCACTTATATTAATTTGCATTAGTAATTATGGCGGAATAATGTATTTTACAGAGAAAGCCTCACGTTTGCTTTAACTCCAGAAACAATTTAAGTATTTTGAAACTATATTATAAACTTTAGTTTTTTCTTAATTTAACATAGAGACGCAGGGGCCAGCCTTAAACATACATTTTTCTAAAGTTTCTTCAAGTATTTTTCAATATGGGGAAATGCAGGGATTATACCCAGGTGTGCTTTCGTGCAGTTGTGGGCTTGTACTATACTTGTACAAGGAACTATCACACTGCACTTACCTAATTTAGGTGTATATATTGGTTAGATTAACAGGAAAGCTGAGTTGTAATTTTCTCTGAAGTGGAAATGACTATATATTGGATTTCTAAAATGGAAACTGCTTAGGCTTATTTATGTTAATGGTATAGTCATTTGAGGCAAGCTTCCCCTTCTGCTCTGTTTCTTTGGCATTTTGGTGAAGCTGCATTATGCCCAGTGTTCTTGATGTAAGTGCTACCTAGTGACAGCAGTCAGAAGCATTGGTTTGAGTGGTAACACTAATAGTAGGACTCACACCTGGGTCAGTTCTGTGTGCAGGAACACGGAGAAAGTTACAGGTATTGGCAGGGTGAGCAGAAATATGGGTCGATTCCCTGTAGAAAGTGTTGGCATGTAGAGTGAGACTGTGGGCCAGGTGCAGTGTAAAGCAAGCTGTTCTGAAGTATTCTGTGCTTTCCCCAGACTCACTCCATCTGTTTGTGTTCAGTCCTCGGAGCTCCTCTGCTGAGGTAGCTCCGTCTTACAGATCTCTTGACATATTTATATTGGAACATTGCATACTGCCATTATGTACATTTTTGCTCCTAATGAAATACATTTCACTGGAAACTTAAAATTGTGATGTGCCGTGAGCTGATTTGCCAATTTTAAATGTGTTTTATGATAGACAGAAAGAAAGTGAGAGACCTCTGCTGAGGAGCTTCTGGACCTATCTCACACCAAATAGTGCATTTGTTTGTGTCCATCTTTTCCTAAGTTAAGTTTAAATGACATTTGTATTTTATGTGTTATTAATGTTGATTTTGAAAATTATTTCCTCACTCATTCAAGAGGAATGTTTCACAAAAAAACCACAGAAGAAATTGCAATAGAGATGGGCTGGGTCCTTGTGATGTAAAGCTAACATTACAACAGCCTTCAGTGAACACATGTAGTGTCTTTGTACTTTGAGAAATGCTTCATTTATCCCTGAAGATATTTAATGTGAATTAATTTAATTCATACTACTATTATTCTGCTTAGCAAAGGGTTGATATTGCTGGTAGGAAGCTCTATGTGTTAAGTGCACTGTGTAGAAAGTAATAATTGACCCCTTTGACAGCTGGCAGCTTTGACAATGGTGGTGCATGTTCTCCATCATCGGTTCCAGAGCCACGTGACTGCCTGCTGTTTCTCCACAACTCCGATCACCAGTTTCTAGTCAGTGTATTATTTTGTAATTTTTCAGAGAAGTCTTTACACAGAGTTTAAATATGCTGAGTCCGCACATGGGTAGGGAAAATGCTTTCTATTTAAAACCTTGTCTGCCTGTCCCCAGCACACAAGAAGTTGAGAATGTCTGGGAATTGGAAGGGTCGTACTCAAGTGAGGAGCGCTTTTCCCATTTTCAGCACAAGCCCTGTAGGCATCCCGTGTTTACTGTGTGCCTGCTCTGCACAAGCAGGCACGGTGCTGGTCACGCCTGCCACTTTATTTATTTATTTTGACCATCTGTACATTCCTTTCATGTAGTTAGAGCTGTTCTACAAGTTCTTATTTCAATTTGTTGTACAGTTTGAATACTATTTAATGCCAGGTTTATATGTTGCTGGATTCTTGCTGCCTTTGGTTACTTGTGTCTTGTTCAGAGTGAACTACATTCTTGTTCAGTTACTGAATATTTAGTAGAAGTGACTTAGAATGATTGTGGCCATCTATTTGAGTTTGCTCAATTAGTGCATTAAGGTATTAGAATGTGTAATAGTGACTCCTCTTTTGCTCTTGAGTAATTTAATCATCATTTACCAAAATAGGAACTTCAAGATGCACTTAAGTTTTGTTTTAGCAGTGGCTCAGAAACATTTCAGAAATGACCTTTGTAATAATTTGCAATTAATTGTTCTTGTTCAAGCCTGTGATCTTTCCTCTCCCAGCTAAGAATTATTCAATAAATTTAAGAACTGTCAAGCTGTGGTTTTCATTCTGTAGCATCCTGTTCATTCTGTGTTGAACTAAAACCAAGGCATTCAAGACTGCTATGTTAGAAGACACAAAAGGAGTTAAATGCTTATGTCATGGCTTTGTTTTGTTTTGTATTTTGAGGCTGGGTTTTTCTGTGTAGCCTTGGCTGTCTTGGAACTCGCTCAGTAGACCGAGCTGCCCTCAAACTTGGAGATCTGCCTGCCTCTGCCTCTGCCTCTCAAGGGCAGGGATTGAAGTTGTGAGTCACCATCTCTGGCGTATGTCATGGTTTTTGAAGACAAGTGAAGTTAGGAATATTTTAGTTGAACACTAGATCCTAACCATTTCAGAGAGGCCTTTAAGAGTACTGTAGGGACTTAGAGCCAGGCTGCCCATTTTGGATTTGATACGAAGTTAAGGATGTTGTCTCAAACATGAGCATGATTCTAAAAATCTTTTGATCTAGTTTGTGCATTCTTTGGTAATGTACAGAGATCATACCCCTGACACATCAGGTATGTGAGAAAATACATGGGAAAGTTAGCTCCTGGTTTTAGGTATTAATACGCATGATAACTGTAGTAGTGGAACTCCACACTTACACAAATTGCAACAGGAAAACGGAAAAAAATAGTATTGGTAGATGTGAAGGTTAAATGAGTTAAATTTATAGTGGGATTTTACTAGTAGAATTTAAATACTTTGTATTTTTAGAAATACTGAGTATAGGGGGAAATGAACTAAAAGTACAGTTGTTAATTAACTTACTCCCACCTCACACTTTAAACGTTCTTCATTATCAATATTATCTCTGAGAGTGAGACTACCATCTGTGAACTACACGCTATTATTGTCCAAAGCCCATGATTTATGTTAAGATTTACTCTCTTAGTATTACATCTCCTATGAGTTTGGAATACACATAATACACCATTGTAGGATCATACAAGTACATCCATTGTTTGGTAAGCATTTGATACCCAGAAACTAGAGAACCCCTTAATGCTTCAAAATGCTTGGGAATAATAATGTAAACCTTGGGTATTAAGTACATTATGGTTATAACACAAACTAAGGAAGATTCCAAAAAGAAAGGTCCCAAATCAGACATGTAGCAGGGTTTTGTGAACGAGTTAAGTCAGGAGATCATTTGTGATTTGTTCTGAGTACAGCATGGAGAAGGAGGCACAGGGTGTGAAGCATCCACAGTTTCCTGCGTGTGGAAGATGGAGAGCTCGTGTATGCAGAGATGAGTGATACATGCTGTCCTGCACTATGCAAAGGATGAGGGGGCAAACAAGCAATGAAGAGGAGATGTCACATCTTTTTCTCCTGTCCTTTGTAGTCTTGCGGTTGTCACACACTTCCTTTACTCTTGTTCTATAGGCCAAGGATGAAAATATGCAGATTAAAATGAGTGACAGAGATTTGAGAGGTTATTCAAGGGTCAGTGAGATGACTCAGCAGGGTAAAATGCTTATGGAACAAAGCCTGAAGACTTGAGTTCAATCCCCAGGATCCATGTAGAAGTGCAGAAGAGAACTGATCCACATAATTGTCCAAATACACAAATGTGTACATACACACACAAACACTTAACTAACACTATTAAAATTTTTAATTAAAAATAAAACTGAAAAGGGACTTAAGTCCCAAGTTTGTCTTTAGCTCTTCCCTATGTACCACCCTCCCCCCCCTTTAAATAAATACCATAATGGATTTCGTGTTTTATAGTAAGTGATTGAGATTGGACTTCAAAAAAGATTTAAAAAGATTTTTTTTAAACTTTTTTTTAATGAATATTTTTTTTCTTTATTAAGTGTTTTAACTTTTATACATCAGCCATGGGTTCCCCTGTCCTCCCCCCTCCTGCCCCCACCCCCACCTTCCCCCCAGCCCCTCCCCTCCATTGCCATGTCCTCCAGGATCAAAGCACCCCTGGGGATTCATTTAAACCTGATGGATTCAGTACAGGCAGGTCCTGTCACCTCCTTCCAGACTGAGCAAAGTGTCCATGTGTAAGCCCAAGGTTTCAAACAGCCAGCTCATGCACTAAGGACAGATCCTGGTCCCACAGACTGGGTGCCTCCCAAGCAGATCAAGCTATTCAATGGTCTCACTTATCCAGAGGGCTTGATCCAGCTGGGGGCTCCACAGCCTTTGGTTCATAATTCATGTGCTTCCATTCATTTGGCTATTTGTCCCTGTGCTTTTTGCAATCTTGGATTCAACAATTCACGCTCTTGCAGACCCTCCTCTTTCTCGACAGTTGGACACCTGGAGCTCCACCTGGGGCCTGGCTGAGGACCTCTGCGTCCACTTCCATCAGTTATTGGATGGTTCCAAGACGACTGTTAGGGTGTTTGGCCATCTGATCACTAGACTAGGTCAGATCAGGCTTTCTCTCGACCATTGCCAGCAGACTACAGAGGATATATCATTGTGGATTTCTGGGGACCTCTCAAGCAGTCTGCCTATTCCTGGTCTCATGTGGTCTTCATTTATCATGGTCTGTTATTCCTCATTCTCCCTTTCTGTTCTTGATCCAGCTAGGATCTCCTGCTCCCCTAAGCTTTCTTTCCCTCAAATCTTGCCCTTCATTACTCCCACTGTCATCCAGGTTGTTCATGTAGATCTCATCCATTTCTCTGTCATTGGGTGATCCTTGGGTCTTTCCTAGGGTCCCGTTTTCTAAGTAGCCTCCCTGGAGTTGTGTAGTAGTCTAGTCATCTTTGTTTTACATCTAGTATCCTCCTATGAGTGAGTACATACCGTGTTTGTCCTTCTGAGTCTGGGTTACCTCACTCAGGATGATTTTTTCTAGATCCATCCATTTGCCTGCAAACCTCATGAAGTCATTGTTTTTCTCTGCTGAGTAGTACTCCATTGTGTATATGTACCATATTTTCTTTATCCATTCTTCAGTTGAAGGGCATCTAGGTTGTTTCCAGGTTCTGGCTATTACAAACAAAGCTGATACGAACATAGCTGAGCAAATGCCCTTGTGGTATGATTGAGCATACCTTGGGTATATGCCCAAGAGTGCTATAGCTGGGTCTTGGGGGAGATGGATTCCCAATTTTCTAACGAAGCACCATATTGATTTCCAAAGTGGCTGTACAAGCTTGCATTCCCACCAGCAGTGGAGGAGAGTTCCCCTTGCTCCACATCCTCTCCAGCATAAGCTGTCTTCTGTGCTTTTGATCTTAGTCATTCTGACAGGTGTAAGGTGGTATGTCAGAGTCGTTTTGATTTGCATTTCCCGGATAATTAAGGATGTTGAGCAATTCCTTAAATGTCTTTCAGCCATTTGAACTTCCTCTGTGGAGAATTCTCTGTTTAGTTCTATATCCCATTTCTTAATTGGACTGTTGGGCATTTTGATGTCTAATTTCTTGAGTTCTTTATATATTCTGGATATCAGTCCTCTGTCAGATGTGGGGTTAGTGAAGACCTTTTCCCATTCTGTAGGCTGTTGCTTTGTCTTGTTGACCGTTTCCTTTGCTCTACAAAAGCTTCCCAGTTTCAACAGGTCCCATTGATTGATTGTTTCTCTCAGTGTCTGTGCTACTGGTGTTATATTTAGAAAGTGATCTCTGGTGCCAATGCGTTCAAGAGTACTTCCTACTTTCTCTACTATCAGGTTCAGAGTAGCTGGATTTATGTTGAGGTCTTTGATCCACTTGGATTTAAGTTTTGTGCACGGTGACAGATATGGATCTATTTGCAGCCTTCTACACATTGACATCCAGTTATGCCAGCACCATTTGTTGAAGATGCTTTCTTTTTTCCATTGTACATTTTTGGCTTCTTTGTCAAAAATTATATGTTCATTGGTGTGCGGGTTAATGTCAGGGTCTTCAATTTGATTCCATTGGTCCACATGTCGGTTTTTATGCCAGTACCAAGCTGTTTTTATTATAGTAGCTCTATAGTAGAGCTTGAGATCGGGGATTGTGATGCCTCCAGAGGTTGTTTTATTGTACAGGATTCTTTTGGCTATCCTGGGCTTTTTGTTTTTCCATATGAAGTTGAGTATTATTCTTTCCAGATCTGTGAAGAATTGTGTTGGTAATTTGATGGGAATTGCGTTGAATCTGTAGATTGCTTTTGGTAAGATCGCCATTTTTACTATGTTAATCCTGCCTATCCATGAGCATGGGAGATCTTTCCATTTTCTGACATCTTCTTCAATTTCTTTTTTCAGGGACTTAAAGTTCTTGTCATATAGGTCCTTCACATGCTTAGTTAGAGTAACCCCAAGGTATTTTATAACATTTGTGGCTATTGTAAAGGGTGATGTATCTCTGATTTCCTTCTCAGCCTGTTTGTCTACTGTATATAGAAGGGCTTCTGATTTTTTTGAGTTGATCTTGTATCCTGCAATGTTGCTGAAGGTTTTTATTAGCTGTATCAGTTCCTTGGTTGAATTTTTGGGGTCACTCATGAATACTAACGTGTCATCTGCAAATAGGGAGAGCTTGACTTCTTCCTTTCCAATTTGTATCCCCTTAATCTCTTTATGTTGTCTTATAGCTCTGGCTAGAACTTCAAGTACTATATTGAATAAGTAGGGGTAGAGGGGACAGCCTTGCCTTGTTCCTGATTTTAGTGGTATTGCTTTGAGTTTCTCTCCATTTAATTTGATGTTGGCTGTTGGCTTGCTGTAGATTGCCTTTATTATGTTTAGGTATGTTCCCTGTATTCCTGATCGCTCCAAGACCTTTATCATGAAGGGGTGTTGGATTTTGTCAAATGCCTTTTCTGCATCTAGTGAGATGATCATGTGGTTTTTTTCCTTGAGTTTGTTTATATGGTATATTACATTGATGGACATTTGTATGTTGAACCACCCTTGCATCCCTGGGATGAAGCCTACTTGGTCATGGTGGATAATTGTTTTGATGTGTTCTTGGAGTCTGTTTGCCAGAATTTTATTGAGTATTTTTGCATCAATGTTCATGAGGGAGATCGGTCTATAGTTCTCTTTCTTTGTTGCATCTTTGTTTGGTTTGGGAATCAGGGTAATTGTAGCCACATAGAAGGAGTTTGGTAATATGCCTTCTTCTTCTGTTGTGTGGAACAATTTAAAGAATATTGGTATCTTCTTTGAAGATCTGGTAGAATTCTGTAGTGAAACCATCAGGTCCAGGGCTTTTTTTGGTTGGGAGACTTTTAATGACTGATTCTATTTCCTTAGGGGTTATTGGACTATTTAAATGGTTTATCTGGTCTTGATTTAACTTAGGTATGTGGTACCTATCCAGAAAATTATCCATTTCTTTTAGATTTTCCACTTTTGTGGAGTAGAGGTTTTTGAAGTATGACCTGATGATTCTCTGGATTTCCTCATTGTCTGTTGTTATGTCCCCCTTTTCATTTCTGATTTTGTTAATTTGGATGTGCTCTCTCTGTCTTTTTATTAGTTTGGATAAGGGCTTGTCTATCTTGTTGATCTTCTCAAAGAACCAACTCTTTGTTTCATTAATCCTTTGTATTGTTCTCTTTATTTCTATTTTATTGATTTCAGCTCTCAATTTGATAATTTCCTGGCATCTGTTCCTCCTGGGAGACTTTGCTTCTTCCTGTTCAAGGGCTTTCAGGTGTGCTGTCAAGTCACTAGTGTGAGATTTCTCCAGCTTCTTTATGTGGGCATTCAGTGCTATGAATTTCCCTCTTAGCACTGCTTTCATAGTGTCGCATAAGTTTGGGTATGTGGTGTATTCATTTTCATTGATCTCTAGGAAGTCTTTAATTTCTTTCTTTATTTCTTCCTTAACCCATTGGTGATTCAGTTGAGCATTATTCAGTTTCCATGAGATTGTAGGATTTCTTTGGTTTTTTCTGTTGTTGAAATCTAACTTTAAACCATGGTGGTCTGATAAACACAGGAGGTTATTCCAACTGTTTTGTATCTGTTGAGATTTGCTTTGTGGCCAAGTATGTGGTTGATTTTAGAGAAGGTTCCATGGGGTGCTGAGAAGAAGGTATATTCTTTTTTGTTTGGGTGGAATGATCTGTAGATATTGATTAAGTCCATTTGAGCCATAACATCAGTTAAGTCCATTATGTCTCTGTTAAGTTTCAATTTGGCCGATCTGTCCAGAGGTGAAAGTGGGGTGTTGAAGTCTCCCACTATTAATGTGTGGGCTTTTATATGTGACTTAAGCTTTAGTAATGTTTCTTTTACATGTGGGTGCCCTTGTGTTTGGGGCATAAATGTTCAGAATTGACACTTCATCTTGGTGGATCTTTCCTGCGATGAGTATGTAATGTCCTTCATCATCTCTTTTGATTGATTTTAGTTTGAAGTCTATTTTGCTGGATATTAGGATGGCTACACCAGCTTGCTTCTTAAGACCATTTGATTGGAAAGTCTTTTCCCAGCCTTTTATTCTTAGGAGGTGTCTGTCTTTGAATTTGAGGTATGTTTCTTGTATGCAGCAGAAAGATGGGTCCTGTTTTCGTATCCATTTTGTTTGTCTGTGTCTTTTTATAGGTGAATTAAGTCCATTGATATTAAGGGATATTAATGACCAGTGATTGTTCGTTCCTGTTGTTATTTATTTATTTATTTATTTGGTGGTAGTGGGTATGTACTTCTCTTCTTTGGGGTTTACTGCTGTGGTGTTATCTATTGCCTGTGTTTTCATGGGTGCATCTGCCTTCCTTAGGTTGGAATTTTTCTTCTAGTGCTTTCTGTAGGGCTGGGTTTGTGGATAAGTATTGTTTAAATCTGGTTTTGTCTTGGAAGGTCTTGTTCATTCCATCTATGATGATTGAAAGTTTTGCTGGGTATATTAGTCTAGGCTGGCATCCATGGTCTCTTAGTGTCTGCATCATATCTGTCCAGGTCCTTCTGGCTTTCAAAGTCTCCATTGAGAAATTGGGTGTTATTCTGATGGGTTTGCCTTTATAAGTCACTTGGCCTTTTTCCTTTGCTGCCCTTAATATTCTTTCTTTATTCTGTACATTTAGTTGTTTAATTATTATGTGGCGAGGGGACTTTTTTGGGGGGGTCTAGTCTGTTTGGTGTTCTATAGGCTTCTTGTATCTTCATAGGCATTTCCTTCTTTAAGTTGGGAAAGTTTTCTTCTATGAACTTGTTAAATATATTTTCTGTGCCTTTGAGTTGGTATTCTTCTCCTTCCTCTATCCCTATTATTCATAGGTTTGGTCTTTTCATGGTGTCCCAAATTTCTTGGACATTTTGGGTCATGACTTTGTTGGTTTTAGTGTTTTCTTTGACTGATGAATCTATTTCTTCATTTTTTTCTATTTCCCTCTTCAGGTCTTGGATTGTCTCCCTTGCTTTTTCATGATTTTCATTCAAGGATTTATTGTTTTCTTCTGCTTTAATTGTCCTTTCCTCTAGTTTTTTTTTTTTTTTTTTATAGCGTTCTTCCCATTTTTTGTTTGTCTGTTCCTCTACTTTATTTTTGATTTCTTCTATATAAGGCTCTAGCCTCTTCATGATGTTACTTATAAGGTTGTTTTCTTCTTCTTCTTCCATTCTGTGATGTTCAGATCTAGCTGTTGGAGAAGGGCTAGGTTCTGGTGATGCTGTATTGCTCTTTATTTTGTTGTATATACTTCTGCCTTGACGTCTGCCCATCTCCTCTTGTGTTCGTTCTTGGTCTTATCAGTCTACTTGGTCCAGAGAGAGTTGACAGATTTAGGGAGCTTCTCTGTGGTCCAGATGGAAGCTCTGGGCCAGATGGGAGCGCTGGTCCAGATGAGAGTGCTGGCCAGATAGGAGCTGGGGGGCTCGACTCCGAGTCTCGGGAAGTCCCTGATGTCTCCTTATTTTGTCCAGATGGCAGCTCCTCTTGTCCAGATGGGAGTTCCTCTGGTCATTGGTCCAGATGGGAGTTCCAGGGCAGGATGGAAGCTGGGGGCTGGTCTCTGAGTCTCAGGAAGTGGCTGGGGTCTCGGGCAAATGGGTGTGGGGGCAGGGTGTGGAGACTGCAGTGTCTGCCTGCAGTCTTGGAAAAGGGGAACCTTCCCGCAGGGCCCGCTGATTGGCAGGCAACTGGGGCCAAGTTGGTCAGGTCCTCCAGGGGTGGCCTGTGTCCAGTGGTGGGACCCAGGCGCAGTTGCCTGTCTGACTATAACCCAGGCACTCACCTCTGGTCCAGATGGGAGTTCCGGGCTTAAAAAATTTTTGTTGGAATCACATGTCACAGCATTCATGTTGAAATCAAAGGACAATTTGTGGGAGTTAGTTCTGTTCTACCTTGTAGGTTCTGGGGATCAAGCTCAGGTCATCGGGCTTGGCAGCAAGTACTTGTGCCCACTGAGGCAGCTTTGTTAGACCAAGGCTGGTCTTTCTATAGAGTTCTGATAGGTTTGGCTTGATAAAAGATCTTTTTAAAGTTAGTACGAACACTAACAGAGATGCTGCATTTAAATATGCTTTTAATTAATCAGCTTAATTGGAATGCTCGGGAGCAGCAATATAATAATAATCCAGTAGAGATAAATGACGATTGTTCCTTGTTCCAGAGCAAGTTTTCATTACTTCTGGAAGGTCATATTCTCTATGTCTTGCTCCTGTTTCTTGGGGCCTGTTCATGGAACAGGAACTCCGTTGGCTAACCCAGGCTGGTCTCTTAACTAGATGTTTCCTTGCCTTAGCCTCTGAGTCTGAGAGAAGGGGAGAGTCACTTGTGAGTTCCAGGCCAGCTTAGGCTACATAGCAAGATCTTATCTTAAGAAGCCCAAATAACTTTAGAAGACTGTATGTACAGGAGAAGGGTAAAGTTAGGGACAAACAGGAAAAAAAATTCCACAAGTTTCTGTTCAATCTTTAGAAGTGAATAAAGGCAGGGAAAACCTACCCCACAGTTCATGAGCTAAGCTGCTATGTGAGCCTGTAGCCTCAACTGACCCTAAGTGGGTGGTTTAAAATGTTCAAAGCAAGGAATTGCTTTAACATTTTTCTGTTAAGTCTCCATGCCTGTCAAATTGAAAAAAAGAGCTCAAGGAGACATCTTTACCTCAGACTTCAGTTATTTCTAAAGGCTCTAAAGTCCAAAGCATAAAAGAGGAAAATGAGAAATAAAGTTTAGTTTTTAGGAAAAAAAGAATTGTAAAGCCATGAGTGAAAGTGGTGGAACTGGGACCAGCTCACCGACTGGTGTAAGAATATGAAGTAACTGTCACTTTTAAGACACAGGATCCAGGTGGTGGTGGTGCACACCTTTAATCCCAGCACAGAGATAGAGGTGGATCTCTGTGAGTTTGAGGCCAGCCTGGTCTACAGAGAGAGTTCCAGGACAGCCAGGGCTACACAGAGAAACCCTGTCTTAAAAACAAACAACAATAAGAAAGACAGGAGAGCATAAATATGAGTAGAAAGCTACTTCACATCTACTAAGATGGCTAAAATAACAACATAGATAATACAAAGTGATGCTAAGGTTATAAAGAAACTGGAGTCTATAGACACTGCTGCTGTTGACAGGAATTTAAAATAAGGCAACCACTTCAAAAATTCTTTGTCAGTTCAGCTTCTATGTAGGATGCCATGTACCCTAGCAACCTCTTTCCTATGGATATGTCCATGAGAAGAGAAAATGTCTCCACAAAAACTTGTAAATAAACACAGCATTATTCTTAGTAGCTCCAGAGTACAAGAAACCCAAATGACAACCAGTTGAAGAATGCATAAAGAGATTGTGGTTTATTTGTACAGTATTATTTAACCTTAAAAAAAAAATGAAGTAGAGATCTGTGTGCAACAGTGTGATTGAGCCTTGAAAACAGTATATTAATTATAAGAAGTCAGACACAGTAAATCAACTATTTTATGATTCCACATACATACATGCATACATACATACATACATACATACATAGTATATATCATATGCACACTATATGTGTATATATCTATATACAATAAACAAATCACAGCACATTATAGGTTAATGTTTGCTAGTTGCTGGGAGAAGAAGGTGATGAGGAGTTACTGTTTAGTGCTACAAGGTTTCATTAAGAATGATGAAATAATTCTAGAATTAGATCTGTTGATGTTAACCCAATTCTTTGAATATACTAAAACCCACTGAATTGTGTATTTTAAAACAATGAATTTTATAACATAGGTCATGCCCAACAAATCTTATATGGAACAAGAAAGAATAGTTTTTAGAAGCAAGAGTGTCTTAAAAGTACGCTAAAATAATTGAGACTATTTGAGGTTGACAGTAGATTAGATATAGCTGAGAGAATTGGTGAATTGGAAAAAAACTACACAGACCGTTTCTCAAAGTCAGTGATGGGGTGGATATACAAAAGAGGGTGGTGTAAAAGTGTTAAGGGAGAAGAATCTAACAGAAAAAAAGAAGAAAAAATCCTAAATAATGATAAAGATTGCTGGAAAACTCTCAGAAACAGCCATTCACAGACTTACTCTGTATTTTCAAGCGATGCATGCATGCAGGCATGTATTTTTACTTTTCAGGACTATTCAATAAGCTAAAATTTCTAGGGTGACTGATAAAAGAATAGATGTATTAAAAATTAGTAGAGGAAAATATAAATGAAGTAAAAAAAGAGAAAAAGAATCCAGATGTGTCAGTGTAGAGCCTGAAACCTGGATGAAGTTCTGAGAATAAGAGACTGCTAGGTGCTCAGTCCTAAGCAAGTCATCTGTATCAATCTCCCCTCCCCTAAGGCTCAGGGAACAGTGTGAGAGGGAGCCCCCAAAATAAGCCAGAGCATGAGGTGGCATGCTCGGAAATGCGGTCTTCTGGACCTGGGATGGCCATAGCAATTAGGTACTCACAGCAGCTGTGGCTGCCTGCACAAGACCGAGTGGATGAATTTCAGTGCTGATGTGGGAAGGGTTCTTGAGGTCCCACCCCAAATTGATGAGCTATTGGCAATTTGTGGCTGATGGGATGGGTGAATCAATTTTTTTCTGGAACAGTTTGCCTATGTTCATGTAGCCAGCACTGATTGGACTCAATAGATTATTAAAAAGTGTTGGGGAACTGGGACAATGGTGGGGTGTTGGGGTGGATATGATCAAGATACATTTTGTGTTTATGTATGAAATTGTCAAAGAATTATTAAAATTTTAAGGGTTTAAACAACCTGTCTACCCCTCAATTGTAATCAAAGATGCTATATCTGTAGTAGTATTTTTCTTTGGGCTGCCAGTCCACAAAAATGACATGAAGACTTATTAATTATGAAAGCTTGGCCTATAGCTTAGGCTTGTTCTAAACTAACTCTTACAATTTAACTCATTTATATTAGTCTATGTTCTATCACATGGCGTGACCCCTCTTCCATCTTGTGTCTCCTGTTTCCATTCCGTGTCTTCTGGTTTCTCATGCCCCTCTATCCCTCCTCATCATCCTTTTCCTGGAAATCCCACCTGTACCTCCTATCTAGCTATTGGCTATTCAGCTTTTCATTAAGCCAATCGCAACAATGTATCTTTACACAGTGTACAATGTCCCACAACATAGATCTAAATCTCAAACTCCTTGTTCCTCACAGTTGTTCCTGGGAGTCTTCCTCAGTAAGCTTCCTGCACAACATCTGGGACTTTTATGGCAATTCAGTTTATGAAAGAATAAAAATGAGGCAGATCACTTTGCAAGATAATTGGACATGTCTTAGTTAAGTTGGACTATGACACACAATATTGTTACACGTAAACTCCAGAGAAAACTTACTGTGCATATATATATATATATATATATATATATATATACCAGTGGGCATTAAAGAAAATCTGTAGCAGAACTGTTATTAACAGGAAAACAAGGTATTTATCAACAGAGACTGAAATTGTGATGCACAATTGTCATCCCCTTGCACAGGTAGAGAGGTCTGCATAGACTGAAATTGTGATACACAGCTGCTATCCCCTTGCACAGGTAGAGAGTTCTGCATTGGAGGATTTAAACCAACCAGGAATCCAAGCCACTTGCAGAAAAGTGGCATCTGCACCTAACGTGCAGACTTCTGTTTTCCTACAGTGTAGTTGATTAATTAAAGGGTATTGTAAGCAATCGATTTAAAGTGTATAGGAGGATGTGCATAGGTTATATGCAGATGTGACACCTATGAAGAAGATTTACACATCCTATGATGCTGGTGATCACAGGGCAACTAGAACCAATCACAGATGTGAACAGTTGGCTGTATTCATCAAATAGAATTTAAAATAGTAGAAAAAGTGATATAGCTATATGCATCAATTTGGAAGCACCATAAAAACATAGTAGCAAAAAAAAAATCACAGCTATCACAAACATTTTGATAAGGGTCAAACCAGATAAAACCAAAACATTATGGTAAATAGAGAAACCAACATTATAGTAAATAGAGAGACACACTTAACTTGATAGTCATGTGTATATATACATACATATTGATATATTACTATACAGTGTTTGAGAAGATCAATTCAGAATCCAGGGTAACTTCCTGCAAAGGTGAGGGAATGGAGGGAGATACAGCCAGGTATGTATGAAAGGTATGTCTCTGGATACTCATTTTTCTTCAAATTCTATAAAATCTTTATGTAATATTTTAAATGGGCTTTTATTATTTTTTTGCAAACATATAATGTATTTTAATCATTCTCAAAGCACAGTTATCTTCTTAATTTCTCCTGGATCCACACGACACCTTTTATTCCCTCTCCCAACTTAAAACAAAAACAAAAACAAAAACAAAACCATGAAGTCCAATGTGTATGCTGTCCATAAATGCACGGGTATGAGGGCATCCAGTGGTGCATGGTAAAAGAAAATGTACTTTTTCTGTCAGTAGCTCAGCAACATGTAGCCCTATTTGGGATGGGCTTGATCTTTGTTGTTGTTGTTTTTGTTTTTGCTTTTTCAAGACAGGGTTTCTCTGTGTAGCTTTGTGCCTTTTTCCTGGAACTCACTTGGTAGCCCAGGCTGGCCTTAAACTCACAGAGATCCACCTGGCTCTGCCTCCCGAGTGTTGGGATTAAAGGCTTGCACCACCACCGCCCAGCAACTGGCTTGATTTTACAAAGCCAACTGTAGCTTCTGTGAGTGGTGAGTGCAGTGGTCCTGTCATATCCCCGTTTCACCCTGACCTATGGCTCTTAGAATCTGTCCATCCCCTCTTTATTATGATCCCTGAGTTTGGGGAGTAGAGAATGTTGTAATAGATGACACCTATTTAGGACTGAGTGCTCCATAGACACTTATTCTTTACAGTTTGACCTTTTGCTTTTGAGTTTCTGTATGAACTGCTGTCCACTACACAAAGAAGCTTCCCCGAGGAGGATCAAGGGCTGTGCTAATCGATGGGCACAGAGGTCTGCATTTCGAGGGGGTCTTAGGGTTTCTGCTGCTGCGATGAAACACCTTGACAAAAAGCAACTCGAGGAGGAGAGGGTTTATTTCCCTGACAGTTCCATATAATACCTCATTATTAAAAGCACTGTGGACAGGAACTCAAGCAGGGCAGGAATCTAGAGGCAGGAGCTGATGCAGAGGCCATGGAGGAGTGCTGCTGACTGGCTTGCTCCCCATGTTTGCTCCGCCTGCTTTTTTGTAGAACCCAAGACAACCTTCCCAGGGATGGCACCCACAGTGGGCTGGGCCCTCCTCCATTGATCACTATTTAAGAAAATGCCTTACATTTGCACAGAGACATTTTTTTTTTCAGCTGAGGTTCCCTCTTTTCTGATAACTAGTAGCTTGTGCTGAGTTGACATAAACTAGCCAGTATGGAGGACAATTTGATACTATGTCCATTTAGGAAAATAACTGTATTAGGTTATAGCTGGAGTTTTTCTGATCCTGCCTGGCCCAGGGTCAGCACAAATCTCTCTCACCTGCCAGTCCCAAAGCCACTCAGACCCAACCAAGTAAACACACAGAGACTTACATTACTTATAAACTGTATGGCCGTGGCAGACTTCTTGTTATCTAGTTCTTCTATCTTAAATTAACCCATTTCTATTAATCTATACGTTGCCATGTAGCTTGTGGCTTACCTGTATCTTAACATCTGCTTCTCATCATGGCGGCTGGCAGCGTCTCTCTGACTCAGCCTTCCTCTTCCCAGAATTCTCTACTCTGCTTGTCCTGTCTATACTTCCTGCCTGGTTACTGGCCAATCAGCATTTTATTTATATAGAGCGATATCCATAGCATTAGGTTTATCTCTGGGGCCTGTGAGCTCCCCAGCCATGGATTCTTGGTTAGATTTACAGTACCAAGCATACATGTCCTCCTGTGGAGCTGGCTGTAATCTACTTGGAAAGTGATTGGTTATCTTCATAACATTTATACCACTGTTGCACCAATGGGAATGCCAGGCTGGTTGTTATTGTAGCTCACAGGGTTCACAAGTAATACTACTAATGACTTCTCTCCCCCAGCAGCCTGCATAACACTTTCTATGTCTATTATAGCTAGAAGGCAGGGAGGAAGCCTCTGGCTCAGAACCAGCTTGATTTCTCCATGTTCTGTGACCAAAGTGTGTGGTGGTGATTTCAGAAAGTGTCTTACCACCAAGTTCTGGTGGGCAACCAAGAACAATGACAGTTGCTTGTATTGTTTTAGGGGTCTCCAGGTCCCCATGACGGAGAACTCAAGGTGAAGTACCACACACATGGCACAAACCTGAAAATTAATTTAAAAGATGTTACTTAATAAGATTTGTATAAAGAATTAATGGGTGTGTTTGTTGGATGGCTTCTGAAATTTTTGTAAAAAAGTAAAGCTGAAGAAAGTTTGGCCAAGACTAAAAATTATTAAAATTAAAACACTAAAATCATTATCTCCGTGCTTTCTGAATTGCTTCCTCATGAAAGCACACATTTCAGGGGTTTTCTGCAGCTCCTTAAAATTGGGTGGGTGAGGGGAGAGGCTGCTACTCCCCTACTGCAGCCAGAGAAGAAGTTTCCTCTGTCTGCAATGCCTATCTAGGTCTTATTTTGGATTAGTTTGGATTCCCACCTCCACTTGATTTAAAGACCTGAACTGCAAACCTGAACTAGCTCTGAGGTCTGAAGGAACAAAAGGTCCTGTAAAGAGGTTGGGTTAGAAGAAGGGGTGGTGGGGCTTGAGTAGTGTCTTAGGGTTATCATTGCTGTCATGAAACACCGTGACTAAAAGCATGACCTGGATCTCGCGCTGTAGACCAGGCTGGCCCGGAACTCACAAAGATCCGCCTGCCTCTGCCTCCCGAGTACATGCTGGGATTCAAGGCGTGCGCCACCACCGCCTGGCCAGCCCGCTTTCTTATAGAACCCAGGACCACCAGCCCAGGGATGGCACCACCCACAATGGGCGGGGTCCTCCCACATCAATCCCTAATTAAGAAAATGCCTACAGGCTTGTCTACAGCCTGATCTTAAGGAACTCTTTTTTAAGTTGAGGTTCCCTCCTCTCAAATGACATTAGCTCGTGTCAAGTTGACATAAAAGTGTTCAGCACAGAGAGGGGCGGAGGAGGCTTTCAGCTAGAGCAATGGTAATACCGAGGGAGGAAAGCTGTTCTTGCCAGGGAATGGAGACGGCAAAGCTGCACCCTGGCCACGCTGATCTTGCGACACAAGCAGTCGTGCTGGTACGGGGGGCTACCTTGTGAGACTGAGAGGTTGGAGCGCTGGGGAGCTGGCCACGGTGGTATTTTGGCAGTGTGCTCCCAACAGTGGTTCCTGTCCGCCTCCAGCCAGGGTGGACTGGTCACAGAGCTAAGGGCTGGCTGGCTGCTGTGGGGACACACTGCCTCTCCACAAATACCCTGCAGCTTGTCCTTCATGGTTCACTCAAGGTAGTGCTTGCGACCAATTTAGGAGCACATACTGTTTCAGGGCAATAAGCGGGAGGCTTTGGAACAGGGCAGACTGTGCCCAAGCCTGGATGCTAACTGCGATCCCGAAGCTGCAGTGTCTCTGTGTGCCTCAGGGTGGTACAGCAGCACAGCCTATGGCTTACAACACGCCAAAGCTTCCTTACTGCGGCCAGCCTGGTCCCAGCCTTCCTTAGTCTCCCAAGACTCTTCTTTCCAACACGCCGGGTCCTAATGGAGTCTGTCTTTTCAGGTCTTTTCTTGCGGCTCAGTTTCCATCCCCAGTCAGAATTGGGGCGTTTTCTTCTTAAGTTACTAAAAAGGAAGCCCCTCTCGGCCCAAGTTCAGCTTCAGTTTCGGGTGGCACTGCTCCCTGTGGTCACCGAGCCTGAGCTGAGCCCCACCACCCGGTGTGGGCCAGGCAGACCGCAGAGCCGCCCTGTGGATGGTCAGGTGAGCTCAGACACAGGGCACCCTGCGCGCTGCACCCCAGCGCTCCTCTTCGCTGAAGGGAGCACACTGGACTTCATGGCCTAAAGTTTTGGTTTTCTGACTTTGCTTATGAAAGGAGCCAAAGCCGAAATCCAAGAGGCAGCCTTCATTCTCGACAGGAAACTGCGCCCTGTCACAGAACTCTTGAAAGGTGCATCTCTGTGTGTGGACAAACCTATAATTGCTTCATAACTTTTAAATCCTTAAATGAGTTAGTCTCTGGCCTATACAATACTGATCTTATTTTTTTTTTTTTCTGACAAAGATTTTTTTAAAATACACTTCATTTTGGCTCTTGCTGGATTATTTCTTTGAACCAGTGGCATTATTTCGTGAAAGATGATAGATATACTCTTAGTGTGTTTCCAATACGATAAAGGATTCAAAATAAATTCATAACAAAAGGATCCCCTTACTATTGCCTTCTGTCCTAATTCGTCTTGCTATGGGCTTGTAAATTGTGTTATAGGATTGATACATGCTGGGATCTAGAACATACTAAAATATGGTTCTACTAGTCAGCAGCGTGCAGGAGGAAAAATTGTATACTGGGATATAGTTAAAACTTCATGAAAGTGGCTGTTAGTTAAAGGAGGGAATCTTGTTTTTCCTAGTCAAGCTGAAGACTTCAAATTCTTGATTTTTATCTCTGTTGTTGTTTGTTTTTTACTCTTTTTGGGGGATCTGCCACCCAGCTCCCAAATAAATCACACAAGGAGGCTTAGTCTTAATTATGCATGCTCAGCCTTAGCTTGGCTTGTTTGTAGCTAGAGTTTTCCTGCTTGGCCCACATTCAGGACAAATCTCTCTCACCAGCCAGGCCCATAGTTACAACTTGGTATATATGTATATATATATAATCTTAGAATATGTTAAGTATTAGACTCAGGTTCTTTAGAATAGGACACCTTTTGGAATGATCTTTGTAACATGCCACCTACCCACGCTCTAGACTTCCCTGGATTTTAGTATGTGTTTCTTGCTTGATATTGTTTGCAATGATTGTAGTTCCATCTTATCTAGGTCGTTATCTCTCATTACTCCTGGACAATATTTGATAACCATTTCTTTGTATATAGTCTTGTATTAGGTTAGAACATTCTTATTTAGACAAAAGGGGGAGATGTAGTGGGTGGCCATTCTAGCCTTGGCCTGGAAGTTCCAACCCCCATTGAGGCTTTGGTAATGGTCACGCCTACAAGGCAGGCCGAGAGAGGATGCTGAAGACCCAGGATCCAAATGAGAAGGATCTCTTGGTGCCGAGACCCTGGACGCTGGAGGTAGACCGAGCAGAGTTCTCCAGAGAACACCGCCGACTGCGCCATACCTTTGCCAGACCCTACAACCTACCTATCCCTTCATTTGTAAGTTACACCACAAAATAAACCTCCCTTTTAACTATGTGGAGTGGCCTTAATAATTTCACCAATACTTGTTGCTTGCCAACTTTCCTTAATGTAAATTATCCATTTACCTTTTTGCCTCTGGGCTTCTCCTGTTCTCTTCTGAAATCTTTTTTTTTTTTTTTTTTTGGTTTTTCAAGACAGGGTTTCTCTGTGTAGCTTTGCGCCTTTCCTGGATCTTGCTCGGTAGGCCAGGCTGGCCTCGAACTCACAAAGATCCACCTGCCTCTGCCTCCCGAGTGCTGGAATTAAAGGCGTGTGCCACCACCGCCCCACCCTCTTCTGAAAATCTTTCTTACTCTGTGGCTCTCCATGTAGCTGGATGGCTAGCCCCTGATGTCCCCCTCCTTCTCAGGCTGCTAGATCCTCTTTCTCAGTTATTCTCATCTAGATATTCTCCCTCCCTGCCAGCCCCATCTATCCTTCCTCCTGCCTTGCTATGAGCCAGTTCTTTATTAGACCATCAGGTGTGTTACACAGGCACAGTAACACAGCTTCACAGAGTCAAACAAATGAAACATAAACAAAAGTAACACAGCTTAAAATAATATTCTTCAACATATCTTTTATATTTTTTTATTATTTTACTAATTTTTAAAAAAAATTATTTCTGTGTTCGTGTGTATATGGACCTGCATATTATGACATGCACATGGGGGTCAGAGGACAACTTCTAGTAACTATTCTCTCTTTCTCCCATGTGGAACCTGGGGATTGAAGTCAGGTCCTCAGGTTTGGTGGCAAACACCTTTACCCCCACTGAGCTCTCTTGCCAGCCATCTCTCTTTATTCTGCAAAAAAGCAAGACAGAACTTTCAGTCGGCAAAATAATGCCTGCCCCAATATGCCCAGATACACAACCCTGTATTCTTTGACTCTGATACCTTACATGGTAAAGAGAGATTTATTTCTTTACTTATTACTTATTTATTTATTGGTTTTTCCAAGACAGAGTGTCTCTGTGTAGCCCTGGCTGACCTAGAACTTGCTTTATAAACCAGGCTGGCCTCAAACTCACAGCCTCTGCCTCCTGAGGGCGGGGGGATTAAAGGTGTGCATGATCACACCCTTGCTTTCATGTATCTATTTTTCTTGACACAGAGTTCTGTATAGTCCAGGTTGGCCTCCAGCTGACTCTGTAGATGAGAATGGTCTTGAAATCCTGATTGTTCTGCCTCTAGATGTCATGAAGTTAAGGACCCTGAGATGGGGAGATTAACCTTAACTATTTATGAGAGTTCAATGAATCTCCTTAAATTGAGAGACCAGGTCTGACCTTTGGACAGTGGGATTGTGGAGCAAGGGTCTGAGAGGGATGTGATATGCTTGCTTCAAAGGTTGAGGAAGGCACTGAGTCAAAAAGTGCAGGGGCAAAGGTGAAAATGGATTCTGGGAGCGTCTGCAAAGGAAGGGCATCCTGAGAACACAGCAAGACCTGTGTGAGATGTCTGACCTCCAAAACATCAACAGGAGCTGCATGTTAAGGCTCCATGCTTGTGTCAATTGTTAGAAAAGCTGACTCAGTATGGTAGCCACGAGCCATGTGTGGCTGGTGACTCCTGAAATGTGACTAGTCCAAAACGAGAAGTGCTGTAAATATCAAATGCAGATACATTTCAAAGCTTTCGTGTGAAAAAAGGACCAAATCTCTAACAATTTATTCCTATTGATTACACATTGTTTCATTAAAATGCATTTAAAAATGCAACTGATAAAAATCGGAAGTGCAGCTCTGGCTTGCATTCTGGGCCCACATGTTACTTCTACTGGGCAGAGCAGTAATGTCAGATCTCTGAGATATCTCTGAGGCAGTCGTCCTAATGACTGGCTGTTCTCTTACCAAGTGCTAAGCAGTGATGGTGTTTGAATCCAGGCTGGGTTCTTAGAGGAAAGCCAGGTTTCCTGTCTCCTCTTGGACTGGAGCATAGGCAAAATGCTGGATGGATCTTATGTTCTCAGTGCCCAACAGAATGTCCAGCACATGCTCAGAAACTAACAGAGCATGCAGTATTAGTGTGGTTGAATCTGCAAAGTCCTTTGATAAGACAAAAACTGGCAAATTCATTCAGACACGGTTGCCCAAAGTATCTAGAAACCGTGATCTAATGGAAAATGGGATGCAACGAACTGGGGTTTCCCCTTTTTGACCAGCATTTATTGTTCTACCTTTCCCTTCCAGAATGGGGTCGTCTACCATTTCCAGCAAAGAAAAATGTCAAGGAGAGAAACCAAAAGGCCACCTTGTAGTGATAGCCCAAATACCTAGGAGCGTCCACGTACAGCCTCTGACTTCTGTGTGTGACAGTTTCCTAGCAGGTGCAAAGAAAATGCCTCAAGCCCAGAATCAGGGGACCAACTTGGCCTTTGAAATTCTGATTCTCCTGATTTGCTCCTTGATCAACTTAGCACCCCTTAATCCCATTATCACAGCTGCTAATGTTTACATTTACTGGGGCCAAGAACTGTGGTGGTTAATTGGTGAATCTGCTTAGAAATATTTTTAAATATCAGAAATAATTTGCTTCAGTAATGAGTTGTCCTTGAACAGAGTTTGAGAATATTATCAGTTGGTTCACTACAGCCCTAACATCCATGTATGGAATCTGTGGTGGTCCCATGGGTATCCTAGGTCCAAAATACACTGTTTGAAATGTGTCCACCATAGTAATATACAGCTAAATGTTGCTCCCCCCTTCTTCCTGTATGAGGTCACTGCTTAACTCAAATGAACTTTGTGCCATTAAAATGGGGAAGTACAGTTTATTTCATTGCCATTTGAGTCTGCTTTGAGGTATTGTGGACGGAAATATCCTGGTTACTGGGTTGGGATGATTCATGGAGTGGAACAGTCTGGAACCAAACTTTATCTTGTCTTCATCTTTATTTTGTTTTCTGTATGAAAACTAATCATTTGAGGTTGGCAATATGGATTTTGGCCGAATTTCTTCAATAATTTTTTCTATGTTTCTTTACCTCAGAACAAAAATCTCCAAACATAGGCTGCTTTCCAATTGCAAACCTAATCATGGCCCCTCTACAAGGCTGCTAACCTCTTAAACATTATAGTAAGTGTTCTCTGGTGTTGGTCAAGCTGTGCAGTCCTTGCTTTTGGTCAAAAGCAGAGTGTTACCATGTAAATCCAGAAGAAAGAGAATTAGGAATGTAAACATTGCCAGTGGAGACAGTATGCACACCACACACACACACCACACATACACACTACACACACACACCACACACACACACACACCACACATACATACACACACATCACACACATACATACATACACACACACACACACACACACACACACACTATACACATACACCACTCACACATACATACACATACCACACAGACCAGTCCCCCCACCCCCCCTACACACCCATCCATACACACACCACAGGCTGAACTCATTTGTGTGGTCCCCAGGCTGGGGTACTGTATGGGAGACCAAATAGAAAATACTGGTGGCCTGATTATTTTTTCTTAAATTATTTTTTGTTTTGTTTTTTTGAGACAGTATCTAACTGCGTAGCTTAGACCTCCCTGGAACTTGTTATGTGGCCCAAGTTGGCCTTGAACTGAGGCAAATTCTCCTGCTTCAACCTCCCACATTCTGAGATTACAAGCGTGACCCACTATGCCTCCCAGGGATAGTTTAGGTCTTGAAGACACTATGTCTCTGTGTTTAGAACCTGTGCTCAAATTGTGATCTTTGACAGATCGCAGGGCTAGTGTGGTGCTTTGAATCGGATGTCCTTCACACTTGCAAACATTTAAATACTTGGTCCCTAGTTGGCGGAGCTGTTTGGGTAAATGTAGGAGGTGTTGCCATGCTGAGGAATGACATCACTGGGGGTGGGCTTTGATGCTTTAAAGCTTCACACCATTCCCAGTGCTTTCTGGTCCTTCATGCTTGTGGATCAAGCTGAGGTCCCACTCAGCTTGATAGTCCAGCTACCAGACCTGCCCACGACCGTTCCTTCCCTATGTGATGGCAATGGACTCTTATCCCTTTGGAACCATAAGCCCAAATGAACTCTTCTATAAGTTGCCTTGTTCTTGGTGTTTTATCTAAGTAACAGAAAAGTAGTTAAGAGAGCTAGTTTGGTTAAACTCACATGTGCATATGTGCCCTCACCCTCACTCACAGGAGTATGATGTGTTGGTGTGGGTTTGCATGCCATAGAGTGCATGTGGCAGTCAGGGGACACCTTTGTGAAGTCACTTCTCTCCTTCTATTTTTAAGCTGGTTCCAGGGGTGGAGCTCAGGTTATCAGCCTTGTGCTGCGAGTGCTGTATCCTCTGAACCATCTCTATAGCTCTGTAACAATACTGTACATTCATCCTAGGGCTGGCTAGTGTGAATGTCAACTTGACACAAGCTAGAGTCATCAGCGAGGAGGGAGCCACATTGAGAAAAATGCTTCCATAACATCTAGCTGTAGGGCATTTTCTTAATTAGTGATCAGTGAGGAGGGCTCAGCCCATGGTGGGTGGTGCCACCCCTGGGCTTGTGGTTTTGGGTTCTATAAGAGAGGCAGGCTGAGCAAGCCATGAGGATCGAGCCAGTCAGTGGCGCTTCTGCATCAGCTCCTGCCTCCAGGTTCCTGCCCCGTGTGAGTTCCTGTGCTCATGCTTTTGATAAGGAACTGTTATATGGAAGTGTAAGCCAAATAAACCCTTTCCTCCCCAAGTTGCTTTGGTTATGGTGTTTCATCACAGCAACAGTCACCCTGACTAAGACAATCCTCTTCAACTAAACTCCTTTGCTGGCCTCAGAAGACTCCTATTTACCATTGAAGACCTTCTCATTAGCTCAAATTGTATTTTAATTAATCAGCTATAAAATACATATCTGAAGGCTTTTGAGAATCCCATTGGGCCAAGCACATCTATACTCAGTAGAACAAAGCTTTGACGCTGTGCATGCTCTCTCCCCTCTGCTGCTCCTTTTCTGATGAATGAATAGCATTTGTCCCTGCAACACGGTGCTCAGTTTGAGGGCTGCTGGGAAGCAATGCCATTTACTCTGTTTTAGATTTTCCTTTGCAGGCTTGCAGAGCTGGGGGTCGCAGGGCAGTCTGCAACCATCATTGCTGTTGAGAGCCTATTCTCTATGGATGGTATTCTACGTGGGGATTGTTGATACAGAAGGGACTGTGGCCTGTGCTGAATAGCCATGGGACAATGCCACAGTGTTTTCAGAGCAGCTCAGTGTGGAGAATAGTATTCATTGCCCAAGGAAGGAAAAGGAAGCCAGCTTTTCTTTGGAGCTCCTGGCACTCAAGGGTAGAGGGCAGTGGGTAGACCTCTCAGTAGCCAGTTTCTTTTACAGTTGAACAAGTGCATCTTGGATTGCAACCTTTGAAAAGACCATGCATACAACTCACAGGGGGTAGCTCTGTCTCCCTACAGGATTGTCAAGACCCAGGACAGGTCTACTGAGTTATAGCCTCTGGAGGGGAGTGAGACATCGGAGAATCTACAGTGAACTTTAGGTGGTTTATAGGGAAGTTGCAAAAAAAAAACAAAAAAAAAGCACAGGCAGTTTTCTTCAGTAGAATGCAAGGTATATATGGTGCTATGCTGCTTTTGCATGTCTGTGAAACACGTTTAGGGAGGAAAGATTTTTTTACAGCTCATGGCTTCGGGGATTTTTCTCCCTTGACAGAAAGCACCACCAGCCGACTCTTCTCAGTAGCACTGAACTTCATTTTTAATCTCTACATACAAACCCAAACATTGTATACAATAACAAGGCATTGTTTAGTGTTCCAACACATGCATATGTATTTTAATCAGGTCTCTCTCTTTCTGCCTCTCAAACATCTACCATTTTTATGGTTAAACCATTCCAAGTCCTTTCTCCTAGCTTTTCAAGATACAGTACACAATTGCTGTCTGAAGTCACTGTATCATATAGTAACACTTACTCCGTGATGCTTACCCCTAGACTCTGGCAGTCACCATTTTGCTTTCAAATTTGAGAACTTATTTTAGATTCCACGCATGAATGAGACTGTGCGGCATTTGTCTTTCTGTATCTGGCTTCTTTCTTTTAACATGGTGGTCCACAGTTCCATGCCTGTCATACTAACTGATAGGATTTCATTCTTTTTTGGTTTATGCAATTCTTGTGTGTGTGTGAACTTCATTTTCCTTATTCGTCCATCATTTGAAGGTCACCTAGGTTGTTTCCATTTCTCAGCTCTTGCTGATGGTGCTGCAAAAACTTAGATATGTAGATGTCTCTTCAACATACAGATTTCATGTGCTTAGAGTACACATGCAGTAGTGGGATTCCTGAATCCTATGATGGTTCTCTTTTTAATTTTTTGAGCAACTGCCATACTGTTTGCAGCAATGGCAGCAGGGACCTTAATTCCCACCCTCAGCATGGAAGGCTCCCCTTTTCCTTCCAGCCTTCTGCAGTGACATTCTCCTCACTGGGGGGCTTTGTTTGTCTTCCTGATGACTTGTGATATTGAACATGTTTTCATAACCACTCTGTGTGTTTTCTTTTTGAAAAATGTCTACTTAAGACTTACCTGTTTAAAGACCAGTTGAATTTTTTTTTAATTGAGCTTTTTGAGTTCCTTATGTATTCTTGATGTATGAAGTTTAGCGCATTGCGTAGGCTATCTCCTCGCTCTGATGGCTGCTGCCCTCGGTGAGCAGCTTTCTAGTTTGGCATGTTTGTGTATTGCTGCATTTACTTCCCAGGCTTTAAGAGGTCTTGTCCACTCCCTCCCACTTCCTGTTCCAGTGTCCTGAAGCACTTTTCATATTTTCTTCTAAGAGTTTCATGGCTTTAAGTCTTACATGTACATCTTTAATCTGCTTCGAGCTGATTTTTGTACCTGGTGTGTGTGTGAGTGAGAGAGATCTGGTTCCATTCTTTTGTGTGTTCATCCTAATTTTTCTATCGCCTTTTATGGGGAAGCTTTGCTTTCCTGCACAGCATGTTCTCAGCATCGTTGTTGAAGGTCTGTTGGTTGACAGTGTTTGGGGTCACTTCCAGGTCCCCTATACTGCTCTTTCTTTGTCACCTCTTGCTTAGGGTTTGGGGAGCCTTTCTGGATCATCCTGCCACCACAAGAGACTCCAGGAATACACATTTAAACAAGCTTGATTGTGAGCTAAAATTCAAGGTTTGTCATTTTCAATTAGTTCAGCCTGGAATTTTCCAAATGCACTGCAGATTGTCAGGGACAGGAATTAAATAACGTTTTTGGACATGTCATAGAAGAATTTGTATGTGTCTTGAAATTCTCAGTTTACTTAGTATTCTAGTTCCCCTTCTAATGCCATGACAAAATACACACCAAAGGCAGCTTGGGGAGGAAAGGGTTCATCTGACCTACTCATCATCATCATCATCATCATCATCATTGTCATCATCATTATTATTTTGCTTTTTTTAAGACAGGGTTTTTCTGTGTAGCCCTGGTTGTCTTTGGACTCCCTTTATAGACCAGGCTGGACTCTAACTTAGAGCTCCACCTGCCTCTGCCTCCTGAGTGCTGAGAATAAAGTTGTGTGCCATTTTATTTGACGTACACTTCCAGGTGACAGTTCATCTTTGAGGGAACTCAGGGCAGGAACTTGGAGGCAGGAACCATGGGAGAATGCTCTTTACTCTCTGGCTCAATGTCTGATTTTAGACACCCCGTGACTGCCTGTACAGGGTTAGTGTCACCCACAGTGACATGGGCCAGCCAATATCATTTGATTATCAAGACAATCCCAGCCAGACATGCCCAGAGACCAACCATTAAACAGACATTCCACAAGCATAAAAGAATGCAAGACATCTTTACCTAATATTCCACAACAGGTGACTCTAGGCTGTGTGAAGCTGACAGTTAAAACTAGCCAGAACATTTGGCCATATCTACCAAGAAGCAGCTGTTCAAATCTAATCAGATCCTTATGGAGTTCAACAGATCTATTATACAACATGGTGAGTACTCAGCAATATACTGTCCAGTAAACGATGTTATGTAATGCATATGTTAATTAGCTGACTTAGCCATTCCATAGGTGTACATATTTTAAAACATCATGTTTTTGTATTGTAGATATGTGATTTTTATCAATTAAAAATTTAAGCTATTATTAAGTGTGTGTGTGTGTGTGTGTGCGCGCGCGCGCACACATGTGCAGATCAGAGAACACCCCTGTTCCTCCCACCTTTATGTAGATTCTGGAGATTGAACTCAAGTTGTCAAGCTGGTACAGCAAGTGCTTTTCCTGATGAATGACCTTACAGACCCCAAAATACTGTTTTTAAAATATCTTTTTTTAGGAAGAGAGAGGGTAAGGACTCAAAAGCATCATCAGTGAAGGGTTTTCTAGGGGTCTTAGGGTTTGGGGTCACAGATGCACCACTGAAGTGGAAGTGGATGGTAGTTATTGCACACTAATCCAGATAACAGCTGCTCCCCATGCCTTCTCTCAGTTCTACCAAGAAAAGACTTTGGTCTGTGTTGTGGAACATTTATTTAATTTGTTTCTGCTGCCTTTGTTAACAATGTAAAGATATATTTATTTATGCTGCATTTGTTTAATTATGTAAATATGTGTTGCTGTTTCACCTTGCCTGCCTAAGGCACCTGATTGGTCTAATAAAAAGCTGAACAGCCAATAGGTAGGCAGGAGAGGGATAGATGGGCTGGTGGGCAGGGAGAGTAAGTAGGATGAGGAATCTAGGGTTGGGAGGACGGGAAAGAAAGGAGAAGGAGGTAGAAAGAGAGGAAACCACCCAGGACCAGCCAGCCAGGCAGTCACCAGCCAGCCAGGCAGCCACCAGCCAGCCAGGCAGACATTAGCCAGCCAGGCAGACACAAGTCAGCCAGGCACAGAGTAGGACATACAGATTGAAAGAAAGGTTTAAAAGCCCCAAGGCAAGACATAGATGATTAGAAACAGGTTAAATTAAGTTTTAAAAGCTAGTGGGACAAGCATAAGATAAGGCCGAGCATTCATAACTAATATTAAGTCTCCATGTCATGATTTGGGAGCTTGTTGGTGGCCCAAAAGAAAGTCTGTTAGAGGTCTAAAAAGGTGATGGTTAGCTGATTGGGGCTGGGATCATTCAGAAAGGACCAGACAAGGGGGGAGGCCAGTTTGTAGTAGTGCCTATGTTGTAATATAGGACTCCATGTTTGGCATAGGGTGTTGAGTGTGTGTGTGTGTTTTGTGTGTGTATGACTCTGTGTCCCTGGAGATGCAGATATAGAAGAAGAGTGCATCTATCTATCTTGGAAACTGCCATCTGCTCATAACTAAATTAGATGGCTGGATCGTGACAGTGGCACAAGCATGCTGTGCTGACGGTGAATGGCGAAGGTACACTCAGAAGCCATTTTTGAACTTTTTGTTGATTGCTTTACAGGATATTGAAAATGCACACTGTGCCGGGCACACGCCTTTAATCCCAGCACTGGGGAGGCAGAGCCAGGCAGATCTCTGTGAGTTCGAGGCCAGCCTGGTCTACAAAGCAAGATCCAGGAAAGGCGCCAAAACTACACAGAGAAACCCTGTCTTGAAAAACAAAACAAAACCAAAACAACTGAAAATGCACACTGCACCCTGCGTGCAGCAGCAGGAATGTAATAGCTGTTGCTTCTCTGGGCTCTTCCTTGATGCCGTGTTTGCCTTGGCTTCTCTGCCGAAGCCCAGTAGCTGTTCACCTTCCAGAATGCGTCTGGCAGTGTTCCTACCAAGTGCACAGCAACTCATTCGGGTTCTTAGCTCTTCAGACATTCTGAAAGCACCAAGCATCTGCTCTTGTGGCCGAGTCTCAGCTGTTGGTTCTCGCAATGGAGACTGCCAGTCACTGTTTTGATGAATCTCTCTCTTCTCGGCCTGTGCCACCGCTCCATCTTCATGTACTCTCTCCCACTCCCGCAGAGGAAATGTAAGAACTTTCTACACATCGACAGCAGCTGGCCTCCAGGTATGGAGTGGCCTCCAGGTATGGTTCCCGGCACACTCTGTGGTATCCTGGAAGCATGGGTCGGTCCTCTTAGCATGTGATAGGAATTATTGTTTTTGTCAGGGGCCTGGGTGCTGAGGTGACTGACTATTGGGTTTTTCCATAGGTGCTGATGGCCTTGAATTTATGGCAGAGGTTCATATGAAATGTGATTTTTGTCTTTTCTCTCTCTCTCTTTTTTTTTTCTATTTCAGGCAAGAGTACAGATGGGCTGTACTTTTAATTTTCTTGCTGCCACCTGGGAAGAATTTGTCATTTTGTTTCTAAAGGAAAAGGAAAAAGAACCGCATATGACATAATCTAATACAGAACTGCACCGAACAAGTCCCAGGACTCCAGGAGAGCAATTCTGGCAATTTGTGTGATTATGTGTCTGTAAGGCACCGTCACGAGAAGGCTGTGGTGTCCACACAAGTGATTTTCCCCTCCATATTCATAAAGCTTCTACAGGTGTAGAAGGAGAATTGGGCTGAAAGCCTTGCTGGGTAAATAAAACAAAGCCACCAAACTTGAATGGAGCTGCGGTGGAGTGGATGGAGAACTGAACGAGGGAAGCAAGCGCTAGGCGGAGCCAGCAGCCCAATCTCCAGGCCTATGTAGGCCCCAGAGCGGCAAGACTCCTGTCTCTCCAGGGTGGGGTGTCTTCTGCGGCCTCACTGCTTAGCCTGTGTTTTCCCCTGCCAATTCCTCTTCAGGCCGAGCTGCTCCTCCACTGAGGAGGTACTTTCCTGTCCCTTCCCCAGGGGCTCTAGGTTCCTGGCCAATCAGCTCTGACCTTGTAATTACCTTTGCTCCCTTCCCCTGGGAGGCTCAGTGTGATTGGACCCTAGCCCCTCAGCCATTTCTTCTTCCTCAATTCACAGAGGCCATATAGAATGCTACTTCATAGCCAGCAGGTTCTATTCTTCAAGGAAGTCTGGCTCACACATTCACACTTGATCAGACTCTAGGGACTTTCCTGGCAGCGACTGTAAGCACCCAAGGGTTGGCTAGCCCATCAGCAGAAGGGCTCCTGCTCCTTGGAGGTTAGTTGGAAACACCCAGGGTCACAGGATGCGGCAGGGATTCCTTCCAAGAGCCTTAAGAATTCCGTTTGGATGAGACAAGCTTACCTTGCCTGTGTTTAGAGTCCCTTTTCCTCTTGGCCCTTCTTACACCTTCCCTTTCTCCCTCTGTCCATACATTTCTACTCCATCCAACAACAACAATTCTTGTCTAAATATAAATATAGTCAAGCTCTGATGACTCTAGGTTCTTAATGTACTTCAAAGCCACGACCCCCAAGATCAATTCTGATACTCACTCCCCACCCCAAGCCTCACTAAACATTACAAAACACAACCTCACTCTTGTTAACCACATTTAGATGCAGATAATGTAGGTATCCGCCCCCCCCCCCCCAGCATGTATGTGAAGGGTGAGGCTGTAGACAAATTCATCTTTGGCTATTACCAGTTTTCTCGGGAGCTTGAGGATTCCCAGTCCACCCAGTTTTGGAGGCTTATAGATAGCATAACACAGACCTCACCATGACAGAAAATACATGCCTCCATCACCTCTTATTTTCATGAAAAAAAAAAAGAGAAACCACATCCTTTGGTAGCTGACAGCTTCTTGTATGATGATTATGTTCTTCTGTCTCATACCCTGGCATGAGCAAAGATCTCCAATAGCCCAAGCCTGGCCAGGCTTACTCACACCAACAGCCCAAGCCCAGTGGCCAGGCTGCTCACACAAACAGCCCAAGTTTGGCCAGGCTATTCACACCAACAGCCCAAGCCTGGCCAGGCTGCTCACACCAACAGCCCAAGTCTGGGCAGGCTGCTCATATGAATCACTTCCATCTACCCCAGGCTCTCCTGGTGATCAGACTATGTTCAGTGTTCCATTCCCTCTAACAGTTTATTAGACAGCAATTGAGATACAGTGCCTCACAGGGCAAGGGTGGTGACTTAAATAATAATAATTAAAAAAAAACCCTGTTCCTCCTCCTCTGAGACCCACACTGCAAGGGAGATACACTTTTTTTAAAAAAGAAAATAAAAATCACTTTAGAACTTGCAAATAAAAAACATCATACAGCAAGATGAACAAATAAGCACATGTCCAGCCCCAAGTCTATATATAGCTCAGCAAACTTCTCTACCATTAGAATTGCCATTCTGAAGTCCTGGAATGTTGTTTTGGATTTTTCACTTTCATTATTAATTATATCTTTATACAAGTATCCAACACACACAAACATACACATTTATACACTCACACCCACACATTCACACATTCTCTCACACACATTCATACACACAATCAATCATCAATCAACGACAGAGTTAAAGCTAGAAAAAGAATTAGCTGTACCTTCTTCCATGACTCATGGGTCTATGTCTTCCTCCTCTCCTTCCTCATCAGCTCACATTTACCCTTTTGTGACCTCCTTACTATATGTCCTAAGGTGCCTACATGTATATTTGTCTACATAAATACATATATACATTTTATAGGCTGTGCCTTGGTTACTTTTCTATTACTGTGAAGAGATACCATGACCAAGACAACTTAGAAAAGAAAGAATTTGATTCCAGGGGCTTGCTTACAGATTCAGAGGGTGAGTCCATGCCCATCATCATGACATCAGGGAGCACAGCAGGCAGGTAGGCATGACATTAGACAATGGCTGAAAGCAATATTTGATCCACAACCATGAGCCAGAGAGTGAAACATAGGCTTTTGGAAAATCAAAGCCCATCCTCAGTGGCACACCTCCTCCAACAAGACCATACTTCCTAATTCTTCCCCTAAACAGTTCTGCCAACTAGGAAACATTTAAATGTATGAATCAATGGGGGCCATTTCTCATTCAAACCACCACAGACTGTGATTTGCATGTGAGAGAGAACATGTAGTTTTTATTCCTGAGATTGTGTGGCTCCACTTAATATATATTCCAAGTCCATGCATTTTCACACAATTTTGTGATTTCATTTTTCTTTCTGAATTATATATAGTCCATTTTATACACACACTGAGTTTTCATCATCCATTCATTTGTTGATGAACAGCTAGGCTGTTTCATTTGCTGCTGTAGTGAGTAGAGCAGCCCTCAGACAGATAATAAATACATAAACAGACAGATATTAGAGATATGTTCATAATCTACATCTCTTTCACATTCTTTGGGCTTCCAGTGAAAGGATTATTATAGAGAGCTCTGAGAAGAGGGAGAGATGAGCCTTGATGTAGTTGAACAGGGAAGTTCTTTGTGGCAGAATTTGGTTCTGCTTTGAAAGATATCTGTGATTATGTCTACAGGGACATGAAGTTGGAAGAGGATGTTGGACATAACAGTGTCTGGAGTGAGGAATGGCAGTGTTTGTCCTCAGAGATCTCAAGTGGACCCATGAGACTGGAAATACAAATGGAGAGGGCATGGGGTTGATTCAGGAGAAGCTTTTTGTAGTAGAGAAACATTTTTTTTTTCTAGTTATTCCTGTGTTAACCACACATGAGTACATTGAAGGCGTGGAGAGATGGCTCATGCCTTCTATGCTCTTCTAGAGGACCTGAGTTGAGATTCCAGAACCATGTCTGGCAGCTAGCTCACAACTGCCTGGAACTGTAGATCTGGAGGATCTGGTGCCCTTTTCTGGTCTCTGTGTACACCTGAACATACAGGGCAGCTAGATACAGATAAAAACATTTTTTTTTTTCCTGAAAAGAGTACATTGCAAACACCAAAATATCCAGCATTAGTCTTTACCCAGTGTCACATTACTCACCACTGTACTATGCTTCCAGTTTTGAGGAGAAGATACAGAAAAAATAAATAAGCCCTAGCATCTTGAAGTTCAGTTAGACTTTGTAAATAGCTTTATGCATTTATTTTTGTTTAAGGACTTAAAAATGCAGACTCAGGCCCATCTTCCCATTAAGCCCATAGCTGTTTTTATTCAGAATACTGTTAGCCAAATGAGTAAACTACTGTTACTTTATCAATAGAATGAACGTAACAGTTGTCAGCCTTACAGGATGACCGTGAGGGTAGAAGGGGATTGTATGTCTACAAACTCCTTCGCATGGTGCAGATTAACCAGTGTGCTTGTTAGTTTTATGTCAACTTGACACAAGCTAGAGTCACTGGAGAGGAGGGAGACTCAATTGAGAAAATACCTCCATAAGACTGGGCTGTAGGCAAGCCTGTAGGGAATTTTCTCAATTAGTGATTGATGGGGGAGGGCCCAGCCCATTGTGGGCAGTGCCACTGAAAACAGGCTGAGCAAGTCTGTTAGCAGAACCCCCTCCAAGGCCTCTGTATCAGCACCTGCCCTGTTTGAGTTCCTGTCCTGACTTCCTTCAATGATGAACAGTGATGAGGAAGTGTAAGCCTTAAAATCTCTCTCCTCTCCAAGTTGCTTTGGTCATCACTGCAATAGTAACCCTAACTGAGAAAAAACAAAAAAACAAACAAACAAACAAACAAACAAAAACCAACCCAGCAGATGTCTGATATTGCTAATTTTTTCTATAGACTAAAGGAAATTAAAAGTAATCTGTGTATGTATGGTAAAGCAGCAGTGACAACCACAGTTGTCTTTTAGTATACCCAAGGTGAACAACAGTAAATGAACCAATGCCTGCCAACCTGACGCTGTCACTGGGATGACTCTTGTTTATTGTTCCAGAAACAATTGATGTTTCTAAAGCATATGCATGCACATGCCTTCCTGTCTCTGATTTTGCAATGTGTATGGGTGCAGGAGTGTGTACAGTTATCTGTGCATATAGACTCATAATATAACACATGTTAATGATCCTTCTATATTTACAATATGGGTCTATATAAACCTTTAAAAAACAGCGTGATATTTCCCTGTGTATGTATATTAAACCTGTCCCTTAGCCATGGGTGTCCTGTCTTTGAAGCATATGAACAGTGTTGAAATAATTTTTTCATTTCTTTTTGAGACAGGGTCTCACTATGTAGCCTTGGCTGGCCTGAAACTCATTACATAGACCAGGCTGGCCTGGAATTCATAGAGATCCACTTGACTCTGCCTCCTGAGTGCTGGGATTAAAGGCGTGAGCTACCACATCTGGCCTTACAATAATCATTTCAATACATCTGCACTTTAGCAATTAAATTCTAAATTGTGAAGTACATGCATCCATGGCATTACACAAAGCCTTCAGTGCGGGTTTCATTTTCCTCTAGTGCTTTGGGAGGTGAAAAATGGAGAGGCCTGTTGAGAAGGGTTGTATTCAACTTCCAGACAGTATAGAAAAACTAGAAGTCGTCCAGACAGGAGTTGCAAGGAGAATATTTTAAGTAAAGAAAGTCTCTTTGATGGAAATGGCACATTATACTTAAAATGTTTATTTGGAAGAAAGACATTTGTTACATTGAGTATAGAAAGCAGAACACACATTTTTATCTATTATTACTTCACCTACTGCTCTCTGCATATGTTTAAAAACTAACCATGAGTTTAAAATATAGCAAGAAGGGCATCTGTGTATGAGGTGACTGTATGAGTTTTCCATATTTTAAGTTTTATGGAATGAACATATGTTGTATTCATGACTGAAAATAGAAAAATCACTTTCTGAAGTGTGGAAAGAGAGGAAGGACCAATAGAGGAAGATCTATGGACACTTTTAAGAAAAGGGAAGATGGACCAGAGAGATGTTGGCTCAGTAGTTGAGGATGAGTGTTGTGATTCCAAAGGACCCAAATTCCGTTCCTAGCACCCATGTTAGGCAGTTTGCAAACACCTGAAACTCCAGCTCCAGGGGATCCAAAGCCCTCTTCTGAGAATATTTCCCTCTACCCCATAGCATAGACTCACACAGATACACAGTACACATAAGAAAAATAAATCTTAAAAAGAAAAAGGGAGGAGAAAGAAGGGGACAGATAAGAAAACACAGTAGTTGGGTCAATAGCTAACCCTCGAGGAACTGTGATCAACCCTGGACATGGATGTCTATGCCCTATGGACATCTCAATAGATGATAACAGCCATGATCTTGATTGTTGAAAGAAAGGCAAGGACAGCAGATTAGCTCCAGAGATCCAGAGAGGAAGTGTGTATTACATCTTAAAATCATCTTCATCACGATCATTTTTTGATGTCTTGTCTTGTCAAATCTGCTGATATCTGGAAAATGTTCTCGTACAGACAAGGTCATTGCTTAACAATGTTGGACACTTGAGGCCTCTACTGTATTTGTTTTCTCAAAAAATGTGCTGTAACTCTTAAAAAGGCTATCTTAAACACATCTGTTTGCTTATTACTTACTTAAGCATCTTTGATTACACTGTTCTTTCCTTGCTCAAATTGTTTAGGAAAATGTCACCATAAAATATTGATAGTCAGCGTGGCAAGACTTTGAAGGATGACCCGCAAGTTTAATTCCAGTCCAAAGAATTCAAGGGGCTTTCCAAATTAATTTATTTGGATTCCATTTGGAATTTGTAGTTCTGAAAGGGCCTCATAGGAGCTTATGGGTTTTTTTCCCCCTCTAGAGTTTACAAAACAAATAACTCCTGTTGTACTTTCAGGAAACAGATTTCTTAAGTATAACCAGAGTTTTTTTCTTTTCTTTTCTTTTCTTTTTCTTCAGGTGTCCCCAGTTAATGTGTGGTATGTGACATCACTGTTGGGGCTAATTTGAAAAGTGAGCTTGGAAGGCCATTACCTGGTGACAGTCAATTTGTCATCATCTTTAAATGATGGCTTTGTTTTGAACCAGATCTTTTGTCCTCTCTTGTCCTATGAATGTGTCTGAATTATTGCAGTTGGTACATCACTTACTATATTGCTTATATTGTGAATTTATTATATCCAATATTCTTGAAAACAAGACTTGATTTTTTTTTTTTTTTTTGTCCGTGTTCTGAGAAAGGGCCTCCTGTTGACCAGAGTGTCCTTGCTGTGCAGCCAAGGATGGCTTTGCATTCCTGATCCTCTTCTGGCTCAGCCTTCCTCCCAGGTGCTGGTTACATGTGTGTACCACTATGCCTGGTGCAGTGTGTTCTTATATGGAGAGTTTGTCACAATGGTTCTTATTTCCAACCTCCCCTTGTCCCCAGCATTAATGGAGACTTCCTCTTCCCTTGCCATTTCCCCTCATTTCTCTAAAACCATGTGTACAAATGACTCAAGGAAGGAAACCCCTGTACCTTTCATGGAGACATGAGGACACAATTCTGGCACTCTCCTAGTGAGTACCCCCCAGTACCTCCAGGCTTTGACCCTTAATGATACTCTTCATGACAGTTAACAACCAGCCAGTCTCAGATTCAAAGCTTGCATTTTTCCTACCACAGTACACTGTCTCCTACAATTCAGTGTCTATGGTGAGACTGATTCATCAACAATTAATGCATGTATAACGTACTATGCACAGGGTGTGTGAATGTGGAGGTTTTGGCCTTCATTCCTTCATTCCTAGCATATCTTCTATTACTACTTAGCTTTGCTGATAAACACTTCCTCATTAAAATACACTTCTCTTTTGGATTTCATGACATCTCTCTCTGTAGCTATAACTTTTCTATCTCTTTCTGCAGGTTTTTAATCTTCTCAGTCATTAAGTGGGGGTGTTCTTTAAAGCTGCACCCCTCTGCATCCCTCCCCCCCCCATACCCCACACCTGCTCATTTCAGTGACGGCCTCCATTCCGATGATCCCCAAACGCACATCTTTGGGCTCCACACCATGCTACCTGCTAGACATCCTTAATGAAATGCCCCTTGGGTCACGGTTATTTAGGTAAAAACAAACTCATGCAGCCCACCCTTTTCTCAGCGTCCCGTCCTGGTTTCTCTAAGGTTCTCGGAAGGTCCCATCATTTATGTAAACCAACCTATCAGGAGTCATCCTTTGGATAGTCCTCTCCCCAGATGCAGTTCATTGGCAGCTCTTTGCCGGCATAGCTGCTAATTGGATCTTACATCTGCCTTTTCCAATTTTCACTTCACTACCACAGCCCAAGCCACAGTCTCCCCTCACCAAGATGGCTGCTTTCATGTCCTAGATACACACACACACACACACACACACACACACACACACACACACCTTTTACAAATCACTGACAGGGTAATCTTTTTTTTTTTTTTTTTTTTTTTCCAAGTTAGGGTTTCACTGTGTAACAGTCCTGGCTGTCCTGGAACTCACTCCTTATCCCTGGCTAACCTAGAACTCTCAGAGATCTGCTCTGTTTCTGCCTCGAAAGTGCTAGAATTAAAGGTGTGTGCCACCTCTATCTGGCAACGAAGCAGTCATTTTAAAAATAATGTGAATACATTCCTCTTCTCTGGGACAACGGCTTTGTACTTGCCCTTAGAGAAAAGGTCCACCTCTTTCCATGTCTCATCCCTAACATCCATAAATACTACCTGAAATGATGTCAGGAGTTTCGCAGGTAAGAATGAAAAGACACTCCAGAAATGAGGTGTTGTTTTGAACTGTCTGGGTGGGTTCTGAGGATAAGCCCAAGGCAGAGGGTTCTGACAGAAGGATATTAAGCCACAGAAGAAATGACCTATTTTCTAAGAACTTGTAAGTGGCTTCAGCATTTGTAAAAAGAACCCTTGTAAAGGGCTCCAGCAAAGCAGTTAATTCCATTTCCTCGCCTCCTTTCTGTTACTGGGGCAGACCTCAGAAGCCAGGTGGTCTGTGATGTGTGATCTCATTGTTCCTTTTCTTTGTCCCGTTGGTGATGGTCTAGAAAACATTAGAATAGGAGACCCAAGACAGATTTTCTTGTCTGTTATATCCCCTGTTATGTCTTCAGAGCCTATGAGTACACAACTCATATAGACTGAGTTTAAAAATATCAAACAAACTTGAATGAATGAATGAATGAATGAATGAATAAGTGGTTGTTAGCAGCATGTATGTGCACCTGTTGTGTTAAGTACATTAAAGAGACATAATGGAAGGTGTTAGGGTGGGTCTTGCCTTTACAGAAAGTACAGATTTCTGGCTAATAGTGGCATCTTAACTACTTAGAAGCAAGCACAGCCAACTCTGGGCAGACATTTATCCATAGGTGGGAACCTAGTAGCCTGCCCACATGCATGAATCTATATTCCAATCCTTTCTTTTTAAAATTTATTATGAGCCATAGACTGAAAACCACTCAATTCATTTTTTTTTGAAACTGTAAAATATAGTTCAAAATATTTCAGGGTTCTTAAAGATTCTCACAGCATCCAATTCAGATTATTTTTAATGCTACAAAAGCATAAAAACCAAATGTTTAGGGCTTGCAGACTCCTTGGAATGCCCTAAGCTGATCCCAGGCAACACAACCAACTTTTTGTTTGTAAGCATAGGAAATATGTGATTGAAAGAATGATTTAATTACACATCTGGGGGGAGAGCATGGCACTACATTCTGTGTTATTATTCACAGGGTAAACAGCAAGCCATGGAAATTGTGAATAAAATTACCCTAAGAGTTTCAGGACGGTGGTTTTCTGAATGTCACCAGTCATTCCACAGAGAGGGTTCAGCCGGAGTTCCCTCCTGGGTAGCTGTGATCCTTGGCACTGGACTGGAATCGCATGTCACTCACTTGCCTGCCTGGCTTGTTTATGCTGATCCTCAGGTATATGAAGCCTGAGCCGCTGATGTGTGGAAGCTCAGATCCCTTAGGTTAGTCTCACAATAGCAGCTGCAGCTGCAGCAGGCCTTCTGCAGTGGGCACTACCCCCAAGGTTAGTCTAAATTGCAGCAGACACAGGCTGCAACCTTGATGCAGTGTGTAGAACTGGCCTCCGGGCTGGGGCTCTGAAGACCGCAGCTCCCGGTGGCAGTCTCTAAGGCTCCTCTAGGGAGGGCTGTGCACAGAGGCTTGGTGCCAAAGTTAGGTGCTGTTTGCTTTTGCTTGTGTCTACTAACGGGGGGGGGGGGGGGTCATTAGTAGCAAGAAGAGAGCTCTGATGTCAGCGTGGTCTTTGTGGATTTCCGGAGTCAGTGTTTATGAAGGAGATGTTATTAATGGTGTGGCATCCAGTTCAGTCCGATTTTACAATAGTGGATTTTTTCATTTCCATCGCTCTGGCAATTGGATGTGCTCTCTTAGGTGAGACTGGAAACATTGCTGTGGAGGAAGTTGAAAGGAGGCAATGCCTTCTTGTCTGTTATTTCTTCTCTTCTAGCAACAGGGGGCAGGGTGTGTGTGCGCGGTAAGGTCGAGCCTCGGTCAACTTGGAGACCCTTAGTATTTTCAGAGTCTGTCCTAGAACCGCAAAGCTGTGGCTGAAGTGTCCTCTGGGCCTTCTCTGGGGCTCAGTGCCTGGAGTCAGTGCTTGTGCAGCCTGCAGCCCTTGAGAGACCCGCTCAGGAGAGTAGAGGCCCTGTTGGCTTTCCTTCGCTTTCCCATCTGTAAAGCAGAGATCTGAGAACAGAGCCCTATGTGTGGTCCAGGGCAGGAGAGTATCCGTGAGCTCTTAGGCCTTTGAAGGCAGGTGCTGTAAGCTTGAGAGATAAAAGCTTCCGGAGATGAAACGCTGGTCAGAGGCCCTTTGAGGGCTGGCAGCTTTCACCGCAACTGATTCCCCCCTCCCCTCCGTCCAGCCGCTGTTGGTTTGTTCTTGCATGAACACGTGGGCAGAGGGAGGAAAGGTGCTGGAGTGCGGTGTAAAATCTCCTGCCTCCACCAAAGTGAGGAGGCAGGAAAGAAGAAAGGCGAGGACGGAGGAGATTTCCAGGGAACGCGGAAGGAGGTGGTGCGATGCTTTCCTAAGAACTAGGAGGAAGGAGGCTTCAAACGAGATGAATTGCTCTGTTTGCAAGATACATCAGGCTCTTCCCAGCCCTTTCACGGCTGGCTTCTTTCAGCAAAGCTGTGCCACCTCCTCTCCCTTCGGGACTAGCAAAGGTTGCTCTGGTTTAAGGGTTGGTGGTGAGTCAGACTTCCTGGTCCTTGGTGATTACCCTGCCCAGTACACATTCTTCCCCATTAGCTGTGTATCCTCTGACGAGCTCTTTTTTTTTGTTTGTTTTTGTTTTTGTTTTTCAAGACAGAGTTTCTCTGTGTAGTTTTGGTGCCTGTCTTGGATCTTGCTCTGTAGATCAGGCTGGCCTCGAACTCCCAGAGACCCACCTGGCTCTGCCTCCAGAGTGCTGGGATTAAAGGCCTGCGCCACAGCCACCTGGCCTGACCGAGCTCTTTAAGAACAAGAGGCAGCTGGGTTTTACCATCTTCACAATGCTCCCTTTATTTTGAGTCCCAAGTTCCTAGCACAGAACTGTCCTATAAGGGATAGTGAGAGTCCGAGATGGGGGCTGCCATGTTGAGCCCAAGTGGGTGTCTGTGCTCCAGTATTGAAGGTCCTTCTAGCATGGCCATGGCCACCATGACTGATTTGGACATAGTACTTAAGAATCTGGTTTATTCTGTATTTACCACACATCCTATTCATCTCCATGTCTGTTTTGGGCAAACTTCAGTACTATAAATATTTCTGTAGGCAGAGATACAATCTTATCTATATTCATAAGCTCCATTCACACTTCTTAGCAGCCTCTCTCCAGCAGAAGACACGGCACAAGGTAGGTTTCAAATCTACATGAGCCTAAATGGTTACAGTAGATTCAATAATAGCTCCCATCCATGTATGTCCCCATCCAAATCACTTGACCTTGTAAACCTCATCTTCGTATGCAAGACATGAGGAGGCAATCCGGGATAATCAGGTGGGTCTGGTGTGAGCACAGAAATCTTTCTAGATTGGAGGCAGGATCAAAACAAAAGATGATTGGCCATGGAAACAGGTTGGAGTAATGCTCTGTGAAGATGGAGTGGGGAGCATATACCAAAGAACTCAGGCAGCTCCTAAAAGCTGAAGAAGGAAGGAAATGGATCCATCCCTGGAGCATTCAGAAGAACCACCCACTTAACACCTTGGGTTTCTGACCTCCAGAACTATGAAGGCATACATTTTTTTCATAGCCTGTAGCCACAAGTTTGTGGTTATCCATTCCATCACCAAAAGGAAACCGTCTGGATCTTATCTGGTGGTGGACTCTGGGCTGATCTCATAGCAATTTGAGGTGCTGTAGTAAGGAATTAAGGAAACAGATATGGACTTCTTGCTGGTTTCCAGCTTTCTTCTGTGTCCAGGCTAGAGAGATTGTACCTTTGTAAAGAGAATGTGTCCTGTGTTGTATATATCTAGCACTGAGATGCCTGGCTTCCAGCTGGGGTGGCTTCTTGGTGAGGAGGTGGCAAATGGGTACACTAGGTAAAACTTTGTTGATGTACTTCCAGCCCTGGGGCTGGCCCTGCTTCACATCCTCCTTCCACTCATCCACAGGAACACGGAGCAGGCCTTACTTAGGGCTCTTTCCAAAACACATTCCCCCCAAATAGTAGCTAACATCTCCCCAAAAATGTGTCATGGTACTGATCTTAAAGACAACAAACTGGATAGCACTCCCATCTAAAACAGTTGCCAGAATAGTGGAGCACAATGAAATGGCTCTAGAGAGCTGAGGGGCGATATTTGTGATATGAAAAAAAGTTGACAAGAAAGAACACATCGAAATACATAGGGGAAGTTTTATAGTTGAATAATGAGAACAGACAAATGCTCAGAAGTACAGCTAGACTAGGAATGTCAGATCAAGGGGTGCAGGAAGGGGCAAGACATAATGGCAAAGAAGAATCGAAGAGGACTGAAGTAGAAATCATACCTAACATTTGTATCATCAAATAGGAGTCCCAGGAAGAAGGAAAGTTAAAAAGAAATTGGGGGAAACAGAGATGAACTTCTCAGAGTCACAGATGGAAAAAACAAATTAAAGGTCCATGGCAAGATAATGAGAGCCCCACACCTGACTATAAAAAAAAATCATAAAACCCACAGGTAAATGGATAGAGCTAGAAAAAAAATCATCCTGGGTGAGGTAACCCTGACTCAAAAAGTCAAATATGGTATGTATTTTCTTATATGTGGATGCTAGCTGTTAAGTCTTCAGTAAGCAAGCTATAGTCCACATAACGACAGAGGTTAGGTGTAGGGTAAGGGACTAGTGGGAAGATCTCACTGGGAAGGGAATTAGAGTAGATAGTTGTGGATGGGGGAGGGGCTAGAATGGGAAGATCAGATGGGGGAAGGGAAGCAATACAGGGAGGCACAGCTAAAACTAAGGGGCATTTGAGGGGTGGTGTAGGAACCTAAAATAGTAGAAGAATCTTAAAATATATACACATATGAAGGAAATCTAAATGGATCCATCAAATAAAAGGGAAGACAAAACCCCAACTAGACATTTCTCATCACCAAATGAAACTGGCCAATGATAGGCATGGGTTACATCTCATCAAGTTGCTGGCTAAAGGGCCCCAAAGGAAACCCCCAAGCAACAAAGGCTATTTCCAAGGCTGTTGGTTGTTCACCACAAACTGATGGTAATGTCCTGTTGTTGAACTGGACATGGAGAGGTTGAGCTGGTGTCTACCTAGAGCCTTCACCTTTACTGATTAGTGTTCATGGTGCTGCTATCAGAGGAGAGGCAAACACCAACCAGCTACAAACTCTATGATCTACAATGGTGACCTGCCTGAAAGATTCACTGGTGCAATAGTGGTACAGAAGTTGTGGGAGTAACCAACCACTATTTGATTGGAATTAAGCCAACTCCATGAAATGGAAATCATGCCAGACAAGAGACTAGATATGCCACCGACCTATGGGAAAACCAAATACTACTGTTCTGCTAAAGGAATGTAGTAATAAAACGACTCTTCATAACATTCTGCTGTACTCATAGATCAATGTCCTGCTTAGCCATCACCAAAGAATCTTCCTGCTTTAGTAGATGGGAACAAAAACAGAGACCCACAACAGGAAAACGTGCAGAGAGTGAGAGACCTCGGAACCTCAGTCATAAATGGGATGTCTACATCAATGCCTCCTGTCAGAGCTCTGGCAACCCTGTGGAAGAAGAGGCAGAAAGATTGTAGGGCCAGTGTGGATGGAGGCCACTAAGAATACAAGGTCTTCTAAACATAGTAGGACTGACACACATATAAACTGACTCACAGAGACTGTGCATTTAAGCCAAATGGGGTCCCAGTGTTGGGAGGGAAAGTAGACCCGAGCCCCCAACTGTAACCCAGACACTCTCTACAATTCATAGCCACCTGAAAAGGAAAAAT